>NW_006921968.1:2927288-2928850 GCF_000298275.1 Orycteropus afer afer | reverse complement strand
CCAGCCACTCCTTGGAAGGAAGTTTGGGCAATCTACTTCCGTAGTGATACTGCCCCGGAAACCCAAGGAGGGGTCTCTATGAGTTGGATCCGACCGGAAGGCAGTGAGTTTGGTTTGGTTTAGAGTTCCCGAGCAAGTTAACGGCCTGAGGCCTTGTCTCTGCCCTTTATTTCTCTGTTGATTTTATTCACATCTAAGACTGGGGACAGGGGTGGGATGGGAGGCCTCAAGGACTTGGGGCTCAGAGGGAGGCACTCTCCCACTCGGAACCATAGGTCCTTATGAGGCTTTCCGTTGACTTCGGTAGCTTTTTTTTAAAAAATTATTATTGTTGTAAATTAAATGTCGGGCGAGGACATAGCCCACAGGGGAGGAAGGGTTTCAGGAGTGTAACCCAATAAAGGACAACTGTTGTCAGCTGCTGTGGGGTCAGCCCCGACTAGCGTGACCCTGCGCACGATGGAACCCAATGGGGCTGCGTCCTGCACCGTCCCCATGGCTGGCCGTGGGTGGCACACCAGGGAGCGACAGTGCTTTCACGCCTGATTTTCAGAAGTAGACAGCCAGGACTTTGTTCCTCGTCCCTGTTAGTCTGGCAGCTCTGCCGACACCTGTTCAGCACCATAGTAACACACAGCCTCCCCTGACAGACAGGCAAGGACTGTGCCTGAGGGGCCCTGGCCGGAATCGAACCTGGGTCTCCTGTGTGGGACCCACTGCTGGCCTCAAGTGACAAGCAGACACACTCACTGGAGGCGGAAGTCACGCCATATCCCAGGCACCAGTCCTGGGACATTCTTAAACACGCCTCAAGCTCCCCGAAGCCCCGTCAGGTGGCTTCTACCACCACCAACCCTGGTTTACGGCCAGGAAACAGAAACAGAGCAATGACCAGTAACTTCCTGGAAGCCACACAACTAGCAGGGTTCAAACTCAGGACTCTCTGGCTTTGGAGACACACTCTGAGCCCCCAGGCCTGGCCAGCTCTCAGGAATGTGGTGGTGAGATACGGGCCCAAGGGTCAGCAAAGGAGGTGGTGGCCATTCACTCACAAGCTGCTGCTTCCCTCTGCTGAGGTGTGGGGAGGCAGGGTCCCGCAGAGCACAAGCTTGGGTCCTGCCCGGGCCTTGTCCTGCAGGCCCCTGCAGCCCCACACCCTGTTTGCAGAACTGAGCCTCGGGGACCATGGTGCTTTTTAACTCCACGGGTAAGGGCATCCACGACCCTTCATGCCTGGCCTGTGACATTCTCACCTGTGCCGGGTGCCCCTCGGCCTTGACTCTACCCTAGTCCCCCAGACGGGGAGGCTGCTCCCTAGTAAAACCCCTACATGGCAGCTTCTTGGAACAACCTGCAGTCTGGCATTTTTGTTCTCGTTCCTCACACGATCCAGAAGGAAGCAGTGTTTGATCGGGCAGCCAAACACCAAGCTCCTTTTTCAAGTGGTAACAGTCATTTAGCACAGAACGGCCAGTCCTCCCACGCTTTCCACCTAAGACATCATCCCAGCTGCCTACAGGCAGGTTGGAGTCCCTGGGGGTGCAAACATTTAGGCTAACATG
>NW_006921968.1:2924642-2926173 GCF_000298275.1 Orycteropus afer afer | reverse complement strand
TGTGGGGTGGACGCCAAGGGCTCAGGGTAGGCCTCACTCACCAGTGCCACAGAACCACGTGGGCTCTCAGCTGGTCCTATTACAGCCAGCGTTTCAGACCCCAGAATTCAGCATTAAGTTCTGACATGGCACCTGCATCAATCCAGCTGCACCCTGTTACCTTTCATAATCTTTTAATTAGTTTATTTAACTTGTTATTGTAATCTCAGTGAAAGTTTGCAGAGCCAATTAGTTTTCCCTTCAACAGTCCGCACACACTTTGTTTCCTAACATGGATTGCAATCTCCACACTGTAACAGCTCTCTTACCACTTCCTCCCTGTGTTCTCCTTGTTCATCTGTCCTTTCCTGTTGCTTCCTGCCTTCTGAGCTTTATCCCTGGACTAAAGCTGCTCTTTGGAGCTCCTGTGGCCAGTTGTTCTAAGGAGTGCATACTGCTCTAGTGTTACTGTTCATCTTATAGGCTGGTCTAGTGTTTGGCTCAGAGTTGAGCTATGGGAGTGAGTTCAGTTCCACTAAGGAACTGACTAAGGGCCATAGTCTTGGGGTTCCACCAGTCTCCAGCCAACCAGTAACCCTGGTCTTTTTTTTTTTTTTCTTTTTTTACAATTTTGAGTTTTGTTCCACATTTTCTCCCACTCTATCCAGAGCCTTCTGCTGTGGAAGGTGGGCACCATCTAGTTCCTCTGGTCTCAGGGTTGAGGAGGCTGAGGTTTGAGGAGGCTGAGGTTCCCTAGCCCTTGGACTATGTGTTTCCATATGTCTTTGATTTTCTTCACTCTTCTTTCCTTTGGATGGAGTGAGACCAACAGTTGTACCATAGATGGCTGATGGCTAGCTTCCATGACTCCTGTCGCTACTCATCACGGTAGGCCGTAGAACATTGTCTCTGTAAACTATGTTCTACCAATTGAGTTAGCTGTGCCCCAAGACTGTGGTCCTAAGCCCACAAGCAGCCCAGTGACTTAACTTCAGGGTGTCTGGTTATGGTAAAGATGTTTCCATAACTTTCCCCCCTGGTTTCTCTACCATACCATGGATAAATTTACAGTACATAGAAATATGTATGTAGAAATAGGATTTTTTTTTCAATTCTTGGCTTGCCATTCATCATATTCTTTGTCTTTCATCTGAAACATGAGAGGCCTGTCCAGCACAAACATCCCTAACCAAAAGATGAGCAGGAGGAGGAGGAGGTGGAGGGGAGGGGGAGGATAGGGGGAGGGGAAGGATAGGGGGGAAGATAAGGGGGAGGGGGAGGAAAAAGAAGAAAAAGAGCGGTAGTAGCAGCAGCAGCAGCCATCTAGTGCTGTGTCTGTTCACAGACAGAAATCTCAATTCCAAGGTTTTGTTGTTGTTTTTAACCTTGGACTATCCTTCCCCTGGTCCGAAAACTGAACTGCCTTTTGTTAGTGAATTCAGGACTTAGAATTACCATTTCTTTTCTCACGGGGAGCTTCTGGCCCCCTCGCCAATACTCACTTTATCCTTAATAGTCCAGAAGGAAGAGAGAAGCAAAGTACCCATTCACA
>NW_006921968.1:2922557-2923817 GCF_000298275.1 Orycteropus afer afer | reverse complement strand
ACTGGCCTTCTTACTTACCGTCCCCAGGAGTGAACAGATTGGGTTAATGGGCCAATCCTGCCCTCGTAAATGGCTAAACATCACTGGTGGCAACTCGTGTGGCAAAGATCACCGTGGTCTTCTTTCATCCAAACTACTTTCTCCTGCTCAAATTAACTGGCCAATGGGCATTGCTAATGCAGTATGCCTGAGTGTCACGCCAGGTAATTAAAGGAACCCACGGGGTGTCACCCTCAACTCCCTCTAGGATTCACAGGGCTTTTGCTCTCCACAGCACGTTCACATGTCACTCCACGCTGAGGTGCAGTGCTAGAAACCTGAGAGGGTAGCAGGCGGTGCATTGACTGGCCCAAGTCCTCCCTTCACTGGGCCCTTTGCAGAGTGAATCCAACATTGCCCTGGACCAAGCTTCCCAGGGCAGTTCCCACCCAGCAACTCCATCTACCCAAGGACAACCCATCACAGACACGTGAAGTAGAGTGTTCCCCTTTGCACAAATTAGACGCCTGCATGCTTAAACGTTAATAACCCAACACCTCCTAATGAGGCATATTTGCCCGAGAACACACTTTGGATGGCTGTGTGCACTGGCTGCTAAAGAGGTGCTAATGAGGTGCTGGGTTGTGGTGCAGGAGGCAGCACCCACTCAGCACGAAAGTGATGACTGGGCACCTCTGTGCCACGGCCCAGCTGTTAGAGGACGGCACCAGAGGTGGGAAGCTGCAGCCGTGGGTCTCCATCACTGAGTCCCCAGGCCTGATGGTGGAAGGCCCCATTTTCCATGATTTCCATGGCTGCAACAACTTATCAGAACAATGTAATCCTGTGCGCCTTACTTTAAGAAATAAGTGTAATTTTATTACAAATTCCTGGGTGGTACAAACAGATATGTGCTCAACTACTAGCTGAAAGGGTGGTGGTTCAAACCTACCCAGAGGCACCATGGGAGACAGGCCTGGAAATCTGCTTCTCAAAGGTCACAGCCTTGAAAACCATATGGAGCTGTCCTACCTGCCCAAATGGGGTCATTGTGAGTCAGAATCAGCTCAACAGTAACCGCCACCACCACCACCACCACCACCACCACCACCAAAGCCAACATCAACCAGCAATACTGCCACCACTAACCACCCACCACCACCAAACGATCAACCAACAGCAAAGTGCAACCACGCAACAACCACCGTCTCCACCAATCACAACCAACCACCACTGACCAACCACCACCACCACCACCAAAGCCAGCATCAACCAGCAATA
>NW_006921968.1:2916531-2922417 GCF_000298275.1 Orycteropus afer afer | reverse complement strand
AACCACCCACCACCACCAAACTATCAACCAACAGCAAAGTGCAACCATGCAACAACCACCGTCTCCACCAATCACAACCAACCATCACTGACCAACCACCACCACCACCACCAAAGCCAGCATCAACCAGCAATACTGCCACCACTAACCACCCACCACCACCAAACTATCAACCAATAGCAAAGTGCAACCACGCAACAACCACCATCTCCACCAATCACAACCAAGCACCACTGACCAACCACCACCACCACCACCCAACAACCATCTGACACCAACATGAACCAGCCAATAACAGCCACAAGAGCCAATGGCTACAACCACCACAGCAACCAGCAACACCAACCACAACAACTAACACTGACCAACAGCCACCACAAACACCACCACCAACCACCATCACCAACTACAACTAACACTGACCAACAGCCACAACACCACCATCAACTATCCCTCCCCCCACAAACCAACAACCACCACTAACCGCCACCACCAGCAACCAACCAACAACAACCACAATGGCCAATAGCCACAACAACTGACAGCTACAACAACCACAACAACCAGCAACACCAACGACAACAACTAACACTGACCAACAGCCACAACAAACACCACCACCAACCACCCGCCCCCACCCAACCACCACCACCAACAACAACCAACAACCACAATGACCAACAGCCACAACAGCCAACAGCTGCAACCACCAGTGCCACCACCACCAACCTATTTTTACTGGCAGGCCCTGTGGTGACACTGAGCGCCCACTTTGCACCTGAGACAAACAGAAAACTATGCTGAGGAAATAGTCCAAGCAGCTGGACTATCTGAAGAAGAACATGGCATTAGGGTTGGAGGAAAACTCATTAACAACCTGCAGTATGCAGGTGACATAACCTTGCTTCCTAAAAGTGAAGACTTGAAGCACTTACTGCTGAAGACCCAAGACTATAGCCTTCAGTATGGATTACACCTCAACATCAAGAAAATAAAGATCCTCATGACCGAACCAGTAAGCAACATGATGATAAACAGAAAAAAGTCTGACATTGTCAGGGCTTTCATTTTCCTTGGAACCACAATCAATGCCCACGAAAGCAGCAGTCAGGAATTCAAATGACATATTGCATCGGGCAAATGAGAGCTGCAAAAGCTCTCATTAAAGTGTTTAAGAGCAAAGATGTCACTTTGAAGACTAAGGTGTTCCTGAACCATGGTCTTTTCAGTCACCTCATGTGCATGTGAGAGCTGGTCAACGAATAAGGAGGACTTCAGAAGAACTGCTGCATTTGACGTGTGGGCTGGTGAAGAACACTGAGCGTATCATGGACGGCCAGGAGAGCAAACAGCTCTGTCTTGGAGGAAGCACGGCAGGAGGTCTCCTTAGAACCGAGGAGGGCCAGACTTTGCCTCTCGCACTTTGGACATGTCATTAGGAGGGACCAGTCCCTGGAGAAGGACGTCATGCTTGGCAATGGTCAGTGAGAAGGAGGGAGACCCTCAAGATGGACTGACACGGTGGCTGCAATGACGGGCTCGAGCCCAGCAAGGATTGCAGGGACGGTGCTGGGCTGGGCGGGCTTGCCTTCTGTTGCACACGGGGTGCTCTGAGTGGAAACCAACTCGACGGCACCTAACAACAACAACACACACACACACACACACACACACAACGTATATATGAAAATTCAGTAAAAAAAAGCCCTCACTGCTGTTGAGTTGGACCTGACTCAGCGACCCCTCCTTGGGTTTCCGAGGCGGTATCACTACGGAAGTAGATTGCCCAACCTTCCTTCCGAGGAGTGGCTGGTGGGTTTGAACCGCTGGCCTCCTGGTTAGCAGTCAGGTGCCTCAGGCGCTGCACCACCAGGGCTGATTTTTCAGAAGCAGATGACCAGGTCTTTCTTCCAGGGTGTGTCTGGGAGGACTCAGACCTCCAACTGTTCAGTTAGTAGCTGAGTGTGTTAACTGTTTGCATCACCCAGGACCCCTCCAGGAGGTTACCATGTGATAATAAAGGCAGAAGCAAGCAAACCCAATGTAAAGGAGAGTCAGTGAGGTTTTTTCCTGGGAGGAAAGGCGTGGCGCACGCTAGGTGTCTGTGGACAGAAGACCAGCCCATGATCTGTGGGACCACCCCACCCCAGGACAGAGGACAGGCCCGTGATCTGTGGGACCACCACACCACAGAAGGCTCCACAGTGACAGAGTAAGCCTGATCTGCATCAGTTGACTAGAAATATGTCCATGGTGCACTTGTGAGGAAAAACGTGCAAATGTTGGCCTGTTCTGAAGAGCACAACCCCGTCACCAACCAACATTTTTGGTACCAATTACTGTGGATTCACTCGTGTCCCCGCAGAGATGCTGAATTCCTAACCCTGTACCTGTGGCTGTCTGGAAACAGGGTCCTTGGAGCTGTTATCAGTTCACATGAGATCACGCTGCAGCAGGCGGGTTCTAACCCCACTGTCGTGTCCCTACGTAACATGAGAAGTAACACAGAGTGTGCACAGTTCAGACAGGCTGGCAAAGATGCCCCCACAAGCCAGGGAACACCGGGGCCCCCAGAAGCTGGGGACGTAAGAAAAGACCATCTTGTAGGGCCTTCAGAGAGAACACGGCCCTGCTGACACCCTGAGTTCAGACCCTGGCTTCGGCAAACGTCTCCCGTCCCCACCTTCCTCACACGCAGGCATTACACTCCTATTCCACAGTGTTTGTTAAATGGAGCTGAATGAGAACAATCCGCTTCTCCGATAAATTGCTATCATCATGAAGGCAGACAAGGAAACGGCAATGGGGAACATCCGCTCATGCTATTTTCCACTTGATAGTGTGTGTGTGTTAAATGCATTAAGTGGAAGATGACGATGTTGTGAAATTAGGGAGGCCATCCTGAGATTAAAACGTAAGCATCCAAGTGCTCACAGATGGAATAAAAACATTTATACACACACTTTATTTATTTATTTTTTCATGGGAAATATTGTTTATTTTATGGGACATCCGGGAGTGATTTCAGTTCGAAGTTTAACGAACAGCTCAGAGTGATAGTCTCAAAGTTCCTCTAGTCTCATCTCGGCCAGGAAGTCTGGACTTTTCAAGAACTTGAGTTTTGTTCTACATTTTCCTCCCATTCTATCAATGGGTGCTGTTAATTCTTATAACAGCCCTGCCCACTATAAATATACTCCCATTTGAGGCACTGAGTTTATGCTAATGGTGATGGAATGATTTGGAAAAAGATAGAATGGGTGCACAACTTGAAGAACGTGATCGAGATCTCTCAATGTCCATGAAGAAATTGTTGAGATGACATATGTTTTGGTGTGAGTATTTTCTCCACGATTTAAAAAATACCCCTATGTTATAGGTGAGGAAACTGAGGCTCAGAAAGGTTAAGACACTTGCCTAAACTCACACAGCAATTGCGTAACAAAACCAGGGTTCCAATCTAGGATTCTGAAGGCTCCCCACTGCCCCACAGTGTCCCTGCGAAGTGAGAGACAGTGTTGCTGTAGAAGCCCATGATCCGGAGAAAGACCGACATGATGTGTGTGGAAGCTGCTCCTGGCTCTAAGACAGGCACAAAGAGAGTGTGATGGAGCCACAACCTTTGTGTTGCTGTTGGCATTTTCTCAGCTTTTGTCTCCCAAGAATGAGGTCATGACCCCTTGATGCTATAATGTTCTGCCTGTTCCTGTGGTGGTGCTCCTGGGTGGGATGTGCTTGGGGGACAAAAAATCATTATCATCGTCATTTTAAGAACCGGAAATCAGCCTAGAGATGTCCTATGGTGACTCTTAGTTATCTAGTGCTGTTATGACAGAAATACCACGAGTGCGTATACACACACTTTAAACGTGCGTTACCGACTTCGCAGAGCCTGGTCTCATGGATGTAACGGTCCCGCCTCAGGGTACTTCAGTAGAATCTTGCACTCCTGAAGCTTACAGAAAATCCCTCCACTCACAAAACATCTGGGGTGGCGAGAGTTGGCAGTCAGGCCTGGCACTGGCCTTTCATCCGCCTGAGCCTCTGGATACACAGAAGTGATGTAACTGCTAACAAGAAGATGCGATGAGGGCTTCACACAGCGTTGTGATCCTTCTGAAACGTTGGTAGATGACATTAAGTCTTCCCTACTCTCGCAGAGTTCAACGTTTCGAGAAGGCAACAGATGAGGGGCTGTGCCAGGGTGGGTTCGAGCTGGAGATGAAGAATCTGAAGAAGATGAGAGGGCTGAGGGGAGGATGGCTGTGCGGTCATGATGCTAGTCTCTGCCGGGGGCAAGCTCGCCTGCCCTGCTCCACCTCCTGGTGAACATGTGCATGGGCACTGGTGCTTTAATGGATTTCTTCACTTTTGAGTACAATATGAATGAGAAAGCAAGTAACAACACCCCCACAGTGTGAGTGTTTGACCCACTGTTCTGGAAACCCGGTGCATGGCCTGTTGTTCCACCCAAAGTCTTGTTAGGTGCTTGCTTCCAACAGTTTATCAGTAAATTTACCCAAAAGCAAAATCAAACCCGCTGCCATAGAGTCTATCCCGACTCATGACGATCGATGGGGCAGAGTACAACTTCCCTGTAGGTACAGGGTTTCCAAGGCTGTAATCTTCATGGAAGCAGACTACTTCATCTTCCTCCTGTGGAGCAGCTGATGGGTTTGAACTGCTGGCCTTATGGTTAGCAGCCCAATGCTTTAACCACAGTGCCACCAGGCTCCTTATTGATAAAATTACTAATTATTTTCTGACGTACCTGTAGTAGTTAAGGTTATGTGCCAACTTGGCTGGGCCCGGTTCTGAGTGGCTGGGCAGCTGGATGTAGTATTCCCCCTGGTGAGACTAGTCATCAACTCCATGATGGGATCTACTAGAGCAGCTGAGTAGCTGCCTTAGGGATGCGGTCTGCTTCTTGTATAGAAGGAAGTTTTGAGAAGGTCTCTAGCTTTTTGGTATGCTTGAACCCGGCATGTAGCCAGGTCTTCATTTAGCAGGCTGCCACGTTCCCTGCCAATCTTGGGGGTGTCTCTGGACTTGAACTAGTGGCCTGCCGTGGTGTTTGGTAATCTTGGGATTGTGCCATTTTATTTGTCAAACTTGGGCTTGTTAGCCTCAGCAGCCAGCAGTTGCCTGAGTGAAGAGACACCTCTAACTCCATTGGGCTGGGAGCAAGAAGCAGACCTGAAGCCTAAGGTTGAGTGGCTTTCACCCAGTCCCTAGAGTTTGGCACTTTGAACTCAGCCTTCTAGCCTCCAAACCTGTAAGTGAATAAATAAATCCCTGTTTGTTAAAGCCACCCATCTGTGGTATTTTCTGTTAGAGCAGCATGAAGTAACCAAAATAGTACCTATGACTTTAAAGGGTAAAATACCATAAAAAATGAATCAAGGACTTTCTGAAAGTATCCTACATCACATTTGCTAAGGACGTCAAAAATGATGAAAATAACTTCTGATTAAAAGATGCACCCAACTGGCTGCACCAGCATAAGAATGAATTCAAGTGAAAATAATTCACCAGGTGGCATTGAGGAAGAGGGAGACAGAGAGAGGAACATGGGAGGTACAGACAACAAAGGTGAACCCTTTTGCACGTACAGTACTGCACTGTCAGTGAAGGCAAACATTGATCTACGAGTGGAGAGATGAGTGGACAGGTTGAACAATTAGGTATGTCTATGCAGCAGGGAGTGTGCCCAAGACTATGTATAGGGTTGGCAAACAATGTTTCTACCAGTGTATTTATATGTTCTGTGAGAATTTCCAGGTATATAGTAGAGCTGACAAGGGGCAAGGTTGTAGTCACTTCTTGGCCACAGCCAGCTACCCAGAGGGAGCAAGTAGTTGGACCTGTGGGTTCAGGACCATGGTC
>NW_006921968.1:2913494-2914106 GCF_000298275.1 Orycteropus afer afer | reverse complement strand
GTGACCCTACGGGCCACAGCAGAACTGGCTCATGGGGTTTCCAAGGCTGGGATCTTTATGGAAGCCAACTGTCACATCTTTTTCCCGTGGAGTGGCTGGTGGGTTTGAACTACCAACCTTTTGGTTAGTGTCTGAGCACTTAACCACTGTGCCACCAGGGGAAATACACTGACCCAGAGAAAAGACACAGGGCAGGTGATTGTCTAGTGAAAACAGGGAATCCTAAAGACAGCAATGGCTGGAAAGAAAAGAGAAAAGCGAAAACCCCCGTTAACCTCTCAAAGTTCAAAGACAGTAACGAGAGTAGGGGTGGGGCTCTTAAAGGGGGACCAGAAAGAAGGTGTGGGGCTGAAGGCGGGGGCAGGCAGGGGCCAGGGCAGATGGCCAGAGTCCCTGTCCATTAATTTGATGAAACCCGGAAGAGAAGCTTGCAGCAAACAAAAAATGAAGAAATCTTTGAGGTGAAAAGGAAAAGTCAAGCATGAAAACACGAAGGTGTTCAAGTGATGAGGGAAAAACAGGAAGAAGGCAAGTGTGGTAAAGCCGAGGAAAGCAAGAAACCTGGGAAACGGAAGCCCACGGCGAGGCACGGGCGGGCTCACTGGCGGAGCA
>NW_006921968.1:2911467-2912967 GCF_000298275.1 Orycteropus afer afer | reverse complement strand
CTAGAACCAGAAGAACCAGCCTTTCACAGCAGGTTCAGGAGCAAGAACTGGCAGAAGGACTTCCTGGTGATGAAATCTTAACATCTCCCTCTGCCTCGGTTAGCAACTTAATGTAACAGTCAAGTCTGAGATTTCCATGGAAATCCACAGCAACTCCCCACAGGAATTTCTGGCGAGCTCCATCTGCTGTGATCTTTATGGGAGCAGACATCACCTGGAAGGAGGAGGAGGAGGAGGAGAAAGAGGAGAAGAACTAGAACAGGAAGAGGGGGCCGAGCGGACAATGACTTTACAAAGTCGTACAGAAATGTCCAACCACACAACAAGACCAAAAAAAGGGTGTTTACATAATTGTTAGCTGTTGTTGTCTGTCCTTGGGTGGGTTCAGATGCATAGTGTCCTCACATAGCTCCCTTCACACTAAGGTATTCAACACAAGACACCCAGACAACGACCTGCCGTTGACCATGGCAGGACGGTGAGCAGGTCCCTTCGTTTGTTATCACTTAGACACTTTGACATCAATTCTATCCAATGTCCCACTGATGAATCTCCCTGGGAAACTGCAGGACAACATTTCAGGACACATGATTACCAAAATAGCATGACCAATTAAGTTGTGTGTTTAGGAAACAGGAATTCCCTTCACGCAGAGAGTCGGCGCTCAGTGACACCCAGAAATCGTCTCTTGATGAGGGGTGTTGTGTGGCTAGTGAGTTCCCTTGCAGGATGCTCCATCCCCTTGTCCTTTCTTGCTGACTTAAGGTCTCCTGGAGCCTGAAGGTAACCAGCTGCATTTCACTGTGTATTGCTGAGGACCCATTAAGTGCATGGACAAGACTTGCCCTGCAGGTCACTGCCCTGCCCACCGGGGGTCACGCTGCCCTGCTCCCGTGCGGCTGCATCCGACCCAGTGGTGGGGACAAGGCTCCCAGGGAGAGTCCCTGAGTCTCAGGTGGCCACAGAGGGCTCTGGGGTTCTGAAGGGGAGTGTGCTACCCAGGCCTGCACTCGGGGGAGGGGCATCCCAGGGTGGCGCAGGCCTGGGTAGGCGGGAGCCCAGCAGGCCCACCTGCCTGGCGAGCTGAGTGGGTGCTCACACGGCGTGCTGGGCTGCACACCTTACCCAGAGCTCAGAATCTCACATGGCTGAGGTGGGACACTTGCTCCATTTCTGAAAGAAGAAACCGTGGGAGGAGGGAGCAGGCCAGGTATGCTGGGACATCCAGAGCAGGATCTCCTAAGATCCCAGGTCCTGTTGCCAGCCTCCTTTGGGTCCCAAGGGAGAAGGCAAAGGGAAGGGAGAGTAGGAGGGGCCTAGGTGAAGATGGGAGGGGCTGAGGAGAGAGTGGGAGGGGCCTAGGTGAGGATGGGAGGGGCTGAGGAGAGAGTAGGAGGGGCCTAGGTGAGGATGGGAGGGGCTGAGGAGAGAGTAGGAGGGGCCTAGGTGAGGATGGGAGGGGCTGAGGAGAGAGTGGGAGGGGCTTAGGTGAGGATGGGA
>NW_006921968.1:2908999-2910557 GCF_000298275.1 Orycteropus afer afer | reverse complement strand
GGACGCACAGAGCCACAGGGACCTTGAAAGGGAGGAGGGGACTCCTGGATTGTAGGAACAGACTTGGAGACAAATGTGTTTGCTGGTCTCCTACTTTCTGCTACAAAGTTAAAATAGTCACCCTTATTTGGACACCATCTCACCACTGCCTCCCACTCACTGTGCTCTGAAATTTCAATAGGAACGTCCATTAAGAAGAATCTAAGAAAACTAAAAGTCATTTAAAAGCACCCTCATTCTGCCAGCTGCTCCTCAGAGTCATGCAAAATGGTGACATGATTAATTCATTGATGACATTATCAATCCATCAGGGTTTGAGCTCTTGAGGCTTCAGGAACAGAGCTTGGGACCAGTTTTTCCTGGTGCAGTCATGACTGATGAAGAGAAACTGGGACAGACTTAAATTCACAAAATGTGGGTGTCTCTGAATGATGACTGGGTGGGAAAAATTACAGGTTAACGCCCTTCTAGAAACTTACTCACCCTCCCAGAAAACAAGGGCAGTGTGCGTGTTGCGTACCAACCACATCTCTTGACTAACACAGTCAGAAAGGACAGTGCCTGTCTCCAAGATGTCAGCCAACTGTGTGGTGTTGAAGGTGTCTCTCTCCACAGTCCTGGGAATAATCCAAGCTCCTAAAAGGGCTCACTATGCCTTTTCCAAGTCTCTCATTCTAGGCCTTCAACCTGTAATTCTCCCATTCTGGTTATCGTTGCAGTGTATTCACATTTTACAAACTCAAGTCTGTTCCAATTTTGTGGCACTGGCCATGACTGCACTGTTTTGAAGGAGTTTGAAGCCCTGTGTGGAACTACTGAGTTACCTTCAGAACAGTAGCCTTTGACAGCCACTGATTCGATATTTGGAGCAGAAAATAGCTGCATCCAAAGTCCAAGGTGTGCTGAAGGCACCGGCGAAAAACAAGGCTCCAGGAATAGACGGAATACAAATTGAGATGTTTCAAGAAATGAATGCAACACTAGCAGTGCTTACTCATCCATCCCAAGAATCTGGAGACAGCTACCTGGCCAGCCAACTGAAAGACATCCGTATTTGTGTCCATTCCAAAGAAAACAATCCAACAGAATGCAGAAATTATTGAACCATATATTACCCAAGTTTTGCTGAAGATAATTTAAAAATAGGTTGCAGTAGTACATACATCAACAGGGAATTGCCAGAAATGGAAGCTGGATTCAGAAAAGGATGGAAATGGAGGATGTCATTGCTGATGTCAGAAGGATCTTGGCTGAAAGGAGAGAATATCAGAAAGATATTTGCCTGAGTTTTATTGACTATGCAAAGGCATTTAACTGTGTGGATTATAACAAATTATGGATAACATTGCAAAGAATGGGAATTCCAGAACACTTAATTGTGCTCATGAGAAACCTGAACATAGACCAAGAGGCAGGCATTTGAACAGAACAAGGGGATACTGCATCGTTTAAAATCAGGAAAGGTGTGCACCAGAAAGTTGTCTGTACCTTTTCTTTTCTTTTTAATTTTTAATGTCATTTAGTTGAAACTTTACAGAGCAAATTCATTTTCCATACA
>NW_006921968.1:2907203-2908550 GCF_000298275.1 Orycteropus afer afer | reverse complement strand
AGTGGTTAAGGCACTTGACTGCTAACCAGAAGTCTGGTGGTTCAAATCCACCAGCCACTCCTCGGAAGGAAGATGGGGCAATCTACTTCCATAGTGACACTGCCTCGGAAATCCAAGGAGGGGTCGCTGTGAGTCGGGTCTGACTCGATGGCACATAACAACAACAACAACAATATTGAATATACCACAGATTACCAGAAGAATGAGCAAATCTGTCTTAGAAGTACACCCAGAACGCTCCTTAGGGGGGAGCATAGGGAGAGTCTATCTCGCTTAGTCTGGACATGTTATCAGGAGGGATATCATGCTGGTAAAGTAGAGGGTCAGTGAGGAAGGGGAAGGCCCTCAAGGGTGTGGACTGACACAGTGGCTCTCACAGTGGGCTCAGACACGGCAAGGCCTGTGAGGATGACGCAAGACCGGGCAGTGTTTCATTCTGTTGTTCACAGGGTCACTGTGAGTCGGAACAAACTCGAAGGCACTTACCAACAAAACAAAGTCCCCATGCATCTCTATTTTTGAAATGTCATTAAGGCATTTAAAATGTCCACGGGTTACCCGAGGCACGCTGTGTCTAATGAGTGCCCTGTTGCGTAACCCACCAATGGAGCAAGTTCCGCCTCCCAGGGCTGCTGGCTGTCCGGCTGTCCCCAGCACTGTGCGGCAGGGAGCCCTGCCCGGGGGCGGCCTCATGGCTCTGTCTTCTCGCAGCTCTCACCATAAGCAACCTGCTCTTCCTCTACCTGAGAAACAGCCAGTAGGGGCCAAGAACCCTAAAGTCTTTGACAGTGGAACCAGCCGCCTCTGATAGAGTGCTTCAAGACCTTCAAACCAATAACAAACAATAAAATGAAATGAAACAGATGAGACAGTGTGTACTGAGTAGCTCCACAGCACTGACTGGAAGCTGTTTTCCACTTCTTTCCTCCTTGAGACACTCCTCACCATCTTGACTTTGGGATTTGGTCTAAAGCAGGATCTTAAACCGTTTGTCTCCTCGTTTCTGTTGTCGCTGGGTGCCATTGAGTCAATTTGGACTCATAGTGACCTCATGCAACAGAGCAGAACCACCCCATTGGGTTTTGTAAGCTATGATTTTTATGGGACGTGATCACCAGGTCTTATTTCCACAGAGCCAATGGGTGGGTTTGAACCACCCACCTTTTGGTTGGCAACTGAGTGCCTAAGCCTTGTGCCACCAGCCTCCTTTTCCTGTTCAAGAATGTTAACCAATAATGAATGAATGTTATCACAGCTTAATAAACACCACCAAGCTCTTGATTTATACTAATGTGTTCACCATGACTAATTTTTCTAACTCTGCTTAATTATATGATTCTGAGTATA
>NW_006921968.1:2896156-2906813 GCF_000298275.1 Orycteropus afer afer | reverse complement strand
TCCTTAGACTTTCTTTAGAACCACAGCATTAGATATTTAAGGAGCCCTGGTGGTGTAGTGGTTAAGACATTGGGCTACTAACCAAAAGGCTGGTGGTTCAAACCCACCAGCCGCTCTAAGGAAGAAAGATGAGGCAGTCTGCTTCTGTAATGATTAACAGCTTGGGAAACCCCGTGGAGGTCATTCTAGTCTGTCCTCTAGGGGTGCTGCGAGTCAGAATCAACTTCATGGAAGTGGGTTGGTTTTTCAGTATATTTTATTATACTTAAAATACAGTATATATTTTCAAGGTTTGCAAGAAATAATTTTGAAAGATTTATCCACCCAACATGAAAGTAAAACTTTCTAGAATATTCTAAGCATTTTTTCAATCACTACCCATGTGTAAATATTGTGACTTACTGGCTTAAAAGAATAGCAGAAAATAGTGGCATAAATCAGACTGGTGGGTGGTAAGAGAGAATTAAGCTTGAGTCCGAAAAAACCCAACCCGTTGCTGTTGAGTTGATTCCAACTCCTAGTGACCCTGTAGGACAAAGCCAAAGCAGAACTTCTCCCAAGGGTTTCCAAGGCTTTAATCTCTCCTAGAGCAGACTGCCACATCTTTTCCCCTGGAGTAGCTGGTGAGCTCGAACTGCCAAACTTTTGGTTAATAGCCAAACACTTAACCACTGTGCCACCAAAAACAAAAACCAAACTCACTGCCATCGAGTGGATTCCAACTCAAAGCGACCCCCTTTGGGTTTCTGAGGTGTTAAATCTTTATGGAAATAGATTGCACCATCTTCCTTCCATGGAGCAGCTAGTAGGTTTGAACCATCAACATTCTGGTTAGCAGTCAAATGCCTTAGGCACTGTGCCACCAGAGCTCCCTAAGCTTGGGTATAGCATGCCAATCTCTGTTGTAATTATAAAGAAAAAAATAACATGAAAAGGAAAGCAAAACAGGAAGTAACTGGGGTTTTCCAGACACATACTTCTGGAAGGTGAGATTCCTACTTAAAGTCTTGTCTTCTGTTTACCACTCAGCCTGCACTTACAAGACTAGCTGACATCACTGCATTGTTCTTGTTAAGACAAAAAAAACAAACAGAAAATGAATGAACAGCCTTTCAAAGTAGGTTCAGGAGCAGGAAATGGCAGAAGGACCTTCCCAGGGTGGTGATCTTAACATCTCCCTCAGCTGCACTGGGCAACCTAACTTAACGGTGAAGTATGAAAGTTCCATGGAAACCTACAGACACGCCCCATGGGAATTTCTGGATGAGCTCATTCTGCCCTGGATGTGCACTAAGTGAGGGGTACTCATTTACTTGCTTGAGTCCTTTAATAAGCCCATCTGTCCAGCCCTCCATGGTGGACCGCCTTCTCTCTAATTAGTGGCTTCTCAAACTTGGATGCTTGACAGCCCCAATTGATGATGCTTCAAAATGAGACAACGTGGAGGGAAAAGATGCCCCTTGGAAGTTCTCACTAAGCAGGGAGGGGAACAAGTGAGGCCCCTGGTTCCTACTTGGGAAGTAATGGTCTGGTTCAATCACGTTACCCGGAGGACTTCCAGAAAATAGGGCCGAGGATTGCTGACTGGTGTCTGCAAGCCCATCTTGGTCCTCACGCCCGAGTCCCTCCCTGCCTTCACCCCCCAGGAAAGCGTGCATATGGAAGCACATTGTAAACTGCAAAGCTGAATGCAAAGGTCACCCTGGAATTGCAGGTCGACCTGGCTCTTGCCCTCTACTCATCTGTCAGTGTGTCATACCTTGGTGGCTTTTGTGTTGCTGTAATGCTGGAAGTCATGCCACCAGAAGGTGCTCTGATGGCGTAGTGGTTAAAGCATTTACTTGCCAACCAAAAGGTCAGCAGTTCAAACTCACCAGCCACTCCATGGGAGAGAGATAAGGCAGTCTGCTTCTGTAAAGATTGACAGTCTTGCAAACTCTATGAGGCAGTGCTACTCTGTCCTAGAGGGTTGCTATGAGTTGGAATCAACTCGATGGTGTTAGGTTTGGTTTGGATTATGCCTCCAGTATTTTAAATACCAGCAGTTACCTGTGGTGGACAGGTTTCAATGGCACTTCCAGACCAAGACAGTTAGGAAGAAAGGCCTGGTGATTTTCTTCTGAAAATCAACCAATGAAACTCTATGGAAAATAACACATATCACAACAATAAATTTGGAAGATGGGCTTCTAGGTTGGAAGGCACTCAAAACCCACAGTGGCTTCAACAATGTGCTTGGGCATGGCAATGACCATGAAGATGATGAAGGGCTGGGCAGCGTTTCCTTCTGTTGTGCATGGATCACCATGAGTCGGAGCTGACCCAATGGCAACCAACAACAATGGCTCATTCTCACCAGCCTACTTCAACTGCAGGACCACCACCGGCTGGAGGATCCTCACTCCTTTCAAGGCCACACTCTTGCTTCTGAGGTCAGTCTGTTGGCTTTAGTCTTCAAACCTCCTCCCACCTTCGCGTTGCGGTTTGGGACTGCTGATGACCTTCTTGGTTGGATGCTGACCGGGACCTGGTTCTGATGTCCCTGAGTGTCAACCATGTTTGGCTGACAGGCCACAAAGATGGCTTGGGACCATTTATCCCCTTTTTCAACAGGCCTGAAAGGGTTAAACAATGGCCACTCACTTTTGTCTGGCCTGTGGCTTTGTTGCCCTTTCAATGCAGCTGAAGGCCGTGACACTGGGAGGTAGTGTGGCTGATATGATTGGGACATCTGGGAGAAAGCCAATGACTTCTGAGACCTTCACATGATGTGTGGCTGGAACCAGGTGGGAACTGGAGCCCTGGTGGTTCCATGGTTGAGTGTTCCGCTGTGAACTGAAAGTCACCCAGCTGCTATGCAGGGAGAAAAGACTTAGTGACCTGCTCCTGTGAAGATTACAGCCCAGGAAACCCAATGGGGCAGTTCCACTCTGTCCTCGTGAGAGTCAGAATTGACTTGATGGCACACAACAACAACAACAACAACAACAACAACAGGATTTTTATTGAAGCTAGAGCAACTACAACTATCGGAACCCAAAGATTAAGTGATGGTTGAATGATGAAAGGAAAAGAGAGAGACACACACACAAATAAATGTGAAGCAAACAGTCAGAGTGATGCCGGGTTGAAGTGTTTCTATTTGCTGACTTTGACGCTGAAAAATTACAAACTAGATTAGTTGTTATGGCAACACCACCCTGCCTCCTAAACTGATTTAGATATTGTTATAAACTCCACTTCCATGTAAAAAAGTAATATCCTTTCTTAAAATGACAGCGGGCTGAGGAACCCTGGGGACAGAAGAATGCTCAGGACTGGAGTAAGCCCAGATGGTGACATCTCAATATTGCTCAACTGCGGGGAAATTGTCAAGAGCACCACAAAATGTATAAAATTTCTGGAGCTTCCATTAGCATACCATTCCCTCTTGTGAAAATTCTGATTCTACCCACCAGAGTCTTAAGAGTTGGGAAGAGAAAAAGGAATATAGAAGCTTGTCAGATGATATTTCTACATACATATTTGTATGTGTTGTTAGAATGTCCACATATATAATTGAGCAAACAGGAGGCAAAGCTATGAGAACAAACAGCTTGGGGGAGTGAAGCAAGAGTGTGGCCTTGAAAGGAGAAAGCCACAGCCAAACACCTTGGGGGAGTGAGTCACTGGGCCCACAGGCTTGGGACCATGCTTGCGGGGGACATCAAGCTAAGTTGGCATAATATGCTACACAATAACATTGTTCTATATCCTACTTTGGTGAGTAGTGACTAAGGTCGTAAAGCTTGTGATCAGCCACCTAAGATGCAACAACTGGTCTCTCCTCATCTGGAGCAAAGAAGAATGAAGAAAACCAAAAATCAACCAAACAAAAAACAAAAACCAAAAAAACCCACAAAATCAAAAACCAAACTCACTGCTGTTGAGTCAGATCTGACATAGCGACTCCTTCTTGGATTTCTGAGACAGTATCACTACAGAAGTTGATTGCCCAATCTTCCTTCCGAGGAGTGGCTGGTGGGTTTGCATTGCCAGCCTTCTGGTTAGCAGCCAAATACCTTAGGTACTATGCCACCAGAGCTCCTGAAGAAAACCAAAGACACATGGAAACAATTGGTCCAAGGGACTAATGGATCCTGCAAGCCTCAGTTTACATGACCCTGAGACCAGAAGAACTAAATGGCATCCAGTTATCACTGTTACCTACTCAGAAAGGGGTCAAAATTGGAGATCTTGGATAAAGTGGGAGAAAAATGTTGGAACAGAACTCAAAATTAATAAAAGGCAAGGTTTACTGATCTGATTAAAAAAACAAAACAAAACCCAAAAGATTAGCTCTGGTGGTGTAGTGCTTAAGGAAGTTGGCTGCTAACCAGAAAGCTGGTGGGGTCTGAAAGAGACATGAAACCCCCAAGACTATGGGCCCTAGTCACCCTCAGGCCTGGAATTGAACTCACTCCCATGGCTTAACTTCCAGCCAAACAAGAGATACACCTAGGAGGAATATAATTACACCAGGTAGGTACACTCCTTAGAACAATCAACCATGGGAGGTCCGAAGGGCAGCACTTGTACAGGGAGATAGCTCAGAGGGTAGGAATGCATAGGAAAGAAGGACACAGGGTAAAAGTAAGCACAGGGAGGACGTGGAAAGAGGGCTGAGCTGTTATCCTGTGGGGATTGCAATTAACATCATGAAACAAAATGTGTATGAACTATCGAAAAGAAAACAAATTTGCACTATAAACATTTACCCAAATCACATAAAAACAAACAAATAAAATAAATATAAGAGTTGAGAAAAGCCCTGGAGACATCTAGTAAACCTCCTATGCACTGCAGGAAGCCTTTCCTTGGATTCCAGAACAATGTTCTGAGCTCCAACTGAGCCATTGAGACAACATGAGTCTGAGTATTGGTGTCCATTGCTGAGCAGCCTCCAGTTGTCACAATATCATACATAATTCCCAGATGCTCTTGAGAACATTCAACAAGTCCTGCAGGTCAACATTCTCACTAGGTTTCCCTTGGACGCCACTAAAGAAAGGCGTTCATTCTCCTAAAGGTATAAGACAAGCAAAGTATAATTGGTGACGGTGGAATTCTCTTTCAAGTGTACTGAAGCAATTTGTGTTCATTCTGTTCTATCTGTCATCATTCTTAAATGTGTCCACAGTTTTTAATTTAATTCAATTTAATTTAAATGTGATCTATGAACTAGTTTCTCATCTTGAAACTAAATAAATGGTAGCCAGAAAATGATCAAGTGGACATTGTATTCTGTTGTTGTTGTTACGTGCCATCGAGTTGGCCCCGACTCATAGTGACCCCTCCTTGGCTTTCTGAGGCAGTATCACTAGGGAAGTAGATTGCTCAACCTTCCTTCCAAGGAGTGGCTGGTGAGTTTGAACCATCAGCCTTCTGGTTAGCAGTCAAATGCCTTAGGCAAATATTTCAACAATATTAAATGAATACCAAGAGCAGTTGGTTAAATGTTTTAAGTAATACTAATCTTCTATACTATCTGTTGCCATCAAGTCAATTCTGACTCAGAGCACGCTTATAGGACAGAGTAGAACTGCCCTAAGATTCTAAGGCTATAATCTTTACAAAAGCATACTGCAACAACTTTCTCCTGTAGAGCATCTGGCGAGTTTGAACTACTGACCTTTTATTTATCAGCCAAGCACTTAATCACTGTGCTGCCAAGACTCCTTATTCTCCTATATAATTTTCTTAAATTAAAATAGGAAGCAAAGCTACTAATAAAATAGGTTTCTCAAGAGACAAAAATTGAGAAGATGAAAGAAAATATATGTCAGATCTGTGGTTGGATAATAACATGATCATGGTCGTTGTCAGAAATCGACTCCTGACTGTAAAATGATCTAATGATGGAAAACCACACAGGTAATGACAAGAGCCCACAATGAAAGGCACTGGTTTCAAGATGGTAATAGGGAGGCTACCCAGTGACTTGCGAATTTGTAAAATTATGGTCAAGTATGGACAAATTTGAGTCAACTGGATGTCAACTATCACCATGAAATAGAAAGAGCTACGGAAAATGATCCCTTTGTGCAGTGGGTGTTGAATGTAATTCAATTCTGGGCTTTGGGCCACAATTTTCTTGTATATTTATTTCAACAAATATTCTATGTCTTTTAAAAAATGGAACAGTGGAATGCATGGCTGATTACCTCTATGAACAACCACCTCCTCCACCATGAAAAGAACTGGATGGTGCCCAGCTACATCACAGAAAGTTTTGATCAAAGATTCTATAGAAGAATGTTGATCAAAAGGAGTAAACCAGAATTTCTAATTCTCATGGAATCCAGACTTTCTGGAGCCTTTGAGGCTGAGTGAACCCCTGAAACTATTGCCCTGAGATAATCTTTAGATGTTAAACCAAAAATATCCCGACGTCTTCTTTAAACCAAACAGATTAGCTTAATTAGCGAAGAATGTCTGCCTTGTGTCCTTTTAAGAACTGTGAGACTGAATTGGCGAAACCAACTTGAAAGATTAGACAGGAAAGTTAGGGAGCAGTGTGTTAATGGAGGAGTAAAAGTTTGGAAAAGAAGGGCAAGAGTGGTTGCACCATTTGACGATTTAATCAAGTCACTGAATTGTACATGTAGAAATTCTGCTGTATGTATCCTCAGGAACAACAAACAGATGAACAGAAAGCAACATCTGCTGATCCCCTCCTGTGTGCAAGGCCCCTTAAGCATCAGGATTCTCTGTGAAGTGGGGGTTCTGCTCCTCCTCTTTAGGAGAGCTGTTCCAGGCTCAGGAAAGGGGTCACCTGCCCAGCAGTGCCCTCTCTGCCTCGAGACCTGGACTTCGTCCCAATCCCACTCAACAACAAGATGGAGGAACTGACACAACCTACCAGGCTAAGCCTCACTCCTGATGCTTCCAGCCCAAGCTGCACATAAACTCTGAAATCTTTCCTGACACACCCCTCAACACTCAGCACCATGCATGATCCAGGGCTCCTAACCCGGGCACCATGTGCCCTCAAGGGGTGAAAACTTGGATGGGAAAGTGTCTTTGTTTTCACTGATGCCTCTGAAATTCAGCACTTTCTTTAATTATGGTTGAAGGAAAAACCACAGCAGTATTAGCCATGCCTCGATTTTGTCCCCAGTAGAAATCTGAGATTCGTAACATCACAGAAGTAGCTTACAGATAGCCTGAAATGGTATTCAGGCCCATTACTGCATCAGATTATGGTAGTTACTTGGCCTGCCTCTAGATCTTGATATGTTGTTGTTTTTGTTGTTGTTAAGCGCTGTCGAGTCGTTTCCGACTCATAGCGACCCTATGCACAGCAGAACAAAACACTGCCCGATCCCGCGCCAGCCCCACAATCCCTGCTATACTTGAGCCCATCATCACAGCCACCTTGATATATAATGGATTAAACATCATGTGTGTTTAAAATTTCATATTTCAGTTTTAATCACATTTTTAAATCTGACACCTGTATTTCGGTATAATTGGCTTCCTTTGGAATCCTATGCATTTTACTTTGTGTCTTTTAAACATTGTTCTGAGGACCGGTGTCACCAGATGTCAGGGGGCTGGTGGCAATCCTCCAGGTGGCCTTGTCAGGGGCCGAGACAGCCGGGAGGTGCTCTCAGTACCTCCTGTCCCACTCTGACTGACTCATGAGATACACCAACAAGAAAACTCCCTCCCTCTTGTTCACGAAAAGGTAGATGCCAGGACCCCCTTTTCCATAAAACTGTTTAGAAAAGAATCACCATAGTTTGATCCCATAGAACCCACACTCACTTGTTATTAGGTTGTTACTATGTATGAGTTATAACAAGGCCATTTAAGCTTTGATGCAGCTGGTTGACCTCTACAGCTAGAGCGAGTGTCTTCACTGAGGTGTCTGTTTCGTTCTATGGGAGTGACAGAAGGGAAGACCAGTGAGCGTCCAGGTGAGGGTCTGTGAATGGATGGCGCAGCAGCACCACGGCCCGCAGAGCCCCCGGCAGTTTCAGAATGCTTCACTGTGATGCAAGCACCTTCCTGGAACATCCTGACCTGCTCCTGGGCACGAGGCTTCTTCCAGCTCGAAGGGTTTGCATTCGTCTAAAGGAATCCTGGCAGCACAATGGTTAAACACTCTGCTGCTCGAAAGGCTGGTGGTTCAAACCCACCCAGCGGCTCCGTGGGAGCAAAGACCTGGTATTCTGCTCCCGTTTGCAGCCTGGAAACCCCTCTGGGGGCAGTTCTAGTCTGTCACGTGGGGTCGCTATGGGTTGGAATTGACTCAGTGGCACCCAACAACAACCACGGGTTTGTGGCTGGAACTCACCTGGCAGCACCACGGAAGCAAGGGCGGGCGACCTGCTTTCAGCTCTGCCTCTGGGTCTGACTCACTGGCATCTGACCACAACAGACTGATGGTTGTAACCTGGCTGGCGGCACCTAGGAAGAACTGCGGTCCCCTTCTGGAATGATGAAAGCCCAGAAAACCCCACGCGGCTCAGTTCTACTCCGAAGCACACGGGGCCGCCTTGATCCAGAACGGACCCAGTGGCGACGGGTTTCATGCCAAAGGTTCACGGGCCTGCCTACTCCTGAAGTTGGAGGCTCACGTTCACCTGCTGGTGCCTGGGAAGAAAGAGCTGATGACCAATATGGAAAAATCACCCGCTGAGAACCCTGTGGAGCAGTTCTGCTCTGACACACAGGGTTGACAGGAGTCGGAACTGACTCAATGGTAACTGGGTTTTCCTCCGGTCCAGTTGGGAGGAGGCCTCTGACCCCAGGGGTGCGATGGGGCTCCCAGATAATCCTGTGAGCAGCAAGGGAAGCTTCTGTGAAGATGAGCCACCAGCCCCGCACACAGAATGAAGGCCCAGGTCTTAGGACTGACTGCTGTTTGGGGCCTTTTAAAAAGTTACACGTTACAGGTTCATGAGAATCAACGAGTGGTAAGTGTTAAGGTGAGGTTTGTGACAAGTTCATTCCCTGAAACGTGTCCCTGCCTGGCAAGCAGGCCTGAGTGGGGTATGTCGCTCATCATGAGGACCCCAGATCACATTAAAATTCATGGCATTTGACATTTATTTTGTCCCATTTTGCCCAGTTCCCAGTGACATCTTGTGAGAAGCAATATAGGCATCCTGCCCGACATTTAGAAATCACTCTTACACATCCTCACTGGCAGCTTGTGGAAAGGAGACAAAACTAATTGTTTTGATAATTATGCAACCATCTAATCAACTTCTGAATCATAGGCAGACAAGCCCAGCTGGGGGACGACAGGCAGAGGTCCCGTGAGGGTCGCGGATAAGCCGAGGCACCAAGGCACACCCAGGGCTGTGGGCAAGGGGGAGTGGATGTGGCCGAGACCCTGGCTGGACTTTTAGCCTCCAGAACTGTGAGACAGTAACTCTCTGTTCTCTAAAGGCCCCACTTGTGGTATTTTTGTCACAGCAGCCCTGGGTCAATAACAGAGCTCCCTGGAATATTTTTCTGGAAATTTTTTCTTCGGTTCCTTGGTAAACTGAATACACTTCAGTTTTCAGGGTAATTGGATCCATTCTAACGGTTATTTTGCTGATCAGATAGTATTTTCTTATACCTCTCATCAAAAAACTCTAAATAAAAAAATCTTGGGAAGCTTGCCAAATATTGCAACGGGGAGTTAGTATTTATTGTACAGAAATTTATTTTCAAGGTACTAATTCCTTCAATCTGACTGAGTTTTACCAATGCAACAATTATTCTTAAAAAAACACCTTTCTCAGAACCTTTAAAACGCTTTCCTTCTTGTGTGTTGCTGTCAGGTGTTGGCTCTGCTTCACGGTGACCCCATGGACAGAACGAAACACTGCCCAGTCCTGAACCAGCCTCACCATCCCTGCCCTGTGTGGACCCATCCATCTTGTTGAGGGTCTTCCCTTTTTTGCTGACCCTCTACTTTCCCAAGCATGATAGCCTTCTCCAGGGACTGGTCCCTTCTGAGACGTCCAAAGTAGGTGAAATGAAGTCTGGCCATCCTCACTTCCAAGGAGCATTCCGGCTGCACTTCCAGCACAGATTGTCCATTCTTCTGCAGTTGTGGTATATTCAGTACTCTTTGGCAAGACTGTAATTCAAAGGCCTCAATTTGTTGTTCCTCCTCATTCGTTTTTGTGTAGAGAGGGAGTAAAGCAGAAGTCAGGATCTGCCTTCGACAGTTGGAGAGACCGGGGACACCCTCCCACGTCACACAGTAGTGACCACGTGCTTCGTGTGAACATGGACCTGTGGATTGCCCACCTGAGCTGCCTCCCGGGCACCACACCTCAGGCCCGGTGGATCCTCTACACCTCCTCTGGTTGATTGACTCTGAGAGGTGTCACTAGACCAAGTGAAAGCCCAGGCTCCCCTCTGTGGCCCCAAATAAAAAAAATAAAAAAACCCTGTGGTTATTGAGTTGATTCCGACTCACGGTGACTCGGGTGGTATAATAAACTGTGCTCTTGACTATTAACCTAAAGGTTGGTGAGTTGAACCCACCTAATGGCACCCGGAAGAAAGGCCTGATGATTAGCTTCTGAAAGGCCTCGATAACCCTGTGGGGCAGTTCTGCTCTGCCCACATGGGCTCACGACTGCTGACCCGTGGGGGACAACTGGGC
>NW_006921968.1:2893383-2895771 GCF_000298275.1 Orycteropus afer afer | reverse complement strand
CCTGCAGGGCGAGCCCAAGAAGGGAGGTGTGGCTTTCACTGGCACCTGGTTGAAGGGCTCTGCAGAGGAAGGGGAGTCCTAAGCAAAGTTTGCACCCCACACTGGGGCTCGCCTGGCGACAGGAGAAAAGCCCTTCCAGAGGGTAGGTGGGTCTGAACTAAGAGGCAGAGAGAACCACCCCAGGTGGGTGCTGTGGCCAGGCCAGTAGGGACTGCTGCTGGGTAGGTTGGGGGCTCGGGCTGTATTCTGAAAGGAGGGCCGGGGTGCGAGAAGGGCAGTCTGCATTTTAGAGAAACCACTCAGGTGCAGCAGGGAGGCCGGAGGGGAACAGAGATCCGTGGGGGCGCAGAAGGGCTCTGAGCAGGAGATGAGTGCAGAGTGAAGGACGGGCTGGTGAACATGAGAGGCCTTCCTTGGTTTTGGCCCCTCCCACCGGCTCCCACCTGCTCCCTGGGGCACCTGGACCTGCTGGCTGGGAAGGGCACCTCAGGCCCCCTCATCCTGCCCCCAGCCACCCCTGGCCTCATCTTCAATCTCAGCCACCAGGTGGCTTCCTGCATCTACTCCCTCTCTCTACCTTCTCGGGCTGCTGTCCCAGTCCCCTGTGTGTTGGGATCCTGGCCTCTGTCCCTGTGGATAGACCCATTTGGGAATAGGGCTTTCTCTGTTACATTAATGAGGCCATGGCCGGGAAGGGGTGTCTTAAACCTCATTCCTTTTGAGATATGAAGACAGCAGGTGAGACACAGAGACCAGGAAGCATTAAGAACTCCAAAGACGCTGTGGCAAGGACCTTCCCCAGAGCCCACACAGAGGGTGCCTCCTAGAGCCACACTCTGGTGGCATAGTGCCTAAGGCATTTGACTGCTAACCAGAAGGCTAGTGGTTCAAACCCACCAGCTAGTCCTTGGAAGGAAGGTTGGGCAATCATTACTTCCGCAGAGATACTGCGTTGGAAACCCAAGGAGGGGTCGCTATGAGTCAAATCTACTCGACAGCAGTGAGTTTGCTCGTTTTTCAGCCTTCGGAATGATGAGAGAAGAAATTCCTGTTCTTTACAACCACCCACTGGGGGTGCCCCTGTTACAGCAGCACTAGGAAGTGAAGACACCCCCTCCCAGCCTGGCCCCCCTGGCCTCACCAGGGAGAGGGCCGAGGAGAGCAGGCAAGGCTGACACACAGGAAGGGGAACCTCTCCACGGTGGCGTCCGCAGAGCCCACCAAGGGTCCAGCCGCAGCCAACGGTGCTGAGTGAGTGAGTGACTGGATGACACGGGTGAGCGGAGGACGTAACTGGACAGTAAAGCCTTCTGCAGGTTTGCTGACGGACTGGGCAGAGAAGTGTAGCTGTCACCAGGAATATTTCGCCATCACCACAATGGGACATTGTTCACTGTAGGTCAAGGCTTGACCACTGAGGAAGTGTTCTCTCTGGAGATGCCACACAGAACTGCAGACCCTCCCATCCCCGGGACTCCACCTTGCCACATCCCCAGTGCACACCCAGGCCACCCAGGTCGGGTGCACGTATATTCAAAGAATGTACACGTAGCCAAATATGAAGCCAAACAGCCTTGCGAAGGCCCTGGGTGGGTCCCGATGGGCTTCAGAGGCAATGTGAGGGGTTTGAACCATCCCACTAGACAGAAAGCTCTCTGTGGCAGGACCTGACTGTAAGTCAGTTCATTTAGTAAGTACCTGGTCCACGAGGTCCTGGGTGGTGTAAATGGTTTGTGCTTGTCTGCTCTGATCCTAAAGGGCCGTTCCCTGGAGAAGGACGTCATGCTTGGTAAAGTGGAGGGTCAGTGAAAAAGGGGAAGGCCCTCAGCGAGATGGACTGACACAGTGGCTGCAAGGATGGGCTCAGGTACAGCAGGGACTGTGAGGCGGAGGCGGGACTGGGCGGTGTCTCGTTCTGTTGTACATGGGGGCGCTATGTGTCAGAGCTGACTCGACGGCACCTAAACTACAACACAACCCCAAAGGTTGGCGGTTGGAACTCATCCAACAGCAGTGTGGAAGAAAGGCCTGGAAATCTGGTTCTGTAAGGATTACAGCCAAGATAACCCCGTGGGACGATTGTGCCCTGGGACACAGGGAGTTGCCATGTTGGGATCCACTCAACAGCCATGCATTACCTGGTACATAGAGGTACTCTAAGCACATGTGACTTGAATTGATTAATTGACTGTTAAGTGTACAGAAGGTCTGCCCTCCTCAACTGTGAGTGCATCTTCTTGACCATGTGTTCTTTAGGGTTCTCATCTTCTCATGGGCAAAGCCACCTGTTCAGGGCAGAGGGACTGGCTTTATGAGGACCTGCTTTTGGCAGTGGGTTCCGTTTGTTTGGGGTTTCCCCAAAAGCAGGGCTATCAGAAGACCGAGTCA
>NW_006921968.1:2884137-2893038 GCF_000298275.1 Orycteropus afer afer | reverse complement strand
GAAGTTGGAATCTTGGGGCGGGGGGTGGGCCTGGGTGGGAATAGTTTAAGAGCTCCTAGCCAACCAGCCAGGCAGGGCTGTCCAGTCAACTCCTAAGCAGATCACAGGGCCGTTCCTCGAGGTGCCTCTGGATGGCCGAGAACTTTGACTTTTTGGTGAGCAGCTGAGAGTGTAACCATTTGCACCCCCGAGACCAGGGTGGAGAAGCACAGGCAGAGGGAAACATCAATTACACTGTAGTTCATCACCCTCCTTTGTGCCCCACCCCCCCCAGCCACATGTTCACAGCCATAAAAGTTACAATTCATGGAGATTTGAAAAGTGGCTCACACAGCCCATGTGACGGCAGCTCCTTCTCTTGTTTTAAATATGAAAGCCATTCGGGCTGGTCCCTGGGTCATCCCAGCACTGTCCTGGGGAGGCATCCTTCATCCCAAACCCAGATCCAGGCACATTGGCTCCTGGGATGAGAACGGGGCACTGAATGACGGTGGTCAGGCTGTGCTAGGGACTTCACCTTACTGTCCTCCCGGCCCCTTCCATGAAAAACAAAACAAAACAAACACAACTCCCAAACCTATGCTGTACTTGCACCAGGAAGCTCTGGTGGTGCAGTGGTTAAATCGGCTGCTCACCCAAAGGTCAGTGGTTTGAACCCACCAGCCACTCTGCAGGAGAACGATGAGGCAGTCAGCTGCGCAGCCTTGGAGACCCTGTGGGCAGTTCCATTCTGTCCTCTAGGGGCGCTGTGGGTCAGAATCAATGCCATGGCAGTGGGTTTGCTTTGGTGTTGGGTATTTTAACAAAAAATACCAATCTCCAACATTACTTAATATAACTCAGAAAAGTAAACAAAAATGCATTTTCACTGTGTTCTCACAGACGCAGAGCCCTCCAAAGGTGGCTGCTGGTGTAGGGGGGAGGTTGCAATTCTGAAGGGCGGGTCGGCTGCAGGCTGAGAGCCCTCCCTAGGGACCAGGCACTCTGGGCTGGGGAGGGGCTATTTTAGGACACACCGCTAGCTCTCCTGCCTGCCCTACTTGATATCAGAACAAGGAGCTATTTTTTCTCTGAACAGTCAAGACCACGGCTACCTCCACCAGCACAGACATCAGTCATTGGGAATTATCTCTGTCCCCAACATGGAGTCCAGGACAGAAAAACACAGTGACTCATAAGAACACTACCCAGAATCCACCTCTCCCCGCGTGAGTCAGGTGGCGCCATCCCACCCTCCGACAGATCGTGCGTGACCCTCCAGCCCGCCGGCTTCCTGCAAGTGCCCTGCCATCTCTGGAGTCAACGCTGCCTGGCAGACCCACCCTGTCCGAGTGTGGTCTGCAGGTGGGCTCCCTCACGCCACCTTCCAAGCTGGCAGCCGTCTCTAGAGAGACAAGCCATGGAACAGGCTCATCAGCTCCCGTTGGGTGTCAGCCGGGATGGGTGAGAAGCGCCATCCAAACGTCTACTATCACGCGGCTCCTTTCAGGCCAAGGACTGGGTCTCAGGCATGAAGCTGCAGTCCACGGGGGGCTCCGCCTGTGCAGAGCGAGTCCAGAGCACACCGAGGTGGCTGGTCGGATGCCACACCGGAGCTCGGAGCTGGGCCTGGCTGCAGTGGGCGGGTGGGGCCTTGAATACAAGATGTGACCAAGAATTTCGGTGGCTCCGGTTTACCATGGGCCATGGAGGTGCCAGCAGGCGTGAAAGACAGTCATCGGCCTTCGCAGGGAGGGACGGCCAGCCTAGGAGTCGGGTCCTCCTGTGTGGCGCCCCTCGTGCCAATACTGGAGCTGGAGGCACCAGGAGAGCCGGGGACCTAGGGACCCAGCAGTTATTTGTCTTCATCACTTCTCCCTGGATGAGGCCCAGGGAGGGTGCGGTCAGGAGTATGTGTCAGGTTTTATGTGTGTGTGTGTGCACTTGGAGCTACCTACACACACACACGTATATACAAACTGACAGGTGTGTATACATACACACATACACACAGAGACACATACATGTATGTATATGTGTGTGTGTGCACACGGAGCTACCTACACACACAAACGTATATACAAACTGACAGGTGTGTATACATACACACATACACACAGAGACACATACATGTATGTATATGTGTGTGTGTGCACACGGAGCTACCTACACACACAAACGTATATACAAACTGACAGGTGTGTATACATACACACATACACACAGAGACACATACATGTATGTATATGTGTGTGTGTGCATGTGGAGCTACCTACACACACGTATATACACATCGACACGTGTGTGTACACATACACATATACACACAGGCACATACATGTATGCATGTGCACGTGCACGTGGAGCTACCTACACACATGTATATACACATCAACACGTGTGTGCATAGACACATATATACACACGGGCCCTTCCTTTTTTTTTTTTTTTTTTGACATGGAGTTACCTACACACACATATATACACATCAACACATGTGTGTGTGCACATATACAGATATATACACAGAGACACATACAGGTATGTATGTGTGTGTGCGCACGTGGAGCTACCTACATACACATGTAAATACACATCGACACATGTGTGTACACATACACATATATACACAGAGACACATACATGTATGTATGTGTGTGTACACATGGAGCTACCTACATACATGTATATACAAACCAACATGTGTGTGTACACATACACATATATACAGAGAGACACATACATCTATGTGTATACACACATACACATATACACATGGATATACATACGTGTATACATATGCACACATGGACACAGACATATGTGCATGCATATACATAGATAAACACACACACACACATTAGCTGCCATCGAGTCCGCCCTGACTCGTGGTGCTCCCAAGCTCAGTGGTATCAATAAACCCTGGGGCTTCCATTGGGGAATTTTCTGGGACAGGTCACCGGTCTTTCTTCCATATCCCTCTCAGGCTGGACGCCCTGCCGAAACCTGCCCAGCGTCCCAGCCCCACACAAGCCTCCCCAGACAGCCGGGTGGTGGGCACGCATGACGAGCACTGGCCGGGAACAGAACCCAGGTCTCCCGCAGGGAAGGTAAGGAGCCTACCCCTGAGCCCCCACTGGCCACATGGACATGTGCAGCGAGTGTGTGCCTCCCAGTGACACACACAGTGGTGGGCGGGGCCGCTGGGTTGCCCCGCCCTCACCACCACTGCCGTGCTGGAGCCCGTTGTTGCAGCCACCGTGGAGTCCATCTTGTTGAGGGTCTTCCCCTCTTTTGCTGACCCTTGACTTTACCAAGCTTGCTGTCCTTCTCCAGGCACTGCTCCCTCCTGACAACATGACCAAAGTACGTGAGGCGAAGTCTGGCCGTCCTCCCTTCTAAGGAGGACTCTGGCCATATTTCTCACTCAAATTCACTGCCATTGAGTCGATTCAGACTCATAGCAACCGCCCCTGGGTTGCCAAGGCTATAAATCTTTATGGCTGCAGACTGCATTGTCTCTTCTGCAGAGCAGCTGGTAGGTTCGAACCACCGACCTTCTGGTTTGCTGCCAAATGCTTTAACCACCACACCACCAGAGCTCCTATATTTCCTACCTTCATTACTATGTGTGAGCCCACTGTTGTAGCCACTGCCCACACACATGGCCACACACATGTCTACACACATGTCTACACACAGGTGGAGCCCCCTGTGAGCCCTAACGCCATGCAGGACACCTTTAAACATAACTGAGCGGCCCAGCCCTTCCTCCCTTCACCACGTCAGACCACGGGAGCTGCCTGCCCACTTCCTGCGTTCAAACTCCAGTGCCAGCTCGGCCAGCAGACACGCTGCCCTGGCACAGCGCTCACATGTTTTAATTCCGACACTAGGATTTGGGGCTCCTTTAGTCCTGTCACTCTAGGACGCCTCTGCTGACGGCTGGCTGTATTGCAGACATGATCAGTAAATGACTGACCTGGAACAGCGTGGCCCCACCCCAGGGGCTCTCTCTGAAGCTGCTGGTCCCCCGCCTGCCACTCCTCAGCTGTTACTGGAATGGAGCCTTCTCAGTTTGCCCTGGCTGTGCGGGGCCACCATTCCACACCTGCATAACTGCCGTACTAGCAGCACTGAGCCAGCCTGGACCCCTCTGAGCAGCCGGCCCAGGCCTGGCCTGGTGCAAACAGAGAAGGTTAGCTGCGGCTGCGGCTGGTATTGTCACCCCCACCAGCAGCCTCACGCCGAGTCCTGTGGGTGGCTCAGAGGGGACAGAGGAGGAGGGAGGAGCTGTCATCTGCTGGCCATCTGGCTCCCTGCCCCCAGCAAAGTCGAAGTCCTTAACAAGGACACTGAAGAAGGAAGCCCTAGAAGCCTGAGTCAGTGCATGCTCCAAAGAGCCTTCGCAAAACTCCCGTTCACGCACGGGACGCACAAGGCCTCCGTCCGGCCATGTGCTGACACGGCCCAGCTAGTTTGGTTTCAAACCCTGACTTTGAAGGCTTTTGAACATCACATCTCCAATGTCGGAGCTGCAGACTGGAACTTCTGGTCCAGGAAATGATAAAGGGTGCAGATGACTGGTTGACAGTGAACACACAACACGGTCACCGGTGTTTTTCAAAGCATAGGAGTTTCTCACCCAATGGCAGAGAACCAAAATGGTTATCTACAGTGTTTCTGTTCCATCCAAAGAGGGTCTGGTAGAAGACAAACAGCGTGTACGGCTGTGTTAAACGCAGAACAGATCACGGAAGCAGCTTATCTGTTAATTCAGTGTGGAATGACCATGGTCTAAAACGCACCTTGTGAGAGATTCTGGTAGCACGGACCACGTTTTCAGGCAGGTAAAAGCCTCGCTAAATGACTGCATTTGTTCCCACATGGGATAAAGCTAGCCTTTTCATTTTGTCCACAGAGATATTTAACTGGATGTATTCATGATGTTACAAATGAAACTCTTAAAATAGTTTTCTGATTGCTCTAAAGGTACAGAAGCAAAATCGACCAGGTAAATCCTCAAGTCAGTTAAAGTGAGTTAAGAGAGAAACGAGCCTTGTCCAATAGTGTAGCTTAAGAACAACAAAGACAGAACAAGAAATCCCAAAGCACAGAGTAAGAGAACTGCACTGTGGGAGTTCTTTCTAAACTAGCTACTGGTTGGGTGGCAGTCCCCATTCTCTTTGAAAACCTAATCTTGATTGCTTTCCCCAAACATATCACCTTTAACCATGGAAGTAATTTGGAAACTGCTTGCTGAAAGTGAAGAGGATTTGAAGCACTTACTGATGAAGATCAAAGACTACAGCCCTCTCAGTATGGTTTACACTTCAACGTAAAACAAAAATCTCAAAACTGGACCAATAAGCATCAGCTTGGTAAATGGAGAAAAGATTGAAGTTGTCAAGGACTGCGTTTTACTGGGGTCCACAGTCAATGCTCATGGAAGCAGTAATCAAAAACATCAAATGACTTAGTGCATCGGGCAACTCTGCTGCAAAAGACCCTTTCAAAGTGTTAAAGAGCTAAGGTGTCACTTTGAGGACTAAGGTGCACCTCACCCAAGCCATGGTATTTTCCATTGCCTCACATACATGCAAAAGTTGGACAAGGATTAGGAAGAGCAGAGAGTTGATGCCTTTGAATTATGGTGTTGGTGAAGAACACTGAATCTACCATGGACTGCCAGAAGAGTGAACACATCTGTCTTGGAAGAAGCACAGCCAGAATGCTCCTTGGAAGCAAGGATGGCGAGACTTCATCTCATGGACTTTGGACTTGTTATCAGCAGGGACCAGTCCCTGGAGAAGGATATCACAGTAGGTCGAGTAGAGGGCCAGCGAAAAAGAGGAAGCCCTTCAGGAGGTGGACCGGCTCAGTGGCTGCAACATGGGCTCCCACATTGTGAGGCTGGTGCAGGGCCAGGCAGTGTTCCCTCTGCTGCACACCGGGTTGCTATGAGTTGGAAGTGACTTGACGGCCCCTGACCACGACTCTCAGGTACGAACCGCCTGTGCAGGGATCAACCTGCAAGTAGTGAATTCCCACGAGAGCCCCAGGTGTGCTACCACTCTGTTGTCTGAGGCGCTGTCAGAAGTCCTCATGCACAGGACCCCAAAGCAGTAATGACTACTCTGTTCTTCAATTCTGAAAACGCATCTGGAATTTTCTATTTATACTGCACATTAGTCTCTTTTGGAGAGGTGCCTGCTGGAATCGGCACTGAGCATGCAAAGACGTTGAATCTGTGCTTGAAGAACCGCTGTTTTCACCTTCACTCAGAAATTTTATACAATAGAGTGCAGAGCAGATAGCAGAACACAATATGCTATGTAGTGGGCACCGAATTCAATTAAGATTTGATCAAACTAATAAATAAATGTGTAGATATCTATTTTCAGTAATGAAGTCTATTTACCTTGGAAACTGTTAGCCTTTCCATTTTGATTATAAAGAAATGGAATAGATACACCAGGCTCTGTCTTTTTATAAATAACATTTTGCTGTGTTTTTGGTGAAGGTTTACGCAGCTGTTGAGGTTCCCATTCAATGATTTCGACACACGCTGGTCAGTGCCACGGGCACGCTCTCCACAGTGTGAGAATGTTTTAATTCTAGGCCGTTCCACCTGCGTCTTTACGGATTTGTATGTGGGTGGGCACAGGTGCAGAAGGGTCTTACCCAGCTTTACTTTCCTGCAAGAGAAAGGAGCTCTGGTGGTACCGTGGTTAACGCACTTGGCTGTAACCACAAGGTCAGAGGTTCGAACCTTCCAGTTAGCTCATGGGAAAAAGGTGAGGAGGTCTGCTCTGTAAAGACTGACAGCCTTGGCAATCCTATGGGTCAGGTCTCCTTGGTCCTCCAGGGTCACTAGAAGTGGGAATGACCCGATGGCAGGGGGTTAACTGCTCAAAGCTGCAGTGTGTAGCAAGTGGAGGTGGTTGTCATGAAAATTTGTCTAAAAAAGGAGGGCTGATTTACTTAACACTAAAGGGCAACTGGGAAGTGTCCCTAAGTCAGCGGCTGGTAACCAGGGCCTTGCTGTCTTTCTGTCCTGGTTGTTCCATTGTCCTAATCTACTTTCCCTGCCCCTCACACTCTCATCTTTGTGTTGAAGTAATTGTTGACTGTTTGGTCTCACACAGATGTTTTTTAAAGCCCCGTCTGTTTGAGTTGAAGTATCTGGGTACCAACGGAGAACTCAATAGCATTAATGTAAAAGTTACAAACACTTAAATCACTACACAGTATCTCTTCAAACACACACACACACACACAACTTGCTCCCTTCCCTTGGCAATCTGTATCTTCCTGCAACTTCCAGAAGGACAGCTGCGCCCCAGGTGACCTCGAGTCCTTCCCCGAGCTAAGCTGTTTCTGTGCTGTGATTCTAAGATAACCTTCTTCCGGATGCCCAAAGCCATCTCACCGTGGAGAAGGAACAACAGAAAGGAAGAGGCTCTTCTAGAGATTTCTCTTCAGCCGGGATTCCTACAGCAAACACCACAGGCCTATCCCTGGGAGGCCCAGCATCAGCTGATCAATCCTGTTTGCAAAGTAAATTGGGATGGCTCCGTCCCCCCTGTGGCTTGTACTGAATCCCACGAGCCTTACACCAGAGCCCACGCTCACTCGTTGATCCAAAACGAACCTCCGACCTCCTCTCCCAGTTAGACACCTCCCTTGGGATGTTGGGTCCTTCCCAGTCCCAATCCATGAGATGCAGAGCCTACCCCTGGAAAGAATGGACCACAGGGGAGGCCCCAAGCCCCTCAGCTGCTCTGGAGCCAAGTGCCCTTCGGTGCTCAAGGTAGGACGGGTAGGACGCTGCCTGTGTTCCCAGGGCCTCCACTGCTGGTGAAATGGGCAGGACAAGCATTATTAGATTGAAGTGAACGATCCTACAGTGACAGCCATAGAGGCAGGTGGCAGGGGACAGGACACGATGCCCCCGACAAGCCAGCAGTGGAAAGAGCAAACGAGTCACTCGGGGTCTGTTACAAAGCAGCGGTTCTCCACAGATCTAAAAGATGCCCGGACGAGAACACCATCTTATTTGGGAACGTGTAACACCGATGCAGGGAACGCCCACTGATTACGGCCAAGAGCAGACAGTGTGGGGAGATAAGACCCTTGTGGTCCAGCCTGCAGCCAGGCAGGGACAGTCTCAGAAGGTTCATTTATTTCAGGCCCTCAAGTTCTCAGGTGTTTTTCAGGTAAAGGCACCTCCTGGTACCCCAGGTGAGACGACAGCCTCACAGCTCACCCCTTACTTCAGCATTTTGTTAAAATAAAATCCCCCCTTTCTTTCTTTCTTTCTTTCTCTCTTTCCGACCAAACCAAACTCACTGCCATCGCGTCGGTTCCGACTTAGCGACCCTTATGGGTTTCTGAGGCTGGAAACCTTTAAATCTTCCTTTATGGACGTAGATTGCCCCATATGCCTTCTGCGGAGTGGCTGAGGGGTTTGAACCGCTGACCTTCTGGTTAGCAGTCAAATGCCTTATCCACTATGCTACCAGAGCTCTGTATCCATATATATAAACATCTCACTCCCAGGGCCAGGAGAAACAAAAGGAAGAAACAAGGTGGGAAAGAATCAAGACCCAGAACTTCTGCTCTACAGGGGATATTCCGGACCAGGCAGGAGCAGGGAGTGGGCTCCCCCCAGGAGAACTGGCGTTTCCTCCTGGGAGTTGGCCCGGTGACCCGGGGGACCCCCAAACCTCACCTCCGCTCCCCTCAGGATATTTCTCCAGAACAACACGGTGGCCTGCGCACCAGCTTCTGCTCCGAGAGCAGGAAGCACTTGCCCGCGGGGTCTGGCCCTCTGCAGAGCCCCTCCCGGGACGACTCCGGAGAAATGTGCGCGTGTAGGTGGCGTGCGCGCGTGTGCGTGTGTGTATGGGCGAGTGCCAG
>NW_006921968.1:2878662-2880477 GCF_000298275.1 Orycteropus afer afer | reverse complement strand
CCACGCCGGTCGTCCACTGGTTTAGACCGGGGCCAAAACCCAAAGCAGACCCACTGCCATGGAGTCGATTCTGACTCATAGTGGCCCCTGTTCTTCCTTCTGCAGAGCAGCTGGTGGGTTTGAACCTCTGGCCTTGTGCTTAGCAGCCACAGGCCTTATCCACTCTGCCACCAGAGCTCCTTGGACAGGGGCCAGGGTGTGAGAAATCCCCTGGAGGTGACTGTCCTCATCACGGAGGTGAAAAGCACTTGTGCACAGGTGACCAGCCCTACCTGAGGCACTGATGTGATCAGCTGTGGTTGGGGTCCCATTCAGCAGATTAGAATTTTTATTAGGGCAGCCATAAAGTGTACCATATGCTGATGGAACACAGTGCTGGCATTTTACAACACAGGTATTATACAGTGCAGATATAATGCAATGCAGGTATTTTTTTGAGGACAAGAGGCATTTGCTGGGACGAGAGGCCCAACGGAGACCAACTGACAAATGGGGACAGTGGTCATCTTGTTACCCACCTACTTTACCGACAGAATCTCTGATCAAGTGTTTAAGATGCTAAAGTCAAATTTTAGTTAAAAATTACGAATGACCTAAATTTACAAGAGAAGAAGTATTAAGGAAATCCTACCTAATTCACTTGAATTTTGATAACTTCATTTGAAAACATCAGTTTATTGAAGATGAGGCTTGCGCCGCTGGGACACTTGGTGGAATGCATTTAGTTACATAAAGTGATCTCTGAGAACAAGTGTGGGCCTCCGGCTCCCCCTACTTCCTTAAGCAGGGCTCAGGTAGGGAAGGGGGTGGCTAGGGAGTGGCTGCAGAGGGCCTGGACCGTCTTGTCTCCGTGAAAGGAAGGGGGGCAGAAAGCTAGTTCCCACAGCATGCCTGAGCCTCCGGAACCGAGCCTCACCGCCACTGGCTACTTCTGTGCACATTTGAACCAATGGTCTTGGGTGCCAGCTGTCTCCAGCTGCCATTTTTATAAAGATATGCAGAACTTGGCCTTTCTCATTGATTCTTTGCTTCAATGTCCTGTGCCCGGAATTTTCAGTTGGTCCTTGCGTGATCTAGTCACCCCTGCTCACTGTGCCAACAGTATCAAACCAGTCCGGGGGGGGGGCAAGGTCATCCATCTTGATGCCAAATGTGTGGTTGAAACTAAGGACCATTCCACGTTCCAGCTGCAGCCTGTAGGAACCCCAGCCTCCCTTCCCTGCTCAGTCAAGACCCAAGGGTTCCACACGGTGCTTCCTCTCACATTCCCATTCATTCACCTGGGGCCAGGTCAGTGGGGACTGGCCTCCCTCTGTCTCCTAAATCCAGTCAGTAATCCAGTGGAATGGAACATAATGATGGGAAAAGGGCTATCCCTGATCCAGCAGAAACAATGATGCAAACGCATAGGCAAGATCAGCAGGGTCTCAGTGCACAGCTTCCGTGCCCCCAGGGAAGTGCCCACTTTCCTGAGGATAGATGTTCACTCTTCCCACCCAGGAAGCTCGACTGAGCCTCCATCTTGCAAGGCCTTCATTGGCCTCGCTGCGTGGTCGTGGCGGATCATGGCGTGCCTCCCGAGGCTTAGTCACCACTCAGCTCCCGGGTGGTCCCTCTTGGTCTTGTCAACCCGCACTCGTTAGTCTCAGGTGTGAGCCAGCTATCAAGAAACAGGACCAAAGGCCAAATTGTTTACTATGAGGGGTTCTATAGTATGGAGTCCATACTCAGAGTTCTGTTTCCTCAAGAATCCGAGTCTCGTAATGCCACCGAGACATCGGCCATACCGCTTCAAGCACCTGCCCCACGTTCGTA
>NW_006921968.1:2869115-2878317 GCF_000298275.1 Orycteropus afer afer | reverse complement strand
AATGTTTATCCCCACTTTATAGATGAATATGGAGTAAACTGAGGCACAGAGAACTTAAGTAAATAGCCCCAAATAGTGCAGTAAGAGTCAGGGGGTCCAGGATTTCATCCAGGCAGCTTTGGCCATGCATGGTGCTTGTAACCAGTGCTCCAGGAGCACCTACTGCAAATAGTCTCCATGGAGACAGCAGTGGAAGGGTCCCTGCCTCCTGGAGCCAGGCTTCTAGGGAGGACATAGTTATCACCCTGCAACAGCACCATAGACACTGCTGTACTGGATGCTGAAGGAAGAGCTTGGGAAAGTCAAGGGAGGGGTCCAACTTCCGCATCCGAGCAAGACACAGGACGGCTGCACACACACGTTTTTGTTTAATTGAAATGCAACCTGTCTCTCATTTTATAGCACAGACATCGGAGCTCACAGCAGTTATTGTCTTGTCCAGAGTCACATGGGAGGTCATGGAGAAGGAGCCTGGAACCCCAATCCCAATCCTCCACCAGGCTTTTCTCCCCAGCCTTTGTTCCACAGGTCTCAAGCCTCAGCAGGAGGGAAAAGCAGAGGAGAAAGGAAGGAAGGTGATCAAGGGTGCTGCACTGGGTTCCTGTTGCAAGATGAGGTCTGTGTATGTTCTTTCCCATCAACATCGCTGTGGTGGTTAAGTTTGTGCGTCAACTTGGCTGGGCCTGGTTGAGTGGCAGGGCAGCTGAATGTAGTTATTCCCCATGGTGAGATTGGTAATTAAGTCCATGGTGGAGTCTATTGGAGCAGCTGGGTAGTTGCTTTGGGTATGTGGTCTGCTTCCCATATATAAGGAGAAACCTTAGGGATAGTCTCTAGCTTATGGCACGCTTGGGCCCTGCAGGTAGCCATGTCATTGTTCAGTAGCCTGCCATACTCTGCCAACCTTGGGACTTACAATAGACTTGAATTAATGGCCTGCTGTGTGGTTTGGAAACATCGGGATGGTGCCATTTTATTTGGCGACCTTGGGCTTGTTAGCCTCAGCAGCCAGTGGCTGCCTGAGATGCCTCTAGTTTCAGTGGGCCAGGAGCAAGAGGCAGAGCTGAAGCCCAAGGTGGAGGGACTTTCACCCAGCCCCTAGAGCCTGGCACTTTGAACTTGGACTTAAAGCCTCCAAACTGTGAGAGAATAAACTCCTGTTTGTTAAGGCCATCCCATTTGTGGTATGTATTCTTGTCAGAGTAGCACTAGGTAACCAGAACATGGAGAGAGACATAAAGTGGTCTTCATTTCTTCCAGGACAGCTTTCAGAAGCCAAGGGGGCAGGCAGCTCTGTGAAGCTGTTCCCTTTGCGTCCCTCAGCTACATGCATGGTGGGACACCTAGGCATGTGCAGAAGAGTTTCCATCTCCACCCGGACAGCTCTGAGTCAGAGGGCTGCTGTTGTCATGGAGCTTCTCGCGTTGCATTTGTCTGCCTTTTTCATGCATGTAACAAAGCTCCTTCCCACATACTAACGCTCTGGGACATCCTGTGTGCTTAGGCTCTGAGCAGAAGGACGGTATTCAGGGAGGGAGATTGATGCCCCTTTTTGAATGGCCTTCTGGCTATTTAGGAATCTGGGACAACCTACGAGGGCATCACAGGAAGGCTAGCATTCCCAATCAGGTGAGGAGAAACTTCCTTTTCTGGCGAGGGAAGCCCAAGGGGTTTGGAAGCTGCACGTCTCACAGTCAATCCAAATGTCATTTGAATCCTCCACAACCAGAGCTCTAAGTCTTACGCAAGAGCTGGGCAAAGCGGTGGATTCAGCGCACTTTATAATTCTGCAACTGCAAGAATCAGATTTTGGGACTGATTTTTGGCCATCCCAGTCTTGTAGCTTTAAGAGTTATGAGAACCCTTTAGGGCCACCGCAGAACATGTCTGGTGTTCTGACCACTCTTGAGTTGAGCTGAAACCTCTGAGCTTGCCCCTTTCCTTGCACAAGACCCCCGCCATGGCCAGCACCAGCGCAGCCCACCGCTCCGCCATTGTCCTCATCATGCCTGCTTCAATGGGCTGGTGCAGAAGTGGCTGCTCGCTCTCCCAAAGCTTTCCTTCCACCATGTTCTTCATCTCAGGCAGCCACAGGTGCTGAGAATCTTGACACTGGGACCCTGCCGCTAGCCATTAACTGCCAATTTTCCCATTTTCCACTGGCATGGCACCAGCACTGGGTTCAAGGTCAAGGCTGATTAGATGGTCATCCTGATTGCTGAGCCCACTCTTGGTCTAGTCAAGAACACAGAAATATGCAAGATACTTCAAGCAGTTACCAGCTGCGCTCAAGTGGAGTTCAGCTCATGATGATCCCTGTGTGTCAGAGGAGAACTGTACCCCAGAGGGTTTTCAATGGCTGGTTTTTCAGACGTAGGTCCCCAGATATTTCTCCAACTCAAACTTCCAAATGTTCAGTTAGCAGCTGAGTGTGTTAACTGGTTGTACCACCTAAGGGAGGACCGTGCTTGGCTGCTCATGTTGGCAGTTGGAACTCACCAGCCACTCCACAGGAGAAAGATATGGTAGTCTATGTCTATGAAAATTACAGCTTTGGAAACCCTATCGGGCAGTTCTACTCTGTCATATAGGGTTATTATGAGTTGGAAATGACTCAATGACGATGGGTTTACCATCTAAAGACTCCAGATATTTCAACAGGAGAGCTTTGGTCCAGATAGCTTGTCACAAAAGTGATGAAGTGTTGGAGAAATGCAAGGAGAAATGGGGTGTGGAAGAAGGAAAGAGGAAGAGGGGTGCCCTCATGGTCTTGGCTCTTAGCTTAGGCCCCAAGCTGAAGCGGCTGAACTACACCTGAAGCCTTGCAGCTGTCAGGCCTGGAGTGGCTGAAGACATGAGCCACTCAGCTCCCTGGCTGCTCACCTCCACAGCACTACAACAGCTGCAAAGAGCTGGTGGTCACGTCACAAACTGTTTACTTCACAGCCTCCAGAGGTTGAGTGGTCAAGCACAACCACAGACTGGTTTGTGGACGCCTTGCTGGAGAAGCTGAGCAAATGGTCATCGTGATAATCCCCGAAGTGTTCCTCGTGGGCTATACTTAACTTATTGAGCAGAGAAGAAGGTACCTGCAATGGCTCGTGTAGCTACAGAATATAGATTTTTCTCTGGCAGTTAAAGGAATGCTTGAGTGAGGAAATGAGTCATGCAGTCATTTCTGAAGAAGAAACTGCTTGGTCCTAAAGAGATTTCCAGAGATGATAATCTTATTTTCCCTGTCCTTTTCATCTTTGCTTGAGGCAAAGATGGTTACTTTCTGGTTATGTGAAAGTGTGAAATGACAGCTGATACTGTGGGGCAAAGTAGTGTCTCTATTCAACGCTACCTTAAATATGCTTTCCTCTTGTGCAAGGTCTAAAGATAGGTCCAAATATAGTATTCTGAGAAAGGAAAGTCAACTCTGCTTCCTGGCACAGTGGAGGGGTAGTGAGTGAGATATTATAATTAGTAGAAGCTGAGAACATGTATTATATTTATATTATGCATTTCCAAAGCTTTAGACTACAGTGAAGTCTTTTGAGCTTTTTTGTTATCTTACCAGCAGTGAGTGGATGACAATTCATGTCTTAGTTTCCCATGTCTTCTTTGAAAAATATGATTGAAAACAAATCCTGCAAATTTGGTCCTCAAAAATAGTGCAGGAACTTATTTTTAAAACTAGTTTAAATAGAGGATTGATTTGCACACAGTGAAGGGTACAGACAGTGATTGTGCAGCTCAGTGGCTTTTGAAAAAGAGTATAATCTGGGTGACTTATACCTCAACTATGCTTTGGTATAATTTCTCCAGAAAGTCCCCCCACCTGCGTTTCCAGTCAAGCCTGTCTCACCCTTCCACCAGATGCAGTCCTCATTCTGATTTCCAGCACCATAGGGTTGCTTTGCTTGTTTTTGACCTTCATTTAATGGAATCCTACAGTATGGACTCTTTTCCATCTGGCCTTGGCTCCTCAGTGTACCGTCTGTGAGATCCGTCCACGTTGTAGGGTTGGGTGTGATGGTTAGTTGTCACCAGGTTGACTCTGCCTCCTGGTGACCCTGTGTATGACCTTGTCCAGTCATGCGCCATCTTCACGGTTGTTGGTGTGTTGGAGTCCATTGTTGGGGCTGTTGCGTCAATTTATCTCATGGAGTGTTTCCTTCATTTTTGCTGACCCTCTACTTTACAAAAGGATCTCTGGTGGTGTAGTAGATAAGGCATTTATTTGGCTGCTAGCTAGAAGGTCAGTAGTTCAAACTCACCAGCCGCTCCGTGGAAGGAAGATGGGGCAATCTACTTCTGTAAAGATTTATGGCCTCAGAAGCCCAATGAGTGTTGCTGTGAGTCAGAATCAACTCGATGGCACTGAGTTTGGTTTGGTTTTGAGTTTCTACAAAACATGATGGCCTCTTCTGACAATTGGTCTTTCCTGGTGACATGTTCAAAGGAAGCAAGCCCAAGTCTTGCCATCTCTGCTTCAAAGGAGCATTCTTGTATTTCTTCTAAGACTGATTTGTTCATCCTTCTAGCAGCCCATGACATATTCAACATTCCTTGCCAAAACCACAATTCAAATACATCAGTTCTTCTGTTTCCTTCTCCATTCTCTGGCTTTCCCATGCATGTGAGGCGATTCATAATACAATGGCTTGGACAAAGAGCACCTTCGTCACCAAAGTGACATCTTTGCTTTTTAACATGTTAAAGAGGTCTTCTGCAGCAGAGTTTCCCAGTGCAATGTATTGCTTGATTTCTTGACTGCTGCTTCCATGGGCATTGATTGTGGATCCAAGTACAACGAAACTATTGATAACATCACCTTCTTCATTTGTCATCATGTTGTTTATCAGTCCATTGCATTGGAAATTTATTGTTATTTTGGATTAGTGTTTTTTATAAGCATACATCACAATGTATTTATCCATTTTCCTGGTGAAGGATATTTGGGTTGCTTCTGTTTTGAAGGCTGTGCTTATGGCATCTATGCACATTCACGTACAAATCTTTTTGGAATATGCTTTCATTTCTCTTGACTAAATTGCCAGGAATGGGATGTCTGGGTCAAAGGACACATGTATATTTAACCTTATAAGAAACTTCCAAAATCTTTTCCAAACTGACTGTACTATTTTGCGTTTCCTCTAGCACAACGGTATTAGAGAACAAGACAGCCAACCATCAGTAGACTTGAAATTGAGAGGAATCCTTGGAAGGCAGATAGCAGCTAGGAGCAGATACTCAAAGGAAGTAGCCCAGAAAAACTACAGCAAGAGAGTTCTGCCACAGACATTAGAAGGCTCCCAATGTCTTCTGAAGTCAAGTGAGTGGACACAAAGAACAAGAGGAGACTTCAGGTAATCGAAGCTACCTTGGAAGATGTCTCCACACTTAGGGGCAAAGCCTGGGTACAGCTAGGGACCCCAGGACAAACTGGGGACTCCTCATCCAGATGACAAAGGACCAGTTCACTCCTTCTGGAAACAGGCCCCTCATCCTCAACCATGGAAGGCGAGTAATTCAAGATCAGCCTCCACTGACGGGTGAGCTCAAATATGCAAATATTAACAGAAAACAACACTTCAGCAACATTTGAGGAAAAGCAACCCTAACCAGAGAACTTACACCTGAGGAAACAAAGTGAAAGAAAAGATTTTTGATATAGACAATGAATGTCTTTAAGAGAGAGGCCATAACATTAAGTCTGTTGTCTTTTAGTGCATAGTATAGCATTTCTGAATACATTGTTAAAAGCATGGAATGATTGGATACCTGTGCAGGTGAATTAATCAAGGAATAAGAAACAGTTGTCTTCAAGTTAACTGCAATCAGGGTGAGCTCATGTGTGTTGGAGTAAACCGTGGTCCCCAGGGTTTTGAGCATTTGGATCCATATTTTTATGAGAATGTACCACAGTGTGTTTATCCATTTTCCTGTTGATGGACACCTGGTTGCTTCTGGTTTTGAAGGTTGTACCTATAGCTTCTGTGCACATTCATGTACAAATCTTTTTAGACACATGCCTTCATTTCTCTTGAGTAAATGGAAGGACATGGAACAGCTGGGTTAAAGGATAGGTATACATTTAACTTGATAAGAAGCTTCCAAAACCTTCCAAGTACTTAACCACTTGCTTAACTTCAGGGACTCCAATCAGGGAATGAGTAATAAAATCCAGTGTCATAGACCATGCAATACCCACCAGTGATGTTGCTTCTACAGAAATGTATCTCTGCAGCTTTTCTTGTGTAGAGATCTAGAACTATAGCTCGTGAGAGTCAACAGTTCTTACTTGAGTCGTTGCTATGTTTTTGGTTGTGTCGGTTAGAAATGGCCCAAACTACTCTATGTGTTTTCCCTTGGAGCAGGGCATTCTCACAGAGTCTCAGCTCAGTACATCTGCCCCTGCTAAGGCCCACATTCCTTTGAGGGACTTGAGGGCACAGACACCCAGGCCCTATATGATGAGAAATCACCCTGGTAACTCCATCCTGGAATGAGTTGCCACTCCTCTTTGGTAACAAGGACCCTGCCAACACCACGGGGCCCTGAGCTCCCATATTTTCTCAGAATCCCTGGCACAAGGTGTTATGGATTGAATAGTGTCTTCCCACATGTACTGGAGTCCTAACCTTTATACCTGTGACTATGATCCCATTTTGGAATAAAGTTTTCTTTGTTGAATTAATGAGACCATATTAGTGTGTAGGTGACTCTGAACCGTAAGGTGAACCTGACCTAAGCCATGATATTTTCAACCATCTCATGTGCATGTAAAGCAGAACAGTGAGTAAGGAAGACTGGAGAAGAATCAACACTTTGAATTGTGGTGATGATGAAGAATATTGAATACACCACGGGTGGCCAGAAGAATGAACAAATCTGTCTTGGGAGAAGTATATCCAGAATGCCCCTTAGAAGCAAGGATGGTGAGACTTCATCTCACATACTTTGGACATGTTATCAGAAGGGTCCAGTCTATGGAGAAGGGTATCACACTTGGTAAAGTACCAAAACCAAACAAACCAAACTCACTGCCGTCAAGTCAATCCCGACTCATAGTGACCTCCTTTGGGTTTTCAAGGTGGTAAATCTTTACAGAAGTAGATTGCCCAGTCTTCCTTCCACGGAGTGGCTGGGGTGTTTGAACCAGCAACCTTCCAGTTGGCAGTCAAATGCCTTAGGCACTATGCCATCAGAGCTCCTTTGGTAAAGTAGAGGGTCAGCAAAAAAGGGGAAGACCTTCAGTGAGATGGATCGACACAGTGGCTGCAACAATGGGCTCAAATACAGAAAGGATTGTGAGGGTGGTGTGGGACCGGGCAGCCTTTAGTTCTGGTATATGTAGGGTTGCTATGTGTTGGAGCTGACTTGATGGTACCTGACAACAGCAGTCAGTGTAGGGTACATTCTAAACTTACTCATTTCTGAGTTATAGGGAGCAGCACAGACACAGAGACAAGAAGCACAGAGATAGATGCTGAACTGGTTAAAGTTACGTGTCACCTTGGCTGGGCCTGGTTCTGAGTGTCTGGGCAGCTGTATGAAGTGATTCCCCATGATGAGACTGGTAACCAACTTCATGGTGGAATCTACTGTGAGCAGCTGAGTAGCTGCCTTAGGGATGTGGTCTGCTTCCCGTATATAAGGAGAAGCTTTGAGAAAGGTCTCTGAGCTTTTTGGCATGCTTGAATCCTGCATATAGCTGAGTCATTGTTCAGCAGCCTGCCATGATAGCTTGCCAATCTTGGGACTATTTCTGGACTTGAACTAATGGCTTGCCATGTTGCTTAATAATCTTGGGACTGTGCCATTTTACACGTCAACCTTGGGTTTGTCAGCCTCAGCAGCTAGTGGCTGTCTGAGTTAAGAGAAGTCTCCAGCTCTAGAGGGCCAGGAGAAATAGACAGAGCAGAAGCCCAAGGTCAAGGGGCCTTCCCCCAGTCCCTAGAGCTGGCACTTTGAACTTGGACTTCTAGCCTTCTAAATTGTAAGAGAATAAACGCCTTTTTTTTTTTTTTAAAGCCATCCCCTTGCGGTATTTTCCTGTTAGACAGGCACTAGAGAACCAGAACAGATGCCATGTAAAGATCCTCAAAGAACCAAGGGACCTGGGACTACAGAAGCTGAAGGAGACAGGGACCTTCCCTCAGAGCCAACAGAGAGGGCCTTCCCCTAAAACCCCTGCCCTGAATCAGACGTCTTGTCTCCTGAACCAAGAAAATGAATTTCTGCTCTTTAAAGCCCCTTGTGGTGCTTGTGTTATGTTAGCACTAGGGAAGTAAGACAAAGAGTTGGGGGAGAGTTTTATGTTTAGTGTTGATGAGAACTTCTTTTTTAGATAAGGAGCCTTGGTGGCACAGTGGTTAAAATGCTTGACTACTAACCAAAAGTTCAGCGATTCAAACCCACCAGCCCCTCTGTGGGAGAAAGATGTAGCATTCTGCTTCTGTAAAGATTTACAGCCTTGGAAACTCTATGGGGTAGTTCTACTCTGTCCTATAAGGTCACTATGAGTTGGAATCAACTTGATGGCAGTGGGTTTGGGTTTTGGTGACAGACAAATCACCTACAAGATGAACCAGGACATGGGAGTCTTTAAATACACAGGAAAGGGCAAAGCTGGGGGAAAATAGATGGACTTCTGGCTCAGTTTAGATTGTTAACTACCCACTGCCGTCGAGGTGGACCTGACTCATAGCTGCCCCTCTTTGGGTTTCTGAGGCAGTATCACTATGGAAGTAGGTTGCCCAACTTTCCTTCCAAGGAGTGGCTGGTGGGTTTGAACCACCAGCCTTCTAGTCAGTAGTCAAGTGCTTTAACCATTACACTACCAGAGCTCCCAGACCAGGAAAGGAATATGGGGGGAAGAAATCCTGCTGTCAAACACCATGTTTTGCCTGAACACAGAGGTCATACTTAAGATGCATGGTGTTCCATTGTGATTTTAGAATTCAATAGTATTCTTTATTTTATTTTATTTTATTTTATTTATTGTGATTTGGGTGAAGATTTTACAGAGCGAATTCACTTTCCATTCAGCAGTTAACATATGCTTTGTCTCATGTCACTGATCACAGTTTACAATGCAACAGCTCCCCTCCTACTTCCTCCCCATAGTTACCTCTTCCCAGTGTCCATCCCTCCATACACTCCTGCGCCCTGAGCTGTCTCCCTGTGCATAAGCAGCCCTTCCTTCTCCCAT
>NW_006921968.1:2845638-2864104 GCF_000298275.1 Orycteropus afer afer | reverse complement strand
GACCAGCAACCTGGTTTCCCCCCCTTTTTTTCTCCAAATAATTTTGAGTTTTTTTCCACATTGTTCTCCCTCTCCATCAAGGATCTCCTACATAGATCCCCTTCCACGTGGATGACAGTGGTAGCTGGGCACCATCTAGTTCTTCTGGTCTCATAGTCATATAGGCTGCAGATCAGATGGTGTACCAATCGCTAGGACTAATTGTTTCCATGAATTTTGGTTTTCTTCATTCTTCTTTGCTCTAGACGAGAAGAGACTCATCGTTGCATCTAGATGGCAGCTTGCTAGCTTTTAAGATCCCAGTCGCTACTCGCCAAAGAAGGAGGTGGAAAGTGTTTTCTATAGTATGTTATGCCAGTTGAGCTTGATGTCCCCTGTGACTATGGTCCCAAGCCCGCAGGTTCAACTACTCAGTCCCTCTGGGTAGCTGTCTGCTCTACTATACACCTGGGAATTCTGATCGTTCACATAAACTTACAGGACCATTGTCTGCCAACCCTATTCATGGTCTTGGATACGCTCCTAGAGGGAGTACATACTTCCTGCAGGAGGAAATGATACTTTGGATTGCCTCTGCTGAGTTTGAATTGCCTCTGTATCTCTGTACTCATATTTGAGTTTAATTTTGTCCTTTATCTCTCTGAAGTGTAAATTTTAATTGTAAACATTTCTGCAAGGAATTAATGTGTTTAGGACACATGAACGACAGCTTGCTCTTGCACAATGTCAAGAACAAGTGCTTGTCACGCATTAGAAGAACAAGAACCCTTTTAGGGAATGTCTCCGATGCCCCGTTTCCTGTTTGCAGAGGTGGTGTGTTTAGTGAGCACTGATGCATCGCCCTTGATGGCAACCAGCTCCTGAGTCACACACCCAGCCCCAGCGGCTGCTCGTGGTTCTCCGGCCCCTGCAGTGTTGCTGTGGCAGCCTTGCCACCTGGCCGTTCTGTCTGACAGAACTTTCCAGCCCACGCAGGGTGTGGCACCTGCTGTGTCACCCTCCAGGCCTCTCCAATGCCTTTTGTCTTAGCACTGAATGGCATAAGAGGCAACATTAACTCTGTCCAGAGGGTAGGAGATTATGAGTGAAGACCCAGAGCGAGTCGTTTAGTCCTGAAAGGGTTAAAGTCTCATGAGCCAGCACTGGGTCTCCCGGTGGGCAAGGCCCGGGCGGTATGTGTGTCTTCCTTTCCTGGCCCTGCCTGGTGTTGTTAGCTCCTGTGGGTCAGCTGACTCACGGCAGCCCGTGCACCGTGGACCGCAATGCTGCACAGTCTTGCTCCTCCCCATGATCAGTTGCACGTTGTGACCCACAGGGTTTTCACTGGCTGATTTCTGAAAGCCGATCACCAAGTCTCTGCTCCCGGTCTGTCTTAATCTGGAAGCTCTGCTTAAACTTGGTCAGCTTCATAGCAATGCCCCGGCCTCCACTGACACATGAGTGACGGCTGCACGTGAGGGGCGGGAGCTGGGAATTGAACCCAGGTCTCTCACATCGAAGGCGAATACTCCCTCTGAACCACCGGACTTGTCGGTTCTGCGTAGTGTAGTCTATTTTCTGTTTCTAGAACGTGCTAGGGAGCTCTGGTAGCATAGTGGCTAAGGCACTTGACTGCTCACCAGAAGGCTGACGGTTCAAACCCACCAGCCACTCCTCGGAAGGAAGGTTGGGCAATCCTGCTTCCGTAGTGATACTGCCTTGGAAACCCAAGGAGGGGTCGCTATGAGTTGGGGCCGACTCGATGGCAAACAACAACAATAACAACAACAGAAAGTGCTAGATAAATTGTTCTCCTTCCTAATGGGCCTTGACATGATGCTTTAAAATTCTGCCCTACTTTATCCTCCATTAAAAGAAAGTAACACTCTTGTTGTGGGTTGAAGTTTGTCCCCCCAAACCATATGTTGAAGTCCTAACCTCTGTACCTGCAAATGTGACCTCGTTTAGAGAAACAGTATTTGTCTTTGCATGTGTTATGAGCTAAGGAAGTGATAAAATACCGAGCTGGGTGGATCCTGATCCCTTCTGAGTGGAGTCTTGTTATAGGGAGGGTCACACAGCAGGGGAGGCAAGCCAAGTGGTGATGGGTGCTGATGCATCTACTGCAGCGAGGAACACCAAGGATTGCCAGCAGCCACCAGAAACTGGAGAGATGCATCTGACAGGTCCTGTCTCGGAGCCGCAGAGGAGTCGACATGGCTGACACTCTGATTTGGACTTCTAACCTCTAGAACCATAAGAGTAAATGTCTGCTCTTTAAGCTACCTGCTGAAGGTGTCTTTGCTATGATATCCTTAGGAAACCGAGACACTCCTCTCCTACATACACATCAAACAATATTGTTTGGAGGAAACATTTTATAGGCAGGAAAATGTAATTAAGTTGGATTATGGTTGTATGCACTAAGGATCAGCAGAAATGGAATCACCAAACTGTGGGCATTGCCCCGGTCTGCACATTCCAACTTCTCCATCCTCATCACCAGCTGCCTACATGGCGCTCTCTTTCTCTCAGACCCTAGCCACACAGAGCTAGGTCAGAGCTCACAAGTTAAAAGTACATCATCCTTCCAACTGCCAGATAGGCAGACATCAGCTCTAAGTTTGGGGAGTCCACATGGCGCCTGCTGGCCACACATTTGGGGCTGTTTCTCCAACCCCTTCAGGACTCTAGCCACCAGCTCAGGAGTCTGCTTTGTACTCTGATTTCTGCCCTGCTGGCTCCCTCTGTCCCTTGGGTTTGATAATTTGCTGTAATGCCACACAGAGTTTCATGGAATGTATACCACACTTACGATGACAGATTTATTACAGGCAGAAGAGGATGCAAATGAAGACATGTACAGGGTGAGGTCTGGGATGGATCCCAGTGTGGAGCTCCCATGTTCTCCCACCCTCCCGAGAGCAGATGTTCTCACCAACCAGGAAGCTCTCCAAGCCTTAGTGCTCAGCATCCTTACTGGCCTCATCACATGCTCATGATTGATGACATCATGCCTCCCGAGGCCAGGCAGTGTCAGCCACCAGGTGGTCCTTCCTGGTCTGCCCAGCCTCCACACATTACCTCACATGTGGTCTTGCTCTCAGGAACCAGAAACAAAGGTAAAATCACTTTCTGTGCTCACAGGCTGGAACACTAGATATGAAGGCATCTTTTAGAAAGGGGTGCATCCTCATAGCCTCATGTAATCAATGCTAGACTACTCCTAGGATGACCCAAACTCATCCTTCCCCCATCTCTCACCCCAGGAGATGGAATCGACTTGATGGTCATGGGTTTAGTGACTAGAAAATTAATTAAAATGAAATGGCTTTGAAAATCCTGTTGTTAAATCACACTAGCTATGTTTCAAGTGGCTGATGGTTATGTACTAGAGGAAGGTTGGGCAATCTACTTCCATAGTGATACCGCCTCAGAAACCTGAGAAGGGGTTGCTGTGATTCGGATCTGACTTGACAGCAGTGAGTTTGGTTTGCTTTTTAATGACGAGTTAAATTAATTAAAATTAAATCACTTTAAATAAAAGAAGAGGGAAGGATGGAGGAGGAATGAGACTAGAACAGCACCCTGCTGAACTGAGCCTGGCCACCTTGGGGCATGAGGAATCAGCTCTGTGGGCCAAGAACTCCCTGTTCCCCCATTTCTCAACTGAAAGAGCCCAGAAACCATATTGAGTCCAATGCTATGGTTTCAGAGACAGGAAACAGCCCTCGGAAGCTCAGGTTCAAAAGCACATCTTGAAGCCAAAAACAGCCCCTGAGGCTGCTGGTGTCTCTGGTTCCCTGAGCATCTCCAGAGCCAGGCTGGCCATGTTCCCCTCTCTGCAAGCCTCTACTGGCCTTGGTCTGGGAACCTCTCCAAGCAAGTGCAGATGCTGGCAGTGAGCTCCCTGGGCTCAGGCCCAAAGGGACTATTTTTAAACAGTCTGCACAGAAGCTGGGCCTGGGACATACAGCCAGGCTGCCTGCAAGGAGAATGTGTGACCCATCTCGTGACAATTTCCAAACGTCACCAAGCCTGAGGTCACGCAGATGCAGGGAAGATTCAGAGTCTGTTAATTTTTTTAAGCAGAAGAGTGGGACAGAAACGTGGCCTGAGCAGAACTCAGCCTCCTGATGGAGGGCAGGGCCGTGAGCCAAGGAGTGTGGGCATCTGGGAGCTGTGAGCAGGCCCAGAGACAGCCAACAAGAGAACGGGACTTCAGTCCCACAACCACAAGGAACCGGGTCCTGCCCACCACTCTGATAAGCAAGAAGGGATTGGCTCTGAGTGTCTTGAAAAGAAACACAGCCCTGGCCACACATTGACTTTAGCCCCGTGAGACCTGTGTTGGACTTTGGACCTACAGAACAAAAGATACCAAATTCGTGCTTAGCAATGAGAATGGCCGCACTTCATCTCTTGTACTTTGGTCATATTGTCAGAAGGAACAATTCCCTGGAAAAGGATACCATGCTCGGTAAAGTAGAGGGTCAGGGAAAAAGGGGAAGGCCCTCAATTATGTGGATTGGCACAGTGGCTGCAACCATGGGGTCATTCATAGCAACGGTTGTGAGGACGGTGCAGGACTGGACGGTGTTTCGTTCCATCGTACCTGCTGTCACCATGAGTTGAATCTGACTTGAAGCCACCTAAAAGCATCCACAAGAAAAGATTTTTTTTTTTTTAATGCATCATCCTCTGAAGATATTCCTCAATATCTCCAGTTCCTACCTCCTTATCCTTCCCAGATGCCCCTGTTGTTGTTGTTGGTGTTATGTGCCTTTGAGTCGGACCTGACTCAGAGACCCTTCCTTGGGTTTCTGAGGCAGTATCACTACAGAAGTAGATTGCCCCATCTTCCTTCCAAGGAGTGGCTGGTGGGTTTGAACTGCCAGCCTTCTGGTTAGCAGTCAAGTGCCTTAGGCATTACACTACCAGAGCTCCTCCAGATGCCCCTAGAACAGCTCTTTTGCACATCTTATCACATTTTGATGAGAAACTGGTGGTGTAGTGGATAAGACAGTTGGCTGCTAACCAGAAGGCCAGTGGTTCAACCCACCAGCTGCTCTGTGGAAAGAAGGGGGGGGGGTGATCTACTTCCGTAAAGACTTATAGACTCGGAAACCCAATAGAGGTCACTAAGAGTCAGAATCGACTCGATGGCAGTGAGTTTGGTTTGATTTTGACTTTGCTAGATTTTATAAAATAGTGAAACTTTACCACATGGATTGGAGACATGTATTAAAATATCCAGATTTGAAAGTGGTGTGCAATTAGAAATAAGTAGAGAAACTTTTGAAGCCCATTCAATCCCTTTTTGTCTTTGACCAGGACAGCAAGGAATCCAGATTAACATGACAAGCAGTTGTTGACTGATGTTAAGAATGAGAAATAGGACAAGGCCCAGTCTCAGGCAGTTTCCTGAAGTATCTGGTTGTCTTTCCTGATGTACATTTCATCACATGTCTGAAAAAAACCTACTTTCCCCTAATAACGTCATTATTCGTGAGTACATAGCACCTCATGAAACTATATTTATTCTTAGCTTTTTTGTTAGCACAGAAGTTAGTACATAACTTTAGTCTCCTTCCTTTGATCTCCCTTAAACTTGCATCTTTCATGCTATCGAGAAGGTTTTTCATTTGATAAGTAGAGGTACTTTGGGGAATAAGTCTTTTGGGCTGAATCATATGTGCACAACAATAAGAGGTACTTGATTTGGGGAGATTTATTTAATGTCTGTGAAATCTAAATTTCTCTTCAATAAAATGAGGATAATGTCTACCGCACAATGGAGAAGAAATTAAAATTGCCAAAGAGTTTGCTCTACTTGGATCAACAATTGATGTCTATGGAAGCAGCTGTCAAGAAATCGAATAATGTATGGCATTAAGCAAATCTGGTGCAAAAGATTTCCGTTAAGTTTTAAAAAACCTGATGACTAAGCTGGTGATGCAATGGGTAAGTGCCACGTCCAGCAAAACCACACAGGTCATGAAACAGAGCTACGTGAAAGGATGAATGGTTTTTAAAAGAACAGGGTCCAGGTGGACGCTCTGCATATTCTGCGAGAGTGACCCCTGATGCCTTTGTTCTACTTTATTTATACGTTTATACGTGATTACATCATCATTCTTGGAATCCATACAATCAGCTTATTCTCTACAAAGTTAAAGTTTTACTCCTCTACGTGCCCAAGGACAACAGATGATCATTGAAGCAATCACATAAGCCTCCTCAGGAATAAGGAGTGTAAAATGATAAATGTTTACTGGGGCACAGTGACCCAAAGTATGAAACATCCCAATAGGATAAAAACAAGTACTACTGGAATAACATCTACTTTTAATACTTGATGTTTTGCCATGTAAGCATTTAACCATGAGAGAGGCCTTGCCTTCTCCTGTCACCATTGGAGAGGCCTTGCACTCATGTTTCTTGATGATTTCTCTCTTGGTCTCCAGCAGGTAAGCACTTATGTGCCAACTGAGAGGTTGTTGGTTTGAACCCACCCTGTGGCTCCCTGGAAGAAAGACCTGATGATGTACTCGAGAGGCTGGGCTGCGTGAGGAAGAATGCAGCATGAGGGTTGGAGGAAGGTTTATTAGTAACCTGTTGTATCCAGATGACTCATCTTTGCTGAAAATGAAGGGCTTGAAGCACTTGCTGATGAAGATCAAAGACTACAGTCTTCAGTATGGATCACACCCCAACATAAAGAAAACAAAAATCCCCACAACTGGACCAAGAAGCAACATCATGATAAATGGAGAAAAGATTGAAGTTGTCACGGATTTCATTCACTTGGATCCATAATCAATGTCCATGGAATCGGCAGTCAAGAAATCAGGTGCCACATTGCACTGGGCAAATCTGTTGCAAAAGACCTCCTTAAAGTTTTAAGAAGCAAAGACATCACTTTGAAGGCTAAGGTGCACCTGATGCAAGCCACAGTCTTTTCAATAGCCTCACATACATGTGGGCACTGGACAATGAATAAGGACTACTGCAGAAGAATGGGTGTGGTATTAACAAAGAACACTGAATGTACCATGACTGCTAGAGGAACGAACAAATCAGTTCAGCACAGCTGGAATGCTCCTTAGAAGCAAGAATGGCCAGACTTCATCTCTTGTCCTTTGGTCATGTTATCAGAAGTGACCAGTCTCTAGACAAGGACATCATGTTTGGTAAAGTACAGGGTGAGAAGAAGAAAGGGAAGGCCCTTAACCAGATGGACTGACATAGTGTCTGCAATGATGGACTCAAGCTTGGACAGACTGTGCAGAGGCACAGGCCAGACGGTATTTCATTCTGTGCACAGTGTCACTATGAGTCGAAGGTGACTCTACGGCACCCAACAACAGCCACAAGAACAAATAATGGCTGGAACGCTCCTTAGAAGTCAAGATGGTGAGACCTTGAGAAGCTGCTTACTGTGGACACGTCATCAGTAAAGACCAATCGCTAGAAAAGGACATCAGGTTTGCTGAAGCAGAGGGTCAGTGACAATCAGGGAAGCCCTAACGAGATGGATGGACACAATGGCCACAGCAATGGACCCAAAGCAACCAGTGCTCATGATGGTGGTGCAGGACCAGGCAGTGTTTCTTTCTGTGAAACATGGGGTTGTCATGACTCAAAGCTGACTTGATGTCACCTAACAACAGCAATGGTTGCTATGGGTCCTGGATGTAATAACGCTTGTAACCTTCCCAGGCTGGATCCTAGCACACGTTGTTGCCTGTATTGTTAGTAGGTGCTGTGGTGTTGGTTCTGACTCACAGAGACCCCATATGACAGAGTAGAACTGTCCCTTAGGGTCTCCTAGACTGTAATCTTTATGGGAGTGGATTGGTGGCTCATTCTCCCATGGAGCCGCTGAGTGGGTTTGAACTGCCAACCTCTGCTTAGCAGCCAAGTGCTGTTGTGCCACCAGGGCTCCTTGATTACATATTAGTCACTCAGTAAACACGTGGACCCTCACTTGGGGCATATTCTGGTGGTCTTAAAGACCTCAGTAATGTTCCTGTCTGGCTTTATTTTCATTTCAGTGATCCAACCCAGGGTTTATCCAATGGGGCATTAGTAACATCTTGGGGCAAATAATTATTTGTGGTGGGGGACTGTTGTGTGCATTGCAGGGTGTTGAGGAACACCCCTCATCTCCACTTACCACATGCCAGTAGACGCCAGTCGTGACAACCAATTGTCTCCAGCATTGTCTAATGTCCCTGAGGTGGGGGGCAGGACTGATGTAACCAAAAATGATTGAATTTCTCATTCTGGGACTATAGGCCCAGTTGTTGTTGTTGTTGTTGTTGTTGTTTGCCGTCGAGTCGGCCCCGACTCATAGCGACCCCTCCTTGGGTTTCCGAGGCAGTATCACTACGGAAGTAGGATTGCCCAACCTTCCTTCTGAGGAGTGGCTGGTGGGTTTGAACCGCCAGCCTTCTGGTGAGCAGTCAAGTGCCTGAAAGACTGTCTGGGCACCACACAGCAGCTCCTCCCCGTCTCTGTGTTAGCCTTTCTTTGCCGGGAGAGGAACAGACCTGTAACCCAGGACAGAGAGCCTGCCCAGCACTACTTTGCAAGTAAAGAGCAGTAAGGCAGGAATGTGGGGAGAAGCATGGGATTCTGGGGGCTCTGATGACCCCTATAGAACATGATTGCAAGTGAGGAGAATTAGGTCAGGAATATGGGTGGAAGATGGGATTCTGGGGGCTCCAATGATCCCTATAGACTGTGATTGCAACTGAAGAACATTAAGTTAGGAATATGGGGAGAAGGAGAGCTCTGGTGGTGTGGGAGCCCTGGTGGCATAGTGCCTAAGGCACTTGACTGCTAACTAGAGGCTGAAGGTTCAAACCCACCAGCCACTCCTCAGAAGGAAGATGGGGCAATCTACTTCCGTAGTGATACCACCTCAGAAAACCAAGGAGGGGTCGCTATGAGTCGGGTCCAACTCCATGGCAGTGCATTGCGTTGCATTATGGGGAGAAGAGTGGGATTCTGGGGGCCCAATAATCCCTACAGAAAGTGATGAAAAGCATTCAGTTAGGAATATGGGGAAAGGATGGGATTCTGGGGACCCCGACGACCCCTACAGAGCGTGATTGGTTCAGGAATTGGCTGTGTCCTTAATTCCTTGGCGGCTGGTCACAACCTGCTTCTGGAGAAGGGATGGATACTTTTATAAAGTGGGAGTTGTGCTGAGGCTGGTCACCTGTGTGGGGCTTCTCCAGCACAAATGGCGGTTGATTCAATACAGCTAGATAGCCACAGGCTGTTCACCGTTTGTCTGCTCATCCATTTGTCAAGGGCCTGTAGGGGTGCTCCATCTCAAAAGGAGGGCGCTCTGGTGGCGCAGTGGTTAAAGCATTTGGCTGCTTTAACCAAAAGGCCGGTGGTTGAACCTCATCGGCCACTCTGCGGGAGAAAGACCGCCAGCCTTGGCTGTCCGGTGGGGTTGCTATGAGTCCGTATCAGCTCCACGGCAGCGAGGTTTCTGCTTTGTTTTATCTCAAACGGTAGAAAACTAAGTTTCGTAGTCAAATGCACAGAGAGGTTAAGTTCTCCGATGTCTGTCTGTTTTTAAAGATTTTATGTTTGTCTCTATATAGCCACACACGTATGTACGTATATATGTATGCACACACATATTATATATAAGATATGACATACATACATGTGTGAAAGTTATTGTAATATGTGCGCACAGATGTATATATTCCATAGGTACATGTGTGCATGTGGTATTATATCATGTGCACACACTTATGTGTACATGTTACATATGTTTGTCATGTGTTATAATATGTATGAACAATGATGTGTACATATACTACACGTGTATATATGTGTGTGTGTTATTGTAATATATAGGCACACTGATATGTACATATAAGATACTACACATATACCTATGAGCATGTGTTATTGTAACATGTGTGCAATACATGTGTATATAAAATATTACATATGTACACGTGTGCATTTTTTGTTGTTGGGTGCGGTCGAGTCGTCTCTGATTCATGGCGACCTTATACACAACGGAACAAAGCAATGCCAGGTCCTGTGCCAGCCTCACAGTCCCTGTACACCCGAGCCATGTGTGCATATGTTATTGTGAATGACAGAGACTGTCCAGGTGTATGCACCACAGTTAAACGGCATTAGGAGCAGAGTTTGCAGATTTTGGCGAAAGGTAAGAAGTTCCTGGGTGGTACAAATGGGTCACGTGCTTGGCTGCAACCAAAAGGCTGGGAGTTTGAGTTCACATGGGGCGCCTCACAGGAAAGGCCTGCTGACCAACTTCTGAAAAAAGGGGGTGCTTTAACCCCTGGCGAGCCCAGTTCCACTGTGACACGCCTGGGGCTGCCGTGAGTCATGGTGGCAACGGGATCGCAGAGGGAGAGTATGACTTACTTGCTGCCAAGGACATTTTAATCCAGTGAGGCTGGTGGTGCAGTGGCTAAAGCTCTCAGCTGCTAACCAAAAGGTCAGCAGTTTGAACCCACAAATGGCCCCTCGGCAGAAAGCTGAGGCAGTCTGCTTCTGTAAAGGTGGACAGCCTTGGAAACGCTATGGGGGCTGTTCCACTCTGTTATACTGCGATAACGGGGAAGACCTCAGCGAGAGACCCAGTGGCTGTGATGATGGGCTAAGAATGGGCACAGTACTGAGGATGGTGCAGGACCAAGCAGTGTTTCTTTCTGTTGTTCATTGGGTCACTATGAGTTGAAACGGACTTGACAGCACCTAACCCACAACACAGGGCCGCTATGAGTTTGAATCAATTTGGCAGTGGGTTTGGTTTTGTTTTATTTTTTTAAGCAATAGCATATTACCACAGCAAAACCAAACCCACTGCCATGAAGTCGATTCCAACGCACAGCAACCCCCTTTGGGTTTCTGAGGCAGTAAGTCTTTGCCGGAGTAGATTGCCCAGTCTTCCTTCTGAGGAGTGGCTGGTGAGTTTGAATTGCCAGGCTTCTGGTTAGCAGTCAAATGCCTTAGACACGACGTCATCAGAGCTCCTCAGTTACCATACCATATCTTAAAGAATAAAGGAAGCTGAAAACAAAAGCGTTACTACTTGGTGAGAGGTGGGTTATCGTGGGAACAAGGACCGAGGCAGTCTAGTGAGCTCTGGCAGGATGGGCGGTGTTGCGTTCTGCTGCTCACAGGGTTGCTATGAGTTGGAGCTGACTCCATGGCACCCATCAACAACAGATTCCATTATTTTCTTGTGACATAACAAGAGGTTTTAATGTTCGGGATCCCGTTACTCCCTTATGAAAACGCTCCTTCCCCTGTGCTTGTCGCGCCATGATGTCACTGTCCTGCGCCTCGGTTTACTCTAACATGTCCTCCCTTCTCCATGTGTCCTTTGACGTCTCTCTGGTTCTCGTTCCAAGCAGAATTTGACACCCCTCCTCTGGTTGATAACAACTAAGCTATCACTCTTTTTCTTTATTATGCACACTTTTCAAAAATTATTTCTTGGTCTCTTGTTTGTCTGAAGGATCTTTTTGCCTGTGTGGTGGAACATTTGAGTCCAGGTTAAGTTTGATGACATGCTGTTTGTCTGAAGCTTGGTAAGAGATGTGTTATCCTGGGAACAAGGACCTAGGAAGTTTACTGAGCTCCAGCCCTGCCACAGTGGGCCCTCAGCTTGCAACACAGTGGGTAGTACCACCGTTACATCGACAAACATTTCTTTAGAGATCTCATTCAACCGCCATTTTTCCCTTGCTTCCAACTCTCCATCTTTTATCTAATTTTAAAGTCAAATTACTTTTGCTTGAACTGAGTCAGAGGAGGTCTGCTGTTAGTCAATTTTGCAGGTGTGAAAAACATATTTTTCACTTTCCGTACCACATTTCCCCTTCGCTATCAAATGACTGCTTCCAGTGAATTAAACTTTGACAGGAGATGAACCTTCAAATTTACACTCATAATAAGAGATCACGTTTAAAACTCTTCCATGTAGCCCGGCGAAGCCGAGGTTTCATTTCTTCAGTGAACATTTGCTAAACATGACAGCAACTCTGTGAGGCTTTTATAACTAACATAAGATAAAATAAAGAAAAGGAGAGGGGAGAAGAGAAGACAGCAGCGGGGCTTCCAGGGCTCAGAGTCTAGCTCAGCCGTTTGTAACCTAGCTACACGTTGACTCACTTGAGTGAGGGTTGGGAGGTGTCCTGAGCAAATTGACACCTGGCTCCCTGAAGGCCAATTACAGAAACCTCTTGGGTCAGGCACGGGCAATCTGAAACTCTCCTGAGGCGTCACGGATAGCCAAGGTTGGGATTGCTGCCTACATAGGTGAGTAAACATGTTGTCTGACATGAAGCATGCCCTAACAGAGGTAACCTGGTGCCCAGGGAGCTGGGGAGGAGGCCGAGGTCTGACTTGTGGACACAGGGGCCATCTCCAGGGAGTGGCTGGACCAGCAGGTCAGGAAGGAAGAGGCTCTCATTGGTCCTTCTGGAGGACTTCTCTCCCCAAAGCAGCCCTATGCATCCTGACTATAGTCGAGATGGCCCAATGGTCCTGTTGTGGATGGTGTCTTCAACATCCAGGGAGGCCAAGTTGAGTGGTTGAAGTAGATGGTGGCCCCATTTGGACAGAATCTTCCTCTAACTACTGACTCAAAGGCTACTCGCCAAGCATGGGCAGGTTCAGAGAGAGGGACACTTGGGTCAGCTGGCAGGGCAAACTCATTGTCTGTGTTTCCTGGGGTTGCCACAAAGTGGGTTTCTTTACAGAACAGGAATTGGCTGGCTCACAGTTCTGCAGGCTGGAAGTCCTAACCAGGCTGTCAGCCTTGTCGATTCCTTCTGAGGCCCTGAGGAGGAGCGGTTCTAGGCCCTCCCCAGTGTTGGGTGGCTACCACGATCCTTGCATTCCTTCGCTGCCTGTAGATGTATCTGTGTGTGACTCTCTTTCTGTGTTTGTCCTTCTTTTTTGTAAGATATCCTCAGAATGGATAGAATTAGGACTCACCCTACTCTAGTCTTGAAGGAAGTACAGCCGGAATGCTCCTTAGAAGTGAAGATGGTGAGACTTGATCTCTCAGACTTTGGACATATTATCAGGAGGGACCAGTCCCTGGAGAAGGACATCATGCTTGGGAAAGTTAAAGGGTCAGCAAAGAGGAGGAGGACACTCAGCAAGATGGACTGACACCATGGCTGCGACAGTGGGCTTGAGGATAGCAAGGATTCTGGGGCTGGCGCAGGACCGGGCGGTGTTTCCTTCTGTCACACATGGTGTCTCTAGGAGTCGGAAAAAACACGATGACACCTAGCAACAACAGCTACTCCTGTATGACCTCACTTAACTGATAACAAAAGGAAAACACTATTTTCAAGCACGTCACATTAACAGTACAGGGGTTAAGACTTGAACACATCTTTTTGGGAGACACGATTCAATCCGTAACACCTGTAAAATGTGGGCCACTCCCATGTGTGAAAGGGTCACTCTCAGGTCTGTGCTCTGGGGCTTTGGTGGTGAGTCAGTGGCATGACCGCCAGGAAGGGGGCCACAGCATCCAGAAGGAGACAGTCATGAGAGACCAAGTGGCTGTGGTTGTTCGTTGCTGTGGAGTTGGCCCGGACAGACAACAGGAGAAAGCATTGCCCAGACCAGGGCCATCTATAAGGTCCCTGGTGTGTCGAGTCCACTCTTGCAGTTGCGTGTATTTCAGATGCCTTTCAACCCAGGGACCTCATCTTCCAGCACTGCATGGGACAACATTCTGTGGGATCCAGGAGGTTTTCATGGACTAATTTCTGGAAGTAGATTGCCGGACTTTTGTGCCTAGTCTGTCTTAGTCTGGGAGCTCTACTGAAACCTGTCCAGGGTGGACCTGCTGGTGTTTGAAACACTAGTGGCACAGCCTCCAGCACCACGGCCATGTATAAGCCACTGCAGTAGGACAGACTGACATATGGGAGAGACCGGGGGAACCCTTTATCATATCGAGGCATTGACCACACAGCCCCTCTGCCTCCCTGCTGTCCCATGAGCTATCTTCCAGTTCCCTTGAGAGTGGCTTCCACGTGTGAGAGGGTATGGTGGCAGCATTGAAACACCCGACTTGTGGGGCAAGTATGTGGCCTGTCTTCCAGGTCACATTGCAGCTAGACTTGGGGAGGCAGCGGGTCAAGGTGAGTGGAAACAATGCCGAAACAGGCGGTGGCCTCGTCTGGAACCTGACCTTGGCGTGGCTGCAGAGGCAGAGCGGTGCCCCCATGGGGCCGCTCTGGGACCCATTGGCCTGAGCCCTCCCACTTCAAAGGCTCGGCATTCTGCACTAGGATAAGGAAAGAAAACAAATCCGCCAAATGCAGGCCTTGCTGTTGTTAGCAGTTTTCAGCCCCAGACTCACGGTGAGCCTATGAACAACGGATGAAACACTGCCCGGTCCTTTATTGGTCCTGTGATTGGTTACGGACCAGGCTGTTGCAATCCATAGTTTTCACTGCCAACTTTCGGAAGCTGATCACCAGGCCTTTCTTCCTGGTCCATCTTAGTCTGGAAGTTCTGCTAAAACCCGTCCAGCGTCACAGCGACACACAGGCCTCCAATGACAGAGGGCGGTGGCTGCACATGACATTAACCGGCCGGGAGTCGAAGCCTGGTCTCCCGCGTGGAAGGTGAGAGTCCCACCACAGAGCCACTCCCGCCCTAGATGCAGGTCTGCAGAATAATAATAACTGGTTAGAGAAAAACAGCCACCAAGTTAGAGGGTTGTCCTTGGACCCGCAGTTAAAATGTAAGTGTAGAATGGGGTGTTCCGCTTACGCATCAGTGGTACACAGAGGTTTCCTGTCCCCCTGGGCTCTTAGCTCCTGCTAAGAGTGTAATGAAAACTAATTCACCTTATTCGTAAGGATATAGGCCATCGGTCCGAAGCAGCAGGTTGCCCTGGAAAAGGATGGGAGCTTTAGAATTGGTCAGATCCAACTTCAATCCAAAGCAAACCGATCCAGGTGCAGTCGAGTTGGCACCGCCTCCCGGTGGCCCTGTGCATGCCGAAGAGAGCCACTGGGCTGGGTCCTCAGTGGCCGATTTCCTGGAAGTGGATCAGCTTTGCTTTGAGCCACGGCTGGGTGGACTTGAATGGCCACGTTTTCTTCAGCAGCCGAACGTGTTAACTGCTTGTGCCATTCGGGGACTTCCAGGACAGATCCAGTTTTGAATCCAGATTCTGCAGTTTCTAGCTGTGTGGACAGACTGGATCATTTAAAAGCCCGCTCAGCCACCTTGTGAAAGTGCAGTGATGTCACTGTGCCCTGGGTCTGTGGAGGGATTATATGTGAGAAGGGTCGCACAGGCCGCCGTGCCGAGCCTGACGCAGAGCGGGCGTTAGTGATTCCCTGTGCTGTAGGTCCGTCAAGGAGGAAACCCACGAGAACGGGGATTGCCGCCTCACAAGGGCAGGAAAGAGTGGCCCAGAGTCCGATGTCACCGCACATGTGAAGGTGGACAGCCAGTGTGCTGCTTAGGAGCGAGGGTGGTGAGGTGTTGTCTCATGTATCTGGGCACGTCACGGGGAGGGATGAGGCACTAGAAAAGGCCATCACGCTTGGTGAAACAGGGTCGGGGAGAGCAAAGGGGACCCTCTGTGAGGTGGACTGACGCAGCGGCTGCAGCAGTGAACTCAAACAGGCAACGCCTGTGAGGAAGATGCTGGGCCGGGCAACGTTTGGCTCGTACGGTCACTGTGGGCTGGTGCTGACAACATGCAAGTTAAGGACGGCCTCCACTGTAGGATGTTCTCACGCCCCTAGCCCAAGACAAGCCTCACCTCTGTGAACAGCACCCCAGCAAACAGCAAAAGCTCAAATAGCAGGCTCCCTGCGATGCTTTCTCTCTGTTTATTAGTTGCATCTATAAAAAGACTAGAACATCTTGAAGACTGGGAAAGCATGGTGGTGCAGCTTGGCCACTGAGCAATCCTAAAAAAAGGAGAACTGCGAGTGCGTCGGGGCCATTGCACACTGTGGTGGTGGGTAATTACGGGAGGAATTATCAAAGGGTGACGCTGGAACAACGTGTGGTTTGGAAAGCTGGTCTCCTGCCTGGTCTAGTCCCAAATCTCCCTGCCACTGCCACTGTGTTGACGGGGCACATGTGTCTGGACCCTGAGATCACTGATCAGGGGAAACAGGTTTGAACGCAAGCTCAGGGGACAAAGTTGTGCCAAAGGGATATGCACCCGTTGGGTTCTTGAATTTTCTGTCCACTGTGAGGTAACAAGACTGTGGTTGGATTTTCATGAATGCTGGCCAGAAAGGTGACTCTGAGTTACTGCCCTTCTTTCTACTTCCTTCAGGGGCTTTTATCTTTAAAGTGACTCTTTGGGTCGCTAGGATGTAATAATTTAAATACTTGAGTTAATCATCATTGGTTTAGTTGAATAGATCTTGGTTTCGAAAACCCCGTGACAACTTAGAGTGTATGTCTCTGGGTGTCAGGATAGGGGTGTACAGCCTCAGTACTACTGACATTTGGGGCTAGGCCATTCCTAGTTGTGAGGGGCTATCCAGGGTGTTTAGCAGCATCTAGGGTTTCTTCCCAGTAGGTTTGAGTAGCCCCTCACCCCAACTCATGACAATCAAATGCATCTCTAGACATTCCCAAGTGTCCCCTGGGTTGGGGGCAAAATCGCCCCCAGTTGAGAACCACTGGGTTCAGGCAGGATTGGGAGATGATGCAGAGAGGAGTTCAGGCCAAACTAGGAGCCTCTGAGTGGCACAAAGGGTCAAGTGCTCAACCATAAAGTGGAAGGTTGGCCATTGGACCCACCCAAAGGCACCTCAGAAGAAAGATCTGGAAATCTGCTTCCAAAAGGATCAGCCACTGAATACCCTACGGAGCCCAGTTCTGCTCTGACACATGTGAGGTCGCCATGCCCAACACATGGCGTCAGCTCCACGGCATCTACTCTCAGCTGCTAACGTGCAGTTCCTGCTGCTGGAGGCCCCAGAGACCTAGAGCACATTTCTCCTCTGGGCAGCCCACTCTCTGGGGTCAGCCACGTTGTTTATACTCCCAGTTTTACATGACAGGATCCAATGCAGAGTTTCTGAGCAAGTGGAAAGGAATGAGAAGCTTGCGGTCTGTCCAGAATACCAAGGATGCAATCCCAGGGAACAGGGGGCCCTGGGGCCTGTCCGCTCTCCACAAATTCTCTCTCTAGCACCCGCCTCATCAAAGCCTCATGAGCATCCCATCTGGGGATCTCTGTCCCACATTGGGTCTAGCTCAGAGCTCTCAGGACAGCACATGAGGACCTTCTATTGGTCAGGCAGTCATTATCATTAGCCCATGTGGCCTTGGCAGTGAGCAATATTGTGGACTCATCGTAGATGATTAGTGAGGAGGGGTGATTCTAGGATGGGGGGATGAGGCTGGGTAAGAGGCTAGGCCCTGAGGCAGGTGCAGCCTTCCCAGGCTGAGGACCGGGACTCAGCTAACAGCCTTATCCTTCAACCTGGATCTTGTCCTCATGCCCTTTCCTTCATGATAATCAGAAGAGATTATCAGAGCTCTGAAGTAGTCCCTGAATCCCCTGTGCTGTCTGGAATCCCTGTGTATTGCTGCTGTTATTCTGGCTGATGGTGACCCCAGGGACAGCAGGACGACACGCTACCTGGTCCTGCACTGTCCTCACTGTGGTCCTTGCTCATGACCCCATGGACAGCAGAATGACACACTACCTCGTTCTGATCTATTCTCACTGTGGTCCTGTTTCATGGTGACCCCATGGACAGCAGAATGACACACAACCTAGTCCTGATCTTTCCTTACCTATTTTCCTGGCTCATGGTGACCCCATGAACAGAAGAATGACACACAGCCTGGTCCTGACCTATCCTCACCTATTGTCCTGGCTCATGGTGACCCCAGGGACAGCAGGACGACACACAGCCTGGTCCTGCACCATGTTCTCCATCTGGGATGTGTGGGAGCCCGTTGTGCCTACTGAGTCAGTCCATGCCGTGGGACGCCTCTCCCCTTTGTGGTGGCCCTTTACTGAACATGGTGTCCTTCTCTTGCTGCAGGTTGGCCCACACCCTCAGCCTCCGTCATGATGAAGCCATGGCAACAATCTGGCGTGGCTCACAGTGTCCTGTCCCACCAGCTGGAGAGGCAGCCTTTGGTCCACCTTTGATGTGGGGACTCTGGTGTGAGGAGATCCATCTTCCCATTGCCATGGTGATCCACACGTTCTCCTCATGGATGGGTGGGGAGCCTTGAGAGATGATGGTGGGACACATGGTGGCATGGTTAGCTTGTGTGTCAATGTGGCTAGGCTACCCCAACCCAACCCCAACCTCAACCACTGATTCCAACTCATAGAAACCCTGTAGGACAGAGTAGAACTACCTCATAGGGTTCCCAAGGCTGTCAATCTTTACAGAAGTAGACTATCTCATCTTTCTCCCTCAGAGAGTTCCAACCA
>NW_006921968.1:2838612-2841708 GCF_000298275.1 Orycteropus afer afer | reverse complement strand
AGAGCGGGTGCCCTTGAATGTTGGTGTTGGTGGAGGACACCGACTCTACCCTGGATTCTGAGAAGATGAACGATGTCTGGAAGAAGGACACCCAGGGCGCTCCACGGAGGTGAGGGTCGCGAGATCTCATCTCCCTCTGGATAGGTTGTCAGGAGGGACCAGGCGCGGGGGGCGGACATCGTGCTGGGTAGAGTGGAGGGCAGCGAAAATGCGGAGGACCCCACCGAGACGGGCCGACCCAGTGGCTGCGACAGTGGGCTCAAGGAGAGCAAAGGTGGTGAGCACGGCATAGGGCCGGGCCGCCTTCTGTTGCATTGGCGTCGCCTGAGTCAGAGCCCACTGGACAGCACCCGACAACAGGCACAGAGTTGACGTGAGGGGTCAGCCTTGGTCCTGTAGGTTTTGACAGATGCATGATGGCACGTGTCCAAGTTCACAGCGTCACACAGAATCCCTTCACGCCATAAAATACCTTGTGCTCCACTTACTCGTCCGCTTGCTGTTTTCAGAAGTCATTATTTGTTCATAGTTTGAGTGTCGACCACGATTCGACCAAGAGCCACACGAACCTCTGCAGGCCCGCCAGCCTCACTCCCCCGCGTCTCCTCCAGGGATAATGAGACCACGGGAAGGCTGCTCTGCCGCTCTCTGCAGGTGCGAGGCGGGTGGGCAGTCCTGTGGGGCTGGGCCCAGGGAGGCGTGTGGGGCAGGTCCACTCCCGGCCTTGCGGGTAGCAACTGGAGGCCCTGACAAGTGTCCGGACTTTGCCTCTGACCAAGTGAAACAAAACGAAGCAGAGTCAGCGGAAGCCGCGTGGGCAGGCAGCCTCCTGTCAGCCAACATCCCGCTCCGGCTGCAGACCTGGTTTCAAACCCCCCGTAATGGGCGTGAACTTCCCACGGGCTCACCTCTCCTGTCCTGAGGAAGCTGCCCACACGGGAGAGTGGACACTCGATTTCTGAGGAGGGGAGAAATGACCCTGTTCATTAAGCAGCTGTGCCAGCCCCAGGGGTGTGGGGGGGCCCTGGACACACAGGGTCAGCCTTGCAGGGCTGCTGGGGAAACAGGGGAGTGTCCACAGGGACATGGTGACCGGGAGCTGGGAGGTTAGAGCTCAGGGGGCAGTCAGAGAGGGCTTCCTGGAGGAGGTGCCCTCTGAGTTGAGTCTGGGTTGGCACCCTTGTTCTAACAACTAGACAGAAGCTGGATTTCATCTAGGCATCTGCTTTCCCTCTGGGCTTTTGAATGCCTGGAAATCCACTCTGGCATGTAATTTGAGATTAACCATTGAGAGGATTTCCATCCAATTGTCCTAGGGTTACGGATGCCCTGGGATACAAACGAGGAGCAGAAAGATGGAAGAGCGGAATAGCAGCTAAGGCACCTGACTGCTAACCAAAGGCTGGTGGTTCAAACCCACTAGCCACTCCTTGGAAGGAAGGTTGGGCCAACTACTTCCATAGTGATACTGCCTCGGAAACCCAAGGAGGGATGGCTATGAGTCGGGTCGGACTGGACGGCACATAACAATAACAACGAGGGTGTGTGGACTGAAGGGCCAGGCTACGGGCTAAGGCCAGGGGAGCCCCTTTGCACGGGACCTTCTGTTCGCGTTGGTGACCCGCTGTGGGAGCATGAGCCCGTCTGAGACACCCATCAGCAGAGGAGAGCACTTGGTGGCGTCGGAATCGTTGGAGGCTCAAGTCCTCCCAGCCGCACCTCATAAGAAAGGCCTGGCATCCTACCTGGCACGAGTCAGCTGCCGAACCCCTGGGGGTGCAGGCTGCTCCGACACATGTGGAGCCGTCACAATCCGAGTCCACTCACGGCCACCTTTGTCTTATTGGACCCTCCTGGGCCAGGCGTCGGCACACTTACCCGCCGTCCGTGCACAGTCAGGGGTGGACGGGAGCTGGCCTTCTGCACCTGTGGGCGTGGCCATCCACCCACCACGACTGCTGCCCGGACCAGTGACCCCAGGGCAGTGCTCACTGAAAGGCTGGCGGTTCAAATCCACCCCGCGGCACCTTGGGACAGAGGCCTGGGGATTGACTTTGGAAAAGTTGGCCGCTGACAGCCCCGTGAGCACAGTCCTGCTCTGACGGGTGCATTACCTCCATGGGCTGGGGTCCCTGTTAGCACCCCTAGATTCTAATGTGCAACCCGTGCACCGAAACCCTGTTTTGCACCTGCTTTCTGAGAGAAAGGGAAGTGAGTGCTAGAAAAGAAAGTGGCCTCCAGCCCCTTACAGAGCCGACAGGGCCAGGGCCGAGGCTCCCAGCTGCCCAGCTTGCCCCTGACCCCATCCCTTCTGCAGCTCTGAGGTCCTTAGAATCACCTGGGGGCAGTGTAGACGCCCCAGTGTGCAGTCACACCCCACATTGATGGACTCCTACTCCAGAGACCCAGATGCCTGGCTCTGGACCTGGGGCTCTGGTCCTCAGTCACCTCCAGGGCCACTAATCCACAGACCGGTGGGGTCTGACTCAGCAGGGCTGCGGCGGGCAAGCCTCTGTCACTCTAACAGCCCGGGTGATGCTGCCCTTCGAGTCCACACACCAGCCCAAGTCCCGTGCTCTGGCCAAGCAACTCCTGGTGCCCTCAGCCAGGTGCCAGCTGGCCCTGGCAGGTTAGCGTCCGCATCCAGCCGGGCAGACCAGGGATGATGAGAACGCCCGGGCTGGTGGCCGCAGGGAAGGGCTCACGGGGCCGCTGGGGGGTCGAGCTCATTGACCGGGACCGCCCTCCGGATCAAGTGGAAAGGAGATTTCCAAACCAGGACCCCTTCCAGGCACGGGGCGCCGGGCCCTGCGGGGAGGAGAGGAAATCCCGGCCTGTCCTTTTGGAGAGGGAGGGACTGCTCCTGGACTCTGACCTCTGAGAACCCCGCGTCCTTGTCCCATTAGACAAACCCAAGGAAACACAGCAGGAGGGGCGTGGAGGGGTGCGGGACAAGAGGCAGAGACACCCTCTGCCCCGCTAGGCTGACATTTAAAATGCTGTTTAGGAGACGCGACAATCTCTCAGGACAATGAAAACAGGGAGAAGTTCAGAGCCGGCAGTGGGGGCGGAGGGAGACCTCGACGTTGGCTGCAC
>NW_006921968.1:2836919-2838012 GCF_000298275.1 Orycteropus afer afer | reverse complement strand
GGGAGAAGACCTGGCCATGCACTACCGGAGCGATTAACTGGCCAGCTCGCTTCTTGCCATCCAGCTGATTCCGACTCAGAGTGAGCCCCAGTGGGTTTCCAAGGCTGTAAATCTTCACGGAAGCACACTGCCTGCTTTTTTTTTTTCCCCTGTGCAGCAGGTGATGGGCTCGAACCACCAACCTTGTGGTTAGCAGCCGAGTGCTTTAACCACCATACCGCCAGAGCGCCTTTCCATAAAGATTGCAGCCTTGGAAACCCCATGCGGCAGCGCCACGCTGTCCCACGGGGTCGCCGTGAGAGGGACCTGACTCAACGGCTGTAGGGTTTTTGGTTTTCTCTGCCCGCTCTCCACCTCCGTCCCCGCTGGGTCCTGCCCCCTGCCTGCTGGCTGTCTGTGGAGGACACAGGGACTGCCACCGAGCCTTCCGAGGAGGGCCAAGAGGGACCCTCGGATCCTGCGGTTCTTCCTCGTGGTGAATAAGCTCAGGCGGAGAGCGGGTCTCTGCGTGGTAGTAGCTCCCAACGGAAACCCCGCTCACAGCAGCGTGGGTCACGGCACAGGCCCTGGGGCTACAGCGGGAGGCCGCCGTGCCTCGGTGGTCGGCTTCTCTGCTCCGTGCAGGAGAAGCGGGTTCGAGTCCTGACCAGTGGGCCTCACGTGCAGCCCACAGGGGTGTGTCGGTGGAGGCCGGTGTGTGGCTCACACGGAGCGGGTTTCAGCCCAGCTTCCAGACCTACAGGGACCAGGAGGGGAGGCCTGGCGACCCAGTTGTGAAAAGCCGCCATGGAGAACCCTCGGGATCCCAGGGGCTTGGTCTGTGACCTTCCCGGGGGACGGCGCAGGACGGCGCAGCGTTTCGTCCCCTTGTACCGCCGAACCCCAGCCCACCAGGGAAGTAACTGCGTCGTGGCTGTGCAGCACCGAGTAGCTGTGAGGTTGGCTCGTGATGACTCTGCGTGTCAGGGCAGAAGGGAGCCCCATGGGGCTTTCAGCGGCTGATGTTACAGAGGCGGAGCAGGTCTTCCTTCTGAGGCACATCTGGGTGGGTGCAGACCTCCAATCTTCTGGGCAGTGGCTGAGCCCTTAACCA
>NW_006921968.1:2833775-2835231 GCF_000298275.1 Orycteropus afer afer | reverse complement strand
ATGCCACATCTTTTTGCCATGGAGCAGCTGATGGGTTCAAACTAGCGACTTTATGATTAGCAGCTCAATGCCTTAACATCCTTTCCAAATGTTAGATGGCAATGCCACCAGTGGGTCACCACAGCCCCGATTCAGTGACGATCACAACTCTGACAGATGGAGGTGCTTGGTGCCATGGTGGCAGTCAGTGCTGTGGTGATGGCGGTGGTCCTTGTGCAGATGGGACATCTGGCCATACACAGAGGAGCAGCCATGTGGGTCCACGTGGGAGGTCCAGTGGCCTCCATCTTTAGGAGAACTGCAGGACGGTCCGGTGGCGGGAGGTCCTGCCCCAGCCTGAGCCCCGCCGACTCCGGGAGGAGTCTGGTTGGTGAACCTCCCTGACAATCGGCAGACAGTCATAATTAAACAGCGACATCAGAAGACAGCCTCCTGCAGGAAGGTGGGACTGACAGCCTCCTCTTCCCAAGCTATAATTAAAGCAACAGCTGAGAAATGTTATCCCGCCACTCCTGCATACTCCAACTTCTCTGTCACCAACACACTGTTAACCCCCCTTAGGTCTCCGTTGCCACTTTCAGGTGTGTGCTAATGGGGATCATTCATTTCACGTTCACTCAGAAGCACTTTCCCTAGTGGAATGCTCACGCCTTCCAAGGACAACACAGACCTTCAGTGGAGGACGGTGGTCTGAAGAGAAGCAAGTGCCATTTATGTCCTTGTCATCCGCCCAGCTGTGCGTGCTGGGAATGGTCTCATCTAAAACCTTTTTTAGGTGCGTGTTTTCCTAGTAAGTTTTTGCGTGGAATGTCAAGATTGGCATCCAAACAAACAAACAAACAAACCAAAAACATAGAACTGGGGTCTGGGAATCAGAACTGGGTCTGCCAGGCAGCCCAGGAGTTTGTTTCTCTGGTTTAAAACCTCTCGACGCGAGCTCTTTTGCCGGGGATGATGAGTAATTGTGGATTGTCCTACAGCCAAGGGAGCTCCCCGGCCTTCACTGGATGCACGTGCCCAGAGTCTTTCGAAGGCAAAGGGCACATGAGGCCCACGCTCTGGAGGGTCAGCCAGGCCCAGGCCATCACTCCCTCCTGTTCCTGTCTGCTGCAAGCCTGTGGGAGCCAGTTGGCAGGAGATGGGATCTGTGCGTCGTCCCTTAGGGCTGGTTTGAGCCTCCCATCACCGTATCATAATTACACTGAAACAAACGCTACGGCTGCAAACTCAAGGCCCTGCACTAGTCAGTATGGCTCACCTGCTCTGAGGGAGGCCTGGAGGCACAGTGCTTAAGCACCACCAGTGACTTCAAGGGAGACAGGCCTGGTGACGTGCTCCTGTACAGATGACAGCCTAGGACACTTTCTGGGGCAGTTCCACTCTGTCCTCCAGGGGCGCTGTGGGTCAGAATGGACTCCAGGCAGTGGGTGTGGTTTGGGCTTTGCTTCTGTGAAGA
>NW_006921968.1:2827211-2831705 GCF_000298275.1 Orycteropus afer afer | reverse complement strand
CCTCTCTGGGCAAAACTCTGCTTTTGTGCCCGCCCACATCACGGAGGAGAATCTGTTTTCTTGAGGGTAATTGATTCAACGTCACATACCCACTTCCTGATGGCACTGATACTAGTTTTGACCTGACAGCTGGCCCATGGCGTGGTGAAGTGAACACATGGGATGCCCCATGACGGGCTGTTTGCATAAGGGCCACAATTGCTGTGGCGGCCACGCCGCCCCCATGATGCCCCTCATTCCAGTCACCTCCAAAGCTCTTTCTCGTCCCTTCTGAAATTTCCTCTCACAGTTGGTCAGTCACAGGTCACTTCCTAAGAACTGTGGAGAGAGACGTCAGACAGGAGCAGCTTCAGCATCCCACTCAGCTAATTCTGTCCTGCTCCCGCCCCTCCCACCTCCAGGTCAACAGCACAGGGGCAACACGGGGCACCGGGCGGGTGCAGAGGACGGGAATGGGGCAGGACTCGTGGGCACACTGCTCTGGTAAACAAGTGCTTCCCACTGGGATTCAGTATCCTGCTGGGCATTACTGGAAAATTAACATAACCCTTCAAGTTACTGAGCGGAGGTGCCTCAGGTAGACACGAATGCCTGGAGACAGACAGATAGACAGCTGCTGCCAAGTATGTCAGACTTGTGGTGGCCTCACGTACAATAGCACACGCCCAGACACACATCATCCTCATGGTCGCTGCCATGTGAGCCCACCACGGCGGCCCGGGTGCCAACCCATCTCCCTGCGGGTCTCCCTCACCCTGTCTGACCTCTGCTCCACCAAACAAGATGGCGTCCTGCAGGGACTGCTCCCTCCTGATGACATGTCCCCAGCAAGCGCCTCTGACGTTGTGCTATTGTGGTCTGGAATTTTCACCAGCAGGCCTTTCCCCCGAGTCTGTCTTAGTCTGTGAGCTCTGCTGAGACCCGTCTACCATGGGGGAGCCTGCTGGGGTTAGAACTACCAGTGGTCTAGCCTCCAACCTCAGAGCAACACGAAAGCCACCGCAGTGTGACAAATTGACAGACGCGTGGTGGGTGCTATAGATAGTCCCATCAAAACTCTCCAAAGAAGACATGACCCTTTCCCCTCCCTCAAACTAAATTAAACCTTGGAAGCAGCATCTTTCCCCACCCCCTTGAATTTTACTGTCAACAAAATAGAGGAAAATTAATAATATACCAAAAATAACTTTGCAAGTATTCACGAAGCTTTGGAATTCAGCATACATTTCTGAGGAAACGATATGAAAGTGATTTCTCATAGCAGCTGGTCTGTGAAAATTCCCATCTTTCAGATCCTAGGATGCTCAGAAACGCTAAAGACAGCCACTAACTTTGTTATGGAGGCAGTAGCCTTTATAAGCACGCTAATCACAAGATGTGGTGACGGTCGGGTGCCCATGTTCTCGTTTGTTTGTTTGTTATAGAAGCCTACGTATGGAGGAGTCCTGGTGGCACAATGGTTAAGTGCTCGGCTGCTGGTGGAAGGTTGGCGGTTCAAACCCAGCAGCATGTCTGCAGGAGAAAGCCCTGGTGATCTGCCCCTGTAAAGATGACAGCCAGGAAAGCCCTCTGGGGCTGCCGTACCCTTGTCACTCGGGGGTGCCGTGAGGCGACTTGATGGGACAGCGCCCGACACAGCACAGCCCATCTGTATCTGGGGTTAAGAGTCTTCGGGAATGTGTCACGGGTGTTTATCCACGTGTCTGGGATGCCACGGTTTGCCACCCTCAAGCCTGGTTGTGGACTGCTCTGTCGACAGCGTGGTACGGTGAGTGGAAAAGTACTGGGCTGACCTGCTCCAGCCCATGGCTCTTCCAGCTACTGTCACTGAGCTGGCCGTGTGAGTTCCATCAAGGTGCTACATGTTCTTTCCTCGTCTGTCAGGTGAGGGTACCAGGATGGTGACCTCTAAGGCCTCTTCCGATGCCTAACTCACTGGGATTCTCCAAATCTCTGACCCCACTTCAGATCCTTCTAGATGAGTTCTGGAAAGCATTTGTCCAGAAATGGGCCTGCAAGTTTGGACTACGATGGCTGAGCACTAAGCTTACAGCTGTCAGATAATTTTGAGGATTTGCAGGACCACCTGGTGTTACACATTGAAATGTGTGTCAACAATATATGTTGGAATCCTGACCCCTATACCTGTGGGTGGGGTCCTGTTTGGGAATAGGATTATTGTTATGTCAATGAGTCATACCTGGGTTGGGTTGGTTCTAAGTCTGATCATTTCTGAATTATACAAAAGAAGATACACACACGAGGGGTGGGGGGGGGAGAGACAGGTGGTGTATCAGGACCACCAAGGGGCCAAGGGAAGACCGGGCGATCTACTTCTGTAGAGATACCACCTCGGAAACCCAAGGAGGGGTCGCTATGAGTTGGGACTGACTTGATGGCAGTTTGGTTTGGTTTGGTTTAGGGGACCAAGGAATCAACAAGGAAGGAATAGACAAATTTCTGTCCATGAAAGCTCCCTACTTGTGGTATTTGTGTTCCGCGGCACCTGATAACTAAGACGGAGTTTATACCAACCAACATGTCTCTACTGGATCCATGTTCACGTATCAGTCCTTACCAGAAACATACCCCAGGCCATCCCAAACTAACAAACTAGGGACACACCTAGGTCTTGTCACTTGAGTCCCATGGCCCTTCTTCTAGCATTGCCTGCTAGCTGGTTGTGACCAGAGACATGGCATTTTATACAGCTCTTTGGGCTCCAGGTTTCTCATTTCTGGGATGAGGACCTTCATTCAGGTGGCTCCCAAGGCATTCTCCACCTTACACTTGCATACTGGCATGTGAAGCCATCTGGTCTCATGCATGACTTGGGCAGCACTGATATGAAGAGGGAAAGCCGTGGAGAGCAGAAGCCCACAGTTGAGGACAGATGGTATCCCAGCTTTGAAGTCATTGGAGAGCTCTGTTTTGAGTATGAATCTGCACACGCTGGAAAGCACTGTGGTTTTTGCAGTCATCAGAGGTCCCACACACATCTAAGCTTCAGCATGAGCTGAGAAGGCCAGTCAGCCTTCCCACCTAGGGTTGGAGTCCCCGGGTTTCACTGGCCTCACAGATATACCTGGTTCAATCCCCTTGCTCCCTCCTGTGAGGGACTTGGACATGGTTGTAGGACATGCTGCACTTTCTGATAGTCAAGGTCTTCTGCAACTCCCAGGGATAATGTCAGTCTCCAGGAATTTGTTTCCCAGAAAAAACAACAACAAGAACCATCAACAGTTCCCACCCTTGATGTAACTGCTCTATCACTGTTTGCTTTAGTATTGTTGTCTCTCTGTACTATTGCATAGGACTTGTGAAAATGTGTATGCCAAATAAAACACCAAAAATGAAACAAAAGAGAACTTTAGCAGGCTGCCCACAGCTAGGGGCAGATGAGGGTCTGTTCTGTTCTGGAGATTTTGTTCTGGTGCTAGTTCAGAGTCCGGAGTCCAAGCCCCTGATGCTTACTGGCTGCTGGCAAGTTCCTGACTTTCCTGGTCGCCTGCCCCAAGGATGTCATTTGTTGTCTGGGTCTGGGAGCATGGTCCCAGGGCCCTTGTGGTTTCTCCTGGGAGTAGGGCAAGGTGGGACCTCCTCCTGCTTTGATTGCTAATGCCCAGGGGGACCGGGAAATCAGGTGTCCCAACCCTTGCTATGGGGTGAAGACCAAGCTCTATAAAGCCCAAGATTGTTCCTTACACAGGAATCTCTCGGCTCTCCCCACTCTGAACAGCCCCCAACTCCCACTAACACACACACAAACACATACTCACATACATCTGATGCTATCACACACACTTTAAACATACACATCTACACACATTCACACACACACACATCCACATGCTCTCATACACACACACCCATACACTATAACACATATACACATTTACTTTCTTACACACACATATTCACACACATGCTCTCACACACACTCACACACCATGCATACATCCTCTTGCACACACACTTTCACACACACACTATCTCTCACTCTCACGCAAACTGTCACACCCACATACTCTCACATACACTCAGTCTCTCACACACGCTCACACACTCTCACACACACACATGCACTCTCTCACACATGCCCACACTGCCACAAATATTCTCAAACACTGAGACACACTCACACAATTTCACACACACTCACATATTCACTCACACACACACTAGCTCTCAATTCTCTCTTTCACACACACACTATCTCTCTCATACTCTCTATCACACACACACTCACACACACAGATGCCAGGGGAACTCAGCGTCAGGCATTCCCAGGTGTCCCAGGACATGACCTGGTGGGTCCTCAGAGCTGGGTGACTCACTCTCTGAGCCAGCCTGTGCCAGGGCCCCAGGCGCCACACCACAGTCATTCATCAGCTGTGAGTTTCAGGCCTCAGCACTTGGGGGAGAAACCACAGCCGCCGTGAGGCTGTTCCCACGCATAGGAGTCCCACAAAGAAGGAGTCCATTACAGAGAAG
>NW_006921968.1:2792200-2827001 GCF_000298275.1 Orycteropus afer afer | reverse complement strand
CCTAAAGCATTTGACTGCTAACCAGAAGGCTGGTGGTTCAAACCCACCAGCCACTCCTCAGAAGTAAGGTTGGGCAATCTATTTCCGTAGAGATACCACCTTGGAGACCCAAGGAGGGGCCGCTGTGAGTCCAGTCGACTCCATGACAATGAACTTGGCTTTTTGCTTTAGAAGTGGTGCTGGTGGGTGAGGAGGATTCCTTCAGCCTTAAGGAAGACCAAGTCTGTGCATCTGGAAGATACGGGATTTCACAAGTCAGCAACCAGTAACAGAAGCCAGGGCGCATCCACACCTGGGAACTGGTTCTGCGTCAGAGTGGGGCCGTGCTCAGGCATTTCTTAGTTCAATGTGCTGCCACGATTGTGCACAAATACATGATTTATGCTGTGAATCAGAATCCAGGCTGGCTGAGTCTGTGGTGATTATGCTTGGGGGGGTCACCTGCCTTCCAATCAGTCCCTGGGGATGAAAAGCCCCCTTTTCAGGCTAAGAAAATCCAGGGTGAGGATGGTCTGCCTGGGAATATGGATATACATGCATTATATTATATAAAGGGCCCTGGGGCACAGTGGTTAAGCCCTGGGCTGCTAACTGAAAGGTTGGCTGTTTGAAACCCATCAGCTGATCCATGGAGGAAGATGAGGCAGTCTGCTTCTGTGGAGATTTTGGCTTTGGAAACCCTATAGGACACTTCTACCCTGTTTATAGGGTGGCTGTGAGTCAGAATCGACTTGACTGCAGTGGATTTGGTTTGGGTTGTATTATATAAACATGGACATGTTGTTGTTGTTGTTAGGTGCCATCAAGTAATTTCTGACTCATAGTGACCCTAGGCACAGCAGGAAGAAACACTGCCCAGTCCCGATTATGCAGATGTATTTCAGCCTAAGGGGCCATGACTATGCCCATCACCCCACTTACATGATAGACTCTTAACAATTTTACATGATTAACAAATTATTCGATCTTTGAGCTGAGATTGGAATAAAGGAAGGTGCTGAAATAAGCCAACACCAAGCTCTTCCTTTTTGAAATGGGTTGGTACTGGCCATTTTGAATCAGACAGTCATATGGTCTACCATGCCAAGAGTGACATATGGAAGAGGAATGGTATCACATTCATCATCAGAAAGAACATATCAACGTCTGTCCTGAACGACAACGCTGTCAGTGATAGGATAATATCCACATGCCTACAAGGAACATCAGTTAATATGACTATTATTCAAATTTGTTCAAAAACCACTAAAGCCAAAGGAAACTGAAGAATATTTTTTTACCAACTTCTGCAGTCTGAAATTGACCAAGCACCAGAAAAGATGCATTGATAATTATTGGTTATGAGAATGTGAAAGTTGGAAACAAAGAAGCATCTGTAGTTGGAAAATATGGCCTTGGTGATAGGAATGACACCAGAGGTCACATAATAGAATTTTTCAGGACTGGCGTGTTCACTGCAAATACTTTTTTTTTTTTCTAAACAACATAAACGGCGACATACACATTAACAACATACTCATGGACCTTGCCAGATGGAAAACACAGAAATCAAATCGACTACATCTAAGGAAAGGGGCGATGGAGAAGCTCAACATCATCAGTCAGAACAGGCCAGGAGCTGACTGTGGAACAGACCACCAATTGCTCATATACAAGTTCAAGCTGAAGACAACAAAAACAAGTCCATGAGGGCCAAAATATGACCTTGGTTATATCCCACCTGAATACTCTTCAGATGATCTGAAGAGTAGATTTGACACATTGAACACCAACGACTGAAGACCAGATGAGTTGTGGGATGGCATCGTATGTGAACAAAGCAAAAAGTCACTAACAGGGCAGGAAAGGAAGAAAAGACCAAAATGGATGACAGAAGAGACTCTGGAACTTGCTCTTGAATGGAGAGTAGCTAAAGTAAATGGAAGAAATGACAAGATAAAAGAGCTGAACAGAAGATTTCAAAGAGCAGCTCGAGCAGACAAAGCCAATTACTATAATGAAATGTTCAAAGACCTGGAGTTAGAAAACCAAAATGGAAGAACACACTCAGTATTTCTCAAGCTGAAAGAACTGAAGAAAAAATTCAAGCCTTGACTTGCAATATTGAAAGATATTATGGACAACATAGGAGTTCTGGTGGTGTAGTGCCTAAGGCATTTGACTGCTAACCAGAGGCTGGTGGTTCAAACCCACCAACTACTCCTCAGAAGGAAGACTGGGCAATCTACTTCTGTAGTGATAGTGCCTTGAAAACCCAAGGAGAGGTCACTATGAGTTGAATCTGACTCAATGGCAGTGAGTTTGGTTATGGGCAAAATATTGAATAATGCAGGAAGCATAAAAAGAAGATGGAAGGAATACACAGTGTCACTGTACCAAAAAGAATTAATGGGTCAATGTTCATCCATTTCAGGAGGTGGCATATGATCAAGAACCAATGGTATTGAAGGAAGAAGTTGAGGCTGCACTGAGGGAACGGGCAAAAAACAAGGCTCCAGGAATTGACAGGATACCCACTCAGATATTTCAACAAACAGATGTAGGACTGGAAGTGCTCACTCGTTTATGCGAAGAAATTTGGAAGACAGCTACCTTGACTGGAAAATATCCATATTTGTACCCATTCCAAAGAAAGGTGATCCCACAGAATGTGGACATTATCGAACAATGTCATTAATATCACATGCAAGTAAAATCTTGCTGAAGATGATTCAAAAATGGTTGCAGCTGTATATTGACATAGAACTTCCAAAAATACAAGCTGGATTCAGAAGAGGACGTGGAATGAGGGATATCATTGCTGATGCCAGATGGATCCTGTCTGAAAGCAAAGAATATCAGAAAGATGTATACTTGTGTTTCATTGACTATGCAAAAGCATTTGACTTTGTGGGTCATAAAACATTATGGATAACACTGAGAAGAATAGGAATTCCAGAACACTTAATTGTGCTCCTGAGGAACCAGTACATAGATCAGGAGACTGTCATTAAAGCAGAACAAGGGGATTCTGCATCGTTTAAAATCAGGAAGGGAGTACATCAGGGTTGTGTCCTTTCACCATACTTATTCAATCTGTGTGCTGAACAAATACTCTGAGAAGTTGGACTATATGAAGAAGAATGCAGCATCAGGATTGGAGGAAGACTCATTAACAACCTGAGATATGCAGATGACACAACTTTGCTTGCTGAAAGTGGGGATGACTTAAAGCACTTACTGATGAAGATTAAAGACTACAGTCTGCAGTATGGATTACACCTCAACACAAAGAACACAAAAATCCTTGCAACTGGGCTAGCAAACAGCATCCTGATAAATGGAGAAATGATTGAAGTTGTCAAGGATTTCATATTACCTGAACCCACAATCAGCACTGAGCAAATCAAACAATGGGCTAATCTGCTGCAAAAGACCTCTTTCAAGTCCTAAAGAGCAAACATGTCTCTGAAGACTACGGTGCGCCTAACCCAAGCCGTGGTGTTTTCAGTCGTCCCACGTGCACGTGAAAGCTGGGCAATGAATAAAGAAGACTGAAGAAGAGTTGATGGCTTTAAATTATGATGTTGCTGAAGAATGCTGAGACTATCATGGGCAGCCAGAAGAACAAACAAATCTGTCCTGGATGAAGTGCAGCCAAAATATTCCTTGGAAGTCAGAATGGCCAGACTACGTCTCACCTCCTTTGGTCATGTTGTCAGAAGGGACCATTCTGTGGAGAAGAACAGTATGCTCAGAAAGTAGGAAAACAAAACCAAAACCAAAACAAAACAAAAAACCAAATCCACTGTCATTGAGTAGATTCTGACTTACAGGGACCCCACAGGGTTTCCAAGGCTGTAAATTTTTACAGAAGTAGGTTGCCTCACCTTCTTCCCATGGAGCAGCTGGTGGTTAGCAGCCTGATGCTTTACCTGTTGCCCTACAGTCAACAAAAAAGGGGAGGACCCTCAATAAGATGGTTTGACACAGTGGCTGCAATGATGGTCTCAGATATAGCAAGGAATATGAGGATGGTGCACAATGGAACAGTGTGTCATTCTGCTGTACATGGAGTCACTATGAGTCAGAGCTGACTTGCTGGCGTCTAGCAACATGAGGAGAGGGGAGGCGTGGCCTGGCTTCTGTGTTTGGGGCACCTTTTGAGCCCAGTCATTGGAGGCAGGGAAGCCAGCAGGAGTGGTTGCCATCATGGAAAGCCTCCTTGTTTCTCGTCATGTCTCCTCTGTGCCCTCAAAACTCATTTCAGGTCCTGGTGGATGGCACAGCTGACAAGGAGCAAGATTCTGGTGGCTTCTTGGCCACAGCCAGCTACCTGGAGGGAGGGAGTAGTTGGACCTCTGGGCTTGGGACCACAGTCGCAGGGGATATCAAGCTCAATTGGCATAACATACAACACAAAACCTTTGTTCTACATCCTACTTTGGTGAATAGCAACTGGGATCTTAAAAGTTTGCTGGTGGTCATCTAGATGCAACAATGGGTCTCTCCTTATCTAGACCAAAGAAGAATGAAGAAAAACAAAGACACGTGGAAACAATTAGTCCAAGGGACTGGTACACCATGTGATTCTCAGCCTATGAGACCAGAAGAACTAGATGGTGCCTGGCTACCACTGTCAACCACTCAGAGGGGTATCTATGTAGGAGATTCTGGATAGAGTGGGAGAACAATGTGGAACAAAACTCAAAATCATAAAAAAAGACTAAGTTTGCTGGTCTGATGGAGCCTGGTGGAACCACTGAGACTATGAACCCTAGCTGCCCTTCAGGTCTGGAATTGAATTCACTCCTGTGGCTTCCAGCCAATCAAAAGACAGGCATATGGGCTGAACATTTAGATCACATAGAAACACTCCTTGGAGCTATCAATCATAGGAGAACAGTAGGGAAGTGTTTGGACAGAGAGACAGCTGTGTGTGTGTAGTGGGGGAGTGCATGGGAGGGAAGGCCAGATGGAAGAGGTAACTACAAGGAAGAAGTGGGAAGAGAGCTGTTACATTGTGGGGAATTGTAGTCAATGTCATGAGACAAAATGTCTATGAACTGCTTATGGAAAATGAATTTGCTCTGTAAACTTTCACCCAAATCACAATAAAAATTTGAAAACAAACAAATAAACTCATTTCAGGTGGTAGGAATGGTTCTCAGGATGGGAGACAACATTGCACGGTCAAAAGAAACTGAAGAGTGACTATCTGGGCCAGAGCCAATCCCACCCTGAGTCACCCACTCATTGTCCTTGTCAAAGGTGTGGTTGTCGATTTTAACTCACAGCCACCCAGTGTGACCTAGTCGCTGTAAAGTCCATCTTGCCCTGGCTTGTTACATCTGCCTCGTGTTGGTATGAGATCACATGCTTAACACCAGAGCTCCCACCTGGAATGCCAGCTGTGTGCTTCGTGCTGGAATGCCTGCTACTCATGGAACACGGCCTACATTTGGGAGACCCCTCTGCCTGAGATTCAGGTGTGGTCACGTATTTCAGTGTTTTCAGGTCTCGATTAACAGGCAGTAAACTCAAGTCCAACATGCTGTCCTCAAGCTGGCCCCTGACCCATGATGACCCCATGCCAACAGGGTCCAGCGACCTATAGGGTTTCACTGGCTGCTTTTCAGAAGTAGGTCATCAGACCTTTCTTCCTAGTCTGAGTCTGGAAGCTCTGTGAGGCCTGTCCGGCATCAGTGCCACAATGACAGGCAGGGGGTGGGTGCACACGAAGGGCACTGGCTGGGAGTAGAACACAGGTGTCCTGTATGGAAGGCGAGGTACCTGGATAGTACTCGGGCCCAACCTGGCCTGCATCTAGTAGGTGCCACAAACATGCCCTTGTATCCTCTGACTTCTCTGTGACCCACCCATCTCTGTGTTCCCTTGGTGTTAGCCAAATCCTCCTGGTTTAACCCAGTCTTCTCCCCTGCTAGCCTCCCAGTGAACACTGGGGATGGACCTTCTCTTTCTCCTGTGGGTATTTTATTCCGTGTTCACTAAACCCAGCCCTTTGGGGTCCCTCCATGCTCTCTCTTTGGTGGTTGTTCTGGTTCCCTAGTGCCGTTCTGACAAGAAATATACCACAAATGGGATGGCTGTAACAAACAGGACTTTATTCTTACAATTTGGAGGCTTTAAGTTTAAGTTCAAAGTGCCAGGCTCTAGGGGCTGAGTGAAAACCCCTCAGCCTTGGGCTTCAGTTCTGCCTCCAGCTTCCGGCCCACTGAAGCTGGAGGCTTTTCTTCACTCAGGCAGCTGCTGACTGCTGAGGCTGAGAAGCCCAAGGTTGAAGTCACAAGGCATAGTCCCGATGTTACCAAACCACACAGCAGGCCATTAACTTAAGTCCATTATAAATCCCAAGGTCGGCAGAGCATAGCAGGCTGCTGAGCAATGACACGGCTACATGCAGGGTCCAAGCGTGCCATAGACTAGCGACCGTTTCCAAGGCTTCTCCTTATACACAGGAAGCAGAACACATCCCAAAGGCAGCTACTCAGCTGCTTGTGGGAGATCCCACTATGGAGTTGATTGCCAATCTCATCATGGGGAATAACTACCACCAGCTGCCCAGCCACTCAACCAGTCCCAGCCAAGTTGACACACAAACATAACTACCACAGTGGTCTCACTCGTTCCAGGACATTAACTACCTGCTATTCTGACATCCTCTAGATCTCTCTCTCCATATTCCTGCCCCATCTTGACACCAAGCACGTGGCCACGTATCCTGCTGCCTGCTGCACAGGTCCCCTTTGGTAATGGTCATGGTATCCTAGGGGAGTCTGCAAAGGTGAATAACTATGGGATATTGTTCCCATCTCTTTGCTCTTTCCTAGACCAGGATGATACACCCTGTCGTCATAGCTCTTAAGGGGCAGGAGTATCCACCCTGCCTTACTGCACTGGGCTGGTCGACATCATAGCCCAGTCCCAGGCAAAATTTCAGGCCTCATGCTGCCTGAGAAAGGTTGGCATTTTTGAACTGACCAGCCGCTCCATGGGAGAAAGAGGAGACAGTCTGCGTTCAGAAAGATGACAGCCTTGGAAACTCTGTGGAGCAGTTCTACTTGGTCCTACAGGGTCACTACGAGTCAGGATGAATTAGGATGCGTCAGGATGAATTAGGTGCCAGTGGGTTTTTTTTTTTTTTTGTCTGAGTCTTACATATCACTTCCATTTGTAACACTGATCAGCTCATCATCTGAATTAAGAAAGGGTTTATCTTCTGTTTGTTAAGGTGCGTTATTAACACCACGAGCATGAAAAATTAATGTCTAGTCATCTTCCACTATTACAACACACTTTGTAGATGCATCATGAAAGATGGAAAAGAAATAGGCCACGGGCCGTCTACGGAGCCCTGGAGGTGCAGGGGTAAAGCACTTAGCTCCTAACCAAAAGGCTGGGGGTTGGAACCCACCTGACTGAAAATATCTTATACCTGTTGTCGTTGTTGTTAGGTACCGTCCAGTCAGCTCCGACTCGTAGTGACCCTATGTACAACAGAACGAAACACTTCCCGGTCCTGTGCCACCTTTGCAACCCCTGCTACACCTGAGCCTATCGTTACAGCCACTGTGTACCCTCTGTCTATAACCAAACCCAAACCAAACTCACTGTTATCAAGTTGATTCCGACTCACAGCTACCCCTTTGGGTTTCTGAGGCAGTAAATCTTTATGGAATTATATTGCCCAGTGTTCCTTCTGAGGAGTGGCTGGTGGGTTTGAACCATCAATTTTCTGGTTAGCAGTCAAATGTCTTAGGCAGTGTGCCACCACAGCTCCTTAGCCTATATCTATACGTCTCTATATATCTATATCCTGATCCACAACCAACACCCATGGAAGCAGCAGTTAAGAAATAAAACAACATACTGCATCAGGCAAATATGCTGCAAAGACCTCTTTAAAGCATTAAAGAACAAAGATGTCACCTTGTGCCTGACCCAAACTATGGTACTTTCAATCACCTCAATATATGCATGTGAGAGCTGGACAATGAATAAGAAGAGTTGATGCTGTTGAATTGTGGTGTTGGTGAAGAATACTGAAAGTACCATGGACTGCCCGAAGAATGAACAGATCTGTCCTGGAAGAAGTGCAACCAGACTGGCCAGACTTTGCCTCACCTACTTTGGTCATGCTCTCAGAAGGGACCATTCTCTGGAGAAGGATGTCATGTTTGGTAAAATGGAGAGTCAGTGACAAAGGGGACAGCCCTCGATGAGCTGGATTGTGTGGTTGTGACACTGGGCTAAAGGGTGGCCTCAGAACCCTTGCTGTGTTCGAGTTCACCATTACAGCCACTATGTTAGTCCATCGCTTTGAGAGTCTTCCTGTTTTTCGCTGACCCTCTACTTTTCCAAGCATGATGCCACCCTCCAGGGACTGGTCCCTCCTGATCACATGTCCAAAGTAAGTGAGGCAAGTCTCACCTCTTCATTTCTAAGGAACATTCTGAATGCACTTCTTCCCAACCATCTTTGTTCTTCTGGCCGTCCATGGAGCAGTCAACAGTCTTCACCATGATTCAAATGTGTCAGTTCTGCTGTTTTCCTTATCAATTGTCTGGCTTTCACACGCATATGAGATGATTGCAAATATGGACTTAGGTCAGGCACACCCCAACTTAGCCCTATATCTGTAATTACCTCTCTTATCTGCAACAATAACAAAAACCTACTGCCCCTGAGTTAATTTCAAGTCTTAGTAACCCTCATTGGGTTTCTAAGGCTGTAAATCTTTACAGAAGTAAATCCCCTCATCTTTCTCCCATGGAGTGGTTGGTGGGTTTGAACCATGGACCTTCTGGTAAGTAGCCAAATGCCTTACCCACTCTGCAACCAGAGCTTCTTGCTATAAACTCCCAAAACTCACTGCCATCGAGTCAATTCCAACTCGTAGTGACCCCTTTGGGTTTCCAAGGCAGTAAATCTTTAAAGAAGTAGAATTGCCCAGTCTTCCTTTTGCAGAGTGGCTGGTGGGTTTGAACTGGCAACCTTATGGTTAGCAGTCAAATGCCTTTGTTGTTGTTGTTATGTGCCGTCGAGTCGGCCCCGACTCATAGCGACCCCTCCTTGGGTTTCCGAGGCAGTATCACTACGGAAGTAGGATTGCCCGCCTTAGGCAGGCACTATACCCCCAGAGCTCCTTCTCCTTGCTGTATACATATCTAATTGATCCATGACCCAGTGCTATACTCTGAAGTGTACTGCAGTGCAGGCACTGAGGCCGCACCTCCTTTGGGTGCTCCCAGCCAATGGCTGAGTGAGGCTAGGACACCAAGTCACGACATGCCAGGGAGACCTGGGGCTCTGCTGATGAAGGTCTGTGGTTTGAGAGCTCCTCTCAGTGGCCTTAGTGAACCCTCTTAGGATCTGCCTTCCTTCTTCCTGCCTGCCTGCCTTTCCTACCTCTCTCCCTTTCTCCCCCTCCCTCCTTTTCCTCCCTCCCTCCCTCCCTTCCCTCCCTCTCTGCCTCCCTCCTTCCTTCCCTCCTTCCCTCGGAGTCAGATCTTCACCTTGGTCTGATGATCTCAGTCCATGCAGCCTCCTCTGGTTCCCTCCCCACTGTCTCTCCCTGGTGGCCCCCAGCATGTATTCTGCATGTTTGATCCCATCTGGGGATCTGCTCCTCAGAGTGACACATTCGTGACCAGTGTCTAGCAGCTTAAATTAGAAGTGGACCCAGTTCTGGCATCCTGAGTATTCCGAAGCATGTCTCTGTTCAAAACTGCACAGACCTTGACCATGCCCCTCCTAGCCTCCACCTTCCACACTGGAGTCTGGGGAGTTTTCCTACCAAAGCAGCTTCATAGCTCTTGCTTCTGAGCTGCTCTGATGGCAACTTCCCAGCTGTCTGTCTCTCCCGGTCCAAGCCAGAGCAGGTGTTCCTGTGCATGTGCACCGTGCCTGTGTGCAAGGTGACCTGCTGTCTTCTGTCATCACAGTGAAAAGAACACACCTGAGTGCACCTCCTTTCTCTTCTGAGTGACTCAGGCAAACGGAGGTCCACCAACTGCCATCAGACCTTACACAGGACCGTGAGATGCCAAGGAGCCCTAGGGTTAGCAGCGCTCGGCTGCTATGTGAAGGGTCGAGGTCTGAGTCCACCAGATGTGCCTTGGAAGAAAGGCCTGGGAAGAAATCCACTTCCTGAAAATCCCCACTAAAAACCCTACGGGACACAGTCTACTCTGATGGACATCGGGGCACCGTGGGTCAGAACTGACTTGGTGGCCACTGGCTCCTGAACCCTGACTGAGAGCACTCTGCTCTCACTGTGTGCAGGCCACATGGACAAGCCAGCACACTCAGTCTTTGCATTTGTGCAAGTGGCCAATGATCAGCCAGAGTCAGATGTCTGTGCATGTGGCCCTGGGATTGGCCAGAATTAGACGTCTGTGCATATGGCGCTCTGATTGGGCAGAGTTAGATGTCTGTGTGTGTGACCCTGTGATTGGCCAGAATTAGATATCTCTGTGTGTGTTTGTATGATAGAGTTAGTTGTCTGCGCACGTGGCCATATGATTGGCCAGAGTCAGATGTCTGTGCACATGGCCGTACGATTGGCCACAGTCAGATGTCTCTCCTTATTCCCACTCCTATAATGCTACTCAGTCCTCTTTTTGGGATTTGTGACAAATTTTGAATCACAACTTGATAGTGAAAGTCCACCGCAGGCTTACATTGGTTGGTGGGCTCTCATGTCAATCTGGAGGCTGCACCCTTGTCCTAACATCTTCTATTATTTCTTCTTTATATGCCTGTGTATCATGCTATAGCCCCAGCCTGGGAGAATTTGGATTTGCAGCATTCAAATTAACCTCATGTGATTTGCTTTACAGAAACACCACCTCAGAAGTCTTCACATTGTGAACACCTTCAGTGAGGGCAAAATATCATCACTTTTTAAGACTATAAAATCCAAAACCCAAACCCACTGCCATCAAGTTGGTTTTGACTCATGACGACCTACAGGACAGAGTAGAATTGGCCTCAAGGGTTTCTAAGGCTGTAGATCTTTTCTTTTCTCTTTTTTGCACAATTGATTATGTGTTGGGTGAAGAGTGGGAGGGGGATGGTGGGGACATTATACTGCTTGTTAAATCTTGGGCACAAGTGCGGTCTACAGGACTTCAGGTGGAGACAGAGGGTGCACATAGAAGAAAAAAGATAGGAAAGAAGAGGAGATAAGGAAGTACTGCTCCTCCATGCTTCTTGGTGTAAACACATGAGACATGTACACATTTTCATGCAAGAGTCACACATGTCTTTGTCATGTAGAATGAATGGGAAAATTCATGTATCTGCGTATTCATGCCCCAGGGTGGCACTTGAGTGGAAATGATGTCAGTATGCTCCACCAGCTGGAATCATGCTGCCTCCCCAATTCTCTATTTATGGTGACATTTTTGCTTTACATTTGGCCATGTGCAGTGCAAGTTATAGTCACTTCTTTTTAGGGCTATGAAGACTAAATGAGAAAATCTATATGAAATGCTCAGCAAAATGTTAAGTGCTGTCAGTCCCATGATCATCCCCATGTTCCAATTCACCACCATTATCTCACAACCATCACAATCATCCCCGTCCCCATCAACATGATCATCTCCCCATGATCACCACCACCATCATCACCTTCACCATCATCTCCATCACCATCATCATCTCCATCACCATCATCATCATCTCCATCATCACCATCATCATCATCATCTCCATCATCATCACCATCATCACCATCATCATCATCATCTCCATCATCATTACCATCATCATCATTTCCATCATCATCATCATCACCATCATCACCATCATCACCATCATCTCCATCATCATCACCATCATCATCTCCATCATCATCATCATCACCATCATCACCATCATCTCCATCATCATTACCATCATCATCATCTCCATCATCATCATCACCATCATCACCATCACCATCATCTCCATCATCACCATCATCATCATCACCATCACCATCATCATCATCATCTCCATCATCATCACCATCATCATCATCATCTCCATCATCATCACCATCATCATCATCTCCATCATCATCATCACCATCATCATTACCATCATCATCATCTCCATCATCATCACCATCATCATTACCATCATCATCATCTCCATCATCATCATCATCACCATCATCATCACCATCATCACCATCATCATCATCTCCATCATCATTACCATCATCATCATCTCCATCATCATCATCACCATCACCATCATCTCCATCATCACCATCATCATCATCACCATCATCATCATCATCACCATCATCACCATCATCTCCATCATCATCACCATCATCTCCACCGTCATCATCATCCCAATCATCACCATCATCATCACCATCACCATCTCCATCATCACCACCATAATCCAAGCAGCATGCTCCCCAATCTTCCCAACTGCTACAAGTGCCAATGTGCTGAAATTCCAAAGTGAAAAGCAGCTCTTCTGTGTTTGTGGTAGGAAAGCTGGATTTTTAACAAACAGAGCCAACTCTAGTTCTCATTATAAATTAGAATGAATGGTAAACAATGCTCCCAATGGCATCGCTAAGAGCCGTGCATGCTGATGGAACAAAAAGAACATGAAGGGAAACTAAAAAGAAAACAGAATAAACAACCTCCACATTTCAAGGTTGCAGAGCACAGAAGTTGGAAGTTTCCGGTAGCAGATTGTGCTGACCTCCAGGGAGCAAAGGGCTGAGCCTCAGTGCACAACGCTCGGAGGTTTCCGGAGCTTGGGCTTCACGGTTACCTCCTCTGCCCTGCTGGGACTCTTCAGCCTCTGTCCATTTGGAGCCTGGGTGTTTAAGTAGCAAAACATTTTCACAAACAAATCATTGGTACTTAGGATGCTAAATAAAGGGACAGCAGCCACTGCTGAGGTATTTAAGGAAAAATAGAGAGCCCAGCAGTGTTGGCATCAGTGGGTCTGGAATGCTTTTGGTCTCAACAGAGAATAGTAGTCCAGAGAACAGTACTTGTGGACAATGGGGAGACGAGAATCGTAGAAATGCATTTAAATCCCCGTGTACTCACTGAGCACGCAGCTCTATGGCTCCATCTGGGAAGCTTTCACAAGCCAGACATTAAAGCTGTCCAGTGGCAAGGGGCGAGGTTGTGGTCATGGCTTGGTCACAGCCAGCTACCCAGAGGGACTGAGTAGTTGAACCTGCAGGCTTGGGACCATCGTCACAGGGTACATCAAGCTCAATTGGCATAACATACTATGCAAAACATTGTTCCACCTCCTACTTTGGCGAGTAGTGACTGAGATCTTAAAAGCTAGCAAGCTGCCATCTAGAGGCAATGATGGGTCTCTCCTCGTCAAGAGCAAAGAAGAATGAAAAAAACGAAAATTCATGGAAACAATTAGTCCTAGTGACTGGTACACCACCCGATCTGCAGCCTATACGACTGAGACCAGAAGAACTAGATGGTGCCCGACTACCACTGTCATCCACTTGGAAGGGGATCTATCTAAGAGATCCTTGATAGAGAGGGTGAACAATGTGGAACAAAACTCAAAATCATGTGGAAAAAAAAATGGGGTGGGGGACCAGATTTGTTGGTCTGATAGAGCCTGGTGCAACCACTGAGACTATGGTCCCTAGCTGCCCTTCAGATTGGAATTGAACCCTCACCTGTGGTTTCCAGCCAAACAAAAGACAGGCATATGAGTGGAACATTTAACTCAAGAAGATACACTCCTTAGAGAGAACAATCATGGGAGAAAGAAGGGCTGCTTATGCACAGGCAGACAGCTCAGGGGGCAGGAGTGCATGGAGGGATGGACACAGGGAAGAGGTAACTATGGGGAGGAAGTGGGAGGGGAGCTGTTGCATTGTGGTAAACTGTGGTCAATGCCATGAGACAAAGTATATGTGAACCGCTGTATGGAAAGTGAATTTGCTCTGTAAACATTTACCCAAATCACACACACACACAAAAGAAAGAATTCCAAGGTATATAGTAGAGCTGACAAAGGGCAAGGTTGTAGTCACTTCTTGGCCACAGCCAGCTACCCAGAGGGAGCGAGTAGTTAGACCTGTGGGCTCGGAACCATAGTCGCAGGGAACATCAAGCTTAACTGGCATAATATACTGCACAAAACATTGTTCCACATCCTACTTTGGTGAGTAGTGACTGGGCTCTCAGAAGCTTGCAAGCAGACATCTAGATACAATGATGGGTCTTTCCTCATCCAGAGCAAAGAAGAACAAAGAAAACCAAAGACACATGGAAACAATTAGTCCCAGTGACTGGTGCACCATGCGATCCTCAGCCTATATGACTATGAGACCAAAACCAGATGGTGCCCGGCTACCACTGTCAACCACTTGGAGGGGGATCTCTGTAGGAGATACTGGATAAAGTGGGATAATAATGTGGAACAAAACTCAAAATCATTAAAAAAATAAAAATAAAAAAAGGACCAGGGTTGCGGTTTGATAGAGCTTGATGGAACCATTGAGACTATGGCCCCTAGCTACCTTTCAGGTCTGGAATTGAACCCACTCCTTTGACTTCCAACCAAATAAAAGACAGGCCTATGAGCTGAACATTTACATTAGGTAGATACACTCCTTGGAGAGAACAATTATGGGAGAATAGAAGGCCTGTGTATGCACAGGGAGACAACTTGGAGGGGCAGGCATGCATGGGAGAGAAGGACACAGGGAAGAGGTAACTAATGGGAAGGAAGTGGGAGGGGAGCTGATGCATTGTGGGAAATTGCAGTCCATGTCATGAGACAAAGTGTATGTGAGCTGCTGTATGGAAAGTGAATTTGCTCTGTAAACTTTGACCCAGATAACAATAAAAATTAAAAAACAAAAAACTGTCCAGTGGCTCTCATTTCTAAGCAATGTGGAAAGTGGGAAGGCAAGAAGAAGGTTGATAGGAATGAAACAGGAGTTGATCATTCATCAAAACCATATGTCAAGAATCTAGGGAGGGTCCCCTGAATGGAGAGCCCAGTGGTGCTGACAGTGGCTCGACTCCACCCAGAGGTCCTCAGAAGAAAGGTCTGGTGCTCTACTTTTGAAAAATCACACCTTAAAAACCCTACAGATCACAGTACCACTCTGACCCACACAGGGCCGTCATGAGTCAGAATTCACTCAATCGCAACTGGTTTGGTTTTTAATATTTGACTAAGAAACAAAAACTCAAGCAAAAAATGGATAGGCTTGATGCCTTTTTATCCTTTGGAAAGAGATTTTTGTTTACTGGGTCAGTGAATGAAAAGTGTAAGGTCTACTCAGATTTCTTCAGTTAATTTTTGTTAGTTTCCTAGAAAATTGTCCACATCCTCCAAGCTATCACCATTATGAGCGTAAATTTCTATGTAACGAATTCACTTCTTCCATTAGTTACTAAGGGAGCTGACTTGCTCTCTCCTCCCCTCCCTCCCCCGTCAGACCCTCAGAGTTTGCCTCTTTCATTTTCCTTTTTAAATAATAGGCTTTAATTAATTTATTTTTTCTTTCTAGTTTCTAATTAAACTAAAACTAATGGGAAACTATTTCATTAGTATATTTCTTTATCTTCATAACTCCCATCTACATTGTTTTGTATGTCACGGGTTGGTGCTAATAGTTAAGTGTTCAACGACTAGCAGGAAGGTTGGCTCAGAAGTGCCTCAGCAGATAGGCCTGGTGGTCTGCTTCCAAAGGTCCCAGCCTTGGAAACCCAGTGGGCACAGTTCTGCTCTACACATATGGGGTCACCATGAGTTAGAATCCACTGCACGGCACCCAGCAACAAGCATTTCCTTACATGATTTTTCTGTTTCCTGTCTGTTTAGGTGGAAGCCTACCACAACACAGGCTCATTTCCTTCTAAATACCACTCTAGTAGATGACATGGAGATGACACAACCTCGCTGGTTCAGCGTGAAGAGGATTTGAAATACTTACTGATGATGATAAAAGTCTGAAGACTCCTGTATGGACTACTCCTCAACAGAAAGAAAGCAAAAATCCTTACAACTGAACCAAAAAACCACCAAAAACCAAACCCACTGCTGTTGAGTCAGATCCGACTCATAGCAACCCCTCCTTGGGTTTCCAAGGCAGTATTACTGCAGAGGTAGATTGCCCAATCTTCTTTCTGAGGAGTGGCTGGTGGGTTTGCTGGCTTAGCAGTCAAATGCTTTAGGCATTACACCACCAAAACTCCCACAACTGAACCAATAAACAATATTATGATAAATGGAGGGAATATTGAAGTTGTCAAGGATTTCACTTTAGTTGGATCAATGCCCATGGAAGCAGCAGGCAAGAAGTCAAATGATGTATGGTGTTGGGCAAATCTATTGCCAAAGACCTCTTTAAATGTTGCAAAGCAAAGATGTCACCTGGAAGACTAAGGTGTGCTTGACCCAAACCATGGTATTTTCAACACCTCACACGCATGTGAGAGCTGCACAATGAATAAAGAAGACTGAAGAAGAATTGATGTATTTGAATTATAGTATTGGTGAAGAATATTGAATATACCATGGACTGCCAGAAGAACACACAAACATGTCTTGGAAGAAGTACAGCCAGAATGCTCCTTAGAAGCTAGGATGGCAAGATTTTGTTCATATGCTTTGGACATGTTTTCAGGAGGGACCAGTCCCTGGGGAAGGACGTCATGCTTGGCAAGGTAGAGGGTCAGGGAAAAGGAGGCAGACCCTCTTTCGGTTGCAGCAATGGACTCAAACGTAGCAGAGACTGTGAGGACGGCACAGGACCGGGCAGGGTTTCCTTTTGTTGCACATGGGACTCTGGGAGTCGGAAATGACTTGATGGCATCTAACAACAACAGTAAAGCAGAAGTTTGATGAAGTCGTTTCCATTCTGTCCAAATATTGTACAATTTCCATAATTAGTTCCCCTTTACCTAGGATGACCACATATCTATCAACCAAGTGGGACACCTTTAACCTTGAAAGGGCATGATTAATAACTGCACTGGAGTAATAGGAATTAGCTGAGACCTGCCCACACAAACTTAGATGTATGGCCTCCAGGCATCACGAAGAAGGCGTGTTTTGATTTTCAAGTGGACACATATCTGTGTAAGATGTGCATGCATAGGAAGTGAGTAACTCCATTGATTTCTACTAATTACATCGAAGTCAGAAAACCTGGTCTATGAATAGCCGTTTCAATTCACTGAGACGTGTTTATGACCTAGTGGATGGTCACATGTTTATACATACTCTGCATGTGATTGGAAACATGTGTTCAAATCTTCCATATCTTTAATATATGTTTTTGGTTCACCTTGATTTTAGAGGTAGCCCAAATCTCCTGCTATGAATATGGATTGTTAATTTCTCTGTAATTTGCCCATTTTGGTGATAGATTTACAATGTTGTTACTTAAATAGGTTAATGTTTGTATAACTTATTGATTGAGGATTTCCTTTATGATAAAAAAGTCATTTTAATATTTATTAATCTTATCTGAAATATTTATCTAAAATATTTTAGGGAGATCAGGAAGCAAACTGGTGGCAGTTTGCAACAGTTAAGGGAGACCAGGAAGCAAGCCGGTGGTGGTTTGGTACAGTTAAGGGAGGCCAGGAAGTGAGTGGAGCAGTTTGGAACAACTAAGAGAGACGAACTTGTCCATCAGTTTGTCGTACTGTGCTGGTTTGAGAGTTGCTGTGAGGGTGGAGGCTATGCCACCGGTATTTCAAATGCCAGCAGGATCACCCATGGTGGACAGATTTCAGCGTAGCTTCCAGAATAAGACAGACTAGGAAGAAGGAAGAGGCCATCCACTTCTCAAAGAATTGGCCAGTGAAAACCTTATGAATAGTGGTAAAACCCTATCTGATGTATTACTGGAAAACTTTATGAATAGCCCTAAAACATTGGGTGAGACAACCCCCACCCCAAAGGCAGGAAGGTGGGAAAGCCAGAGCCGACAAGACAGCAGGATCCAGGTAAGGGGAGAGAGACAGTCCCCACCCAACGGTCAGGAAGGAGGGAAAGCTGGGGCCCACAGCAGCAGGATCCAGGTAAGGGGAGAGAGACAGTCCCCACCCAACGGTCAGGAAGGAGGGAAAGCTGGGGCCCACAGCAGCAGGATCCAGGTAAGGGAGGGTGGAGAGTTTTGGAATAGCTAAGGGAGACAAACTTGTCTGTCAGTTTGGCATATGTGGTGGCTTGTGTGTTGCTGTGAGGCTTGAGGCTGTGCCACTGGTGTTTCAAATGCCAGCAGGGTTGCACAGGGTACACAGGTTTCAATGCAGCCTACAGACTGAGACAGACTAGGAAGAAGGAAGAGGCCACCCACTTTTTAAAGAATTGACCAGGGAAAACCTTATGAATAGCAGAGAAACACTGTCTAATACTTTACTGGGCAACTTTATGAATAGCCTGGAAACATTGTCTGACAGTGTAGGAAGATGAGCCCTTTAGGTCAGAAGGCACTCAAAATACAACTGGGAAGGAGCTGCCTCATCAGAGTAGAACCAACCTTAATGATATGGATAAAATAAAGCTTTTGGGACCTCCATTTGCTGACATGGCATGACTCAAGTTGAGGAGAAATAGCTACAAACATCCATTAATAATCAGAACATGGAATGTAAGAAGTATGACTCTAGGTAAATTGGAAGTTGTCAAAAATGAAATAGAACGCATAAAGATTGATATCCTAGGCATTCATGAGCTGAAATGGACTGGTTTTGGCCATTTTGAATCAGACAGTCATATGATCTACTATGCTGGGAATGACAATTTGAAAAGGAATGACATTCATCATCACAAAGAATGTTTCAAGATCTGTCCTGAAGTACAATGCTGTCAGTGATAGGATAATACTCATATGCCTACAATGAAGGCCAGTTATACTACTATTATTCAAATTTATACTCCAACCACCAAAGCCAAAGATGAGGAAGTTGAAGATTTTTATCAACTTCTGCAGTTTGAAATTGACCGAACATGTGATCAAGATGAGTTAATTATACACTGGTGACTGGAATGCAAAAGTTGGAAACAAAGAAGAATCACCGGTAGCTGGAAAATTTGGCCTAGGTGATAGAAATAATGCTGGAGATCGCATGATAGAATTTTGCAAGACCAATGACTTAATCATTGCAAATACCATTTTTCAACAACATAAATGGTAGCTATAAATGTGGTCTTCACCAGACAGAATACATAGGAATCAGATTGACTACATCTGTGGCAAGAGGCGATGGAAAAGCTCAATATCTTCAGCCAAAACAAGACCAGGAACTGATTGTGGAATAGACCATCAACTGCTCATATGCAAGTTCAAGTTGAAGTTGAAGACAATTATAACAAGTCCACGAGAGTCAAAATATGACCTTGAATAGAGATCATCTGAAAAATAGATCAAGAACATCATCTACAAAGAAAGCAAAAGGTCATTAAAAAGACAGGAAAGGAGGAAAAGATCAAAATGTATGTGAGAAGAGACTCTGAAAATTGCCCTTGAATGGAGAGTAGTTAAAGCAAGTGGAAGAAATGACAAGATAAAAGAGCTGAACGGAATATTTCAAAGAGCAGCTTGAAAAGACAAAGTCAATTATTATAATGAAATATGCAAAGACTTGGAGTTAAAAAACCGAAAGGGAAGAACATGCTCAGCATTTCTCAAGCTGAAATAACTGAAGAAAAAATTTAAATCTCAAGTTGCAATATTTAAAGATTCTATGGGCAAAATATTGAATGATGCAGGAAATATCAAAAGAAGATGGAAGGAATACACAGTGACTGTACCAAAAAGAATTGGTCAATGTTCCTCCATTTCAGGATGTGGCATATGGTCAAGAGCCAATGGTACTGAAGGAAGAAGTTGAAGTTACATTGAAGGAAGTGGTGAAAAACAAGGCTCCAGGAATTGACGGAACACCCATTGAGATGTTTCCACAAATGGATGCCACCACTGGAGGCACTCACTCAGCTAGGCTGGGAGGTTTGGAAGACAGCTACCTGGGCAACTGACTGGAAGAGATCCATATTTGTATCCATTCCCCAAAAAAGGTGATCCCACAGAATGTGGAAATTGTCAAACAATATCATTACTATCACACAGAAGTAAAATCTTACTGAAGATAATTCAAAAACTGTTACAGCAGTACATTAACAGGGAACTTCCATAAATGCAAGCTGGATTCAGAAGAGGATGTGGAATGAGGGATGTCATAGCTGTTGTCAGATGGATCTTGGCTCAAAGCAAAGAACACCAGAAAGATGTTTACTTGTGTTTTATTGACTATGCAAAAGCATTTGAGTGTGTGGATCATAACAAATGGTGGATAACATTGAGAAGAATGGGAATTCCGGAACACTTAATTGTACTCATGAGGAACCTGTCCATAGACCACGACACTGTTGTTGGAACAGAACAAGGGGACACTGCATGATTTGAAATCAAGAAGGGAGTGTGTCAGGGTTATATCTTTTCACCATATTTATTCAATCTGTATACTGAGCAGATAATCTGAGAAGCTGGACTATATGAAGAATGTGGCATTAGGATTGGAGGAAGGCTCATTAACAACCTGCGATATGCTGATGACACAACTTTGCTTGCTGAAAGTGAGGATGATTTAAGGCACTTACTGATGAAGTCTGAGGAATACAATCTGCAGTATGGATTACATCTCATAAAGAAAACAAAAATCCTCACAACTGGACCTATAAGCAGCATTATGATAAATGGAGAAAAGATTGAAGTTGTCAAAGACTTCCTATTGCTTAGTTCTACAATCGATGCCAATGCAAGCAGCAGTCAGGACAGCAGATGACGTATAGCACCAGGCAAATCAACTGCAAAGGACCTCTTTCAAGTGCTGAAGAGCAAGGATGTCTCCATGAGGGCTAAGGTGCGTCCAAAACAAGCCATGGTATTTTCAATCGCCTCATATGCATGTGAGAGCTGGATGATGAATAAGGAAGACCAAAGAAGAGTTGATGCTTTCAAGTTGTGGTGCTGGTGAAGAATATTGAAAGTACCGTGGACTGCTAAAAGAACTAACAGATCTGTCCTGGAGGAAGTGCAGCCGGAATGCTCCCTGGAAGTGAGAATGGCCAGACTTCGTCTCACCTACTTTGGTCATATCGTCAGAAGGGGCCACTCTCTGGAGAAGGATGTCATGCTTGGTAAGGTGGAGAGTTGAGGAAAAAGGGGAAGGCCCTCAACAAGATGGATTGACACAGTGGCTGCAACAATGTGCTCAGGTGTAGCAAGGATCATGGAACTGGCACAGGACTGGGCAGTGTTTTGTTCTATTGTACATGGGGTCTCTATGAGTCGAAGACGACTCAACAGCACATAATAACCTAACAACAATAAAATATTTTATATTGTTTTGATAACTTTCTTTTCATTGCCTGACACATCTTGTTCTACCCTACCCATTTCTTCTCTTTTTTTGTTTTTATTGAGATGTGGGTGAGTGTTTACAGAGCAGATTTGTTTTTCATTCAACAGTTCATACACATTTTGTTCTGTGTCATTGTTCCTCACAATGGAACAGCTCTTTTCTCACTTCCTTCCTGTGTCTTCTGTTCGCATGTGTCCTTCTTTCCTATCCTTGCCTTCTGAATCCCTCCCTCAGCAAATGCTGCCCTTCTGATCACCCACAGTTGATTATTCTAAGTTGGGTACCTCCCTGGTGTTACTGTTCAGCTTGTAGGCCTGTCTTTTGTTTGGCTTAAGGTAAAGCCACAGGATTGACTTCAATTCCAGGCCTGAAGGGTGTCTAGGGGCCATGTTGTTGTTCTTGTTAGGTGCCGTCGAGTCGTCTCCGACTCATACTGACCTTATGCAGAGTCTCATTTTTTTTTTAACCAGTCTTTATCAGGTCAGTAAGCCTTGTCTTTTTTATGTTTTTTAGTTTTGTTCCACATTTTTCTCCCAGTCTATCCAGGATCTCCAATATTAATCCCCAAGTGGTTGGCAGTGGTAGTTGGGCACCATCTAGTTCTTCTGGTCTCTGGAGTCATGTAGGCTGAGGTTTGCATGGTCCACTAGTCCCTTGGACTAATTGTTTCCATGCATCTTTGATTTTCTTCTCTTTTCTTTGCTCCATACAAGGAGACAACCCATTGCTGCATCTTAGATGGCCACTTGCAAAGCTTTAAGCAAAGCTTTAAGACCCCAGTCACTACTCACCAAAGTAGAACAAAGCAGAACAATATTTTTGTGTAGCATGCATTTCAGTTGAGGCTCATGTCCCCTGTGACCATAGTCCTGAGCCATCAGGCCCAATGACTCACTCCCTCAGGGTACTTGTCCCCTCATTTGTCTTCAACCTTTCTGTGCCTTTTTGTTTCAGATGTGCCTCTAAAAACTATCTACCTACCTAAACAAACAAACCAAGCAACCTCTACCCAAGGAAACCTACTTTTAAACAGGTTGTTGTTGTTGTTAAGTGCCGTCGAGTCATTTCTGACTCATAGTGACCCCATGCACAGCAGAACGAAATACTGCCCGATCCCGCACCAGCCCCACAATCCCTGCTATACTTGAATCCATCATCGCAGCCACCGTGTCAATCCATCTCCTTGAAGGCCTCCCCCTCTTTTGTTGACCCTCCACCCTACCAAGCATGACATCCTTCTCCAGGGAACGGTCCCTTCTTACAACATGACCAAAATAGGTGAGACGAAGTTTGGTCATTCTTGCTTCCAAGGAGCATTCTGGCTGCACTTCCTCCAGGACAGATCTGTTAGTTCTTTTAGCAGTCCATGGTACTTTCAGCATTCTTCGCCAGCACCACAACTCAAAAGCATCAACTCTTCTTCGGTCTTCCTTATTCATTGTCCAGCTCTCACATGCATACGAGGTGATTGGAAATATCATGGTTGTGTCAGGCGCACCTTAGTCCTCAAGGAGATATCTTTGCTCCTCAGCACTTGAAACAGTTCCTTCGCAGTTGACTTTCCCAATGCTACATGTCGTCTAATGTCCTGACTGCTGCTTCCGTTGGCATCAATTGTAGAACCAAGCAATGTGAATTCTTTGACAACCTCAATCTTCTCTCCATTTATTGTGATGCTGCTCATTGGACCAGTTGTGAGGATTTTTGTTTTCTTTATACTGAGACATAATCCATACTTCAGACTGTATTCTTCAACCTTCATCAGTAGGTGCCTTAAGTCATCCTCACTTTCAGCAAGCAAAGTGGTATCGTCTGCATATCTCAGGTTGTTAATGATTCTTCCTCCAATCCTGATGCCACATTGTTCTTCATACAGTCCAGCTTCTCGGATTATTTGCTCAGCATAGAGATTGAATAAGTGTGGAGAAAGGATACAACCCTGATGCACTCCCTTCTTGATTTTAAACCATGTAGTGTCCCCTTGTTCTGTTCGAATGACAGCCTCCTGGTCAAGGTACAGATTCCTCATGAGTACAATCAAGTGCTTGGGGATTCCCATTCTTCTCAATGTTGTCCATAATTTGTCATGATCCACACAATCAAATGCCTTTGCATAGTCAATAAAACACAAGTTAACATCTTTCTGGTATTCTTTGCCCACTTTCAAACATGTATATAGTTACATCTGTTTACATTTGTTGTGATTATCAATATATTTATTTTCAATTATTTCAAATTACTTGGTATTTTATTTTCCATGCTTCTTTTTCACTTCTTTACCTCAACCTCACTTCTGTCGAGTCGGATCCGGCTCATATGGCCCCTCCCTGGGTTTCTGAAGTGGTATCACTACGGAAGTAGATTGCCCAACCTTCCTCACTTCTTTGGTTCTTTTTATTGAAATCATTGCGATTTCCTTATTTCCTTTCTCTTCTATTTTGGAAATTATATATTGTAATAAAGAGATAAGCAGCTCTGGTGGCACAGTGGCTAAAGCACCGGGCTGCTAACCAAAAGGTGTGCAATTTGAACCCACCCTCTGCTCCACTGGAGAAGGAGGAGTCAGTCTGCTTCCATAAAGACTGACAGCCTCGGAAACCCTACAGGCAGTTGTACTCTGTCCTTTAGGGGTGCTGTGAGTCAGAATCGACTGTGGGTTAATAAAGAAATACTCCTAAGTTTTAAAGATAAATACTTAACAAAGCTTCAGTTATATCCTATTTTTTTTTTCTGAGATGCAGATCTTGTAACACCGAATCCCTTACTCTCATCATGCATATTTCATGTCTTGTATTTCATTTCACTTGTTTTAAAATTGCCCTGAAGTTAATTTTTATTAATTCAGGGGAAGCATATTCAATTCACCCTTTCTGCACATTCAGTGTGAGAAGAGAGGCTATCCATGTCCATGCCAGTCTAGTCTGCTACATGGATCTGAGTCCCTGATGCAGTAAGTTTGACAAAATGCTGACCCGTTTTGTGCTTCTGTTTCTGGTCACAGCTGGGAGAGGCTTTGGAGATCATCTAGGAAAGGGATGCCCTTATTCTACATAAGCCCACAGGAAAGGAAAAGTCCAGACAACTTTTCTAAGGAGGATCAGTGGAAGAAGAGATGGCTGTGGCTTTAGGAAGCCAACCACTCTGCTGGAGAAAAACATGGCTTGTCTGTCCGTCTGTCGTACTGTAGTGGCTTGTGTGTTGCTGTGATGCTGGCAGCTGTGCCACAGATGTTTCAAGTCTCAGCAGGGCCACCCATGTGGACAGGTGTCAGGGGAGCTTCCAGACTGAGACACAGTAGGAACAAAGGCCTGGTGACCTGCTTCCAGAAATTAGCCCGTGAGAATCCTGTGGATCACAATGGAACACTCTCTGACCTGCCGGCTTCGGACACGCCATCAGGAGGGGCCGTTTGCTGGAGGAGGACATCGTGTTTGGAGAAGGAGAGGGTCCATGAAGGTGTGGGAGTCCCTCGGTGAGATGGATTGGCACAACAGCCACAGTGATGGCCTGGACATGCTGGGCAGTGTGAGGATGACGCACGACCAGGCAGTGTTTCCTTCTGTTGCTTATAAGGAGTCGGCAGGAAGGCAGCTGACCACACCCACAGGAGATACTGCCTGCTAGTCTTAGGCACAAGAGTGACAGGATCAGATTTGCATTTTAGTTAAGAGAAATGACCAGTTTACCAATGCTTTGTCCAGTAGGAGTGGTTAGTCTGCACGAACAGGGAACCCTGTAGATTGTTGTTTCCTTACAGTTGGTGCAGTGCAGCGAGTGACTTGGTATGGCTTTTCTAGCCATAGTCTTGGTAACTCCCACTGGATTACTGGGTAGGACCATGCAAAGGTATGTAGAACTCTAACGTTGTCATTGGTTAGTTTTATCACTCTACCAGGCTTAAAATGAGCCTTCCTAGAGGCAAAGAGGGGATCTCACTGCCATCAAGAGAGAAGAGCTAGACGTGAAGTGGAGCATGTCCTTGAACCCGAGATCCCTACGTCAGACCTCCTTGGCTGAGAGACACCCCAGCAGAGAGATGCCCTGGTGGGGAGATAGTGGCAGTGGAACCAAAAGGCATGAGACAGAGTAGCAGGTTTACCTAGCCCACAGAAGCAGAGGCCAGGCCAAGTGGCCAGGGGCCAAAAAGGTGTGTCTTAGGGCATAGCAGAGGGGAGACTCTCCTGATCGAAGAACTGTATCCTGAACCTGTTTCTGAACCTTGAATTGTAGCCTGTTACTCACCTAATAAACCCCACAATTGTGAGTTTTGTCTGTGAGTTCTGTGTGGCCATTGCAACGAAGTATTGAACCCAGCAGAGAAATAGTGAGTGCCATGGGAGGGATGGTTGGTGTGAGAATTGATAAAAGGCTAGAGGGTGGAGGCATGTGGCCTCACAGGAATAAGCTTGGGCTGCTGGTGGCTATTGTGTCTTCCTGTTGTGAAGTTAGAGGAGGTCATAAGATGCCACCTCCAGGTCCTTTGTGCAGTTGGCATGAGGGGCGAGGGCATGGCCAGGAAGGTTGTGGAGTTATGGAAGGGAGAGTCAAGCAGGTGGTATCTAGAGGTGGGGGTTAGAGGCACTCACATCCAGGAGAAGAGTAGGAAGTCCATCACAGACCTCAAGGACATGGCAGGGCCATGGAGGCTGCCCTACAGGGGCCCTACAGTCTTCATGCAAATTGAGGATTTGCATCTCTGTGGGTGTTGACTGAAGACGCTTCTTTACCTTCTGTGGAGCTGGCAGATAGTTTTACTGGATGGCTTCCATGGTGACACTAGACTCTCAAGTCTCCATGAGGTGCCCTGGAGGTGTCAGATTGGTGCTGGGGAAGTGGCCCGTGTGAAGCCAGCCTTTTGGGTCAAGACGGACCTGCTGATGAGGTAACAGCCTGCCAGGAGGGTGCGCCGGCTGGGTCCTGCACCAGCGCTGGAGGCAGGACGCGAAGCTGAGAGTCTGCATCCCAGAAGTGTCTGCACAGTACACACAGGACAGCAGGAAGGGGTGCTCCGGAGTCTAAGAGAGGGCCAAGTCAGGGAGGGGTTTCAGTGATGCCCCTTTCTTCATTATACGTGTTCTGTATTATTTAGCTCATTTATAATGTGTACGTGTGTGGTGGTTGTTTGTGTGTCAACTTGGCTGGGCCTGGTTGAGTGGCTGGATAGCTGAATGTAGTTATTCCCCACGGTGATGCTGGTAATTAACTCCATGGTGGAATGTACTGGAGTAGCTGAGTAGCTGCTTTAGGGATGTGGTCTGCTTCCCATATATAAGAAACAGCTTTGGGAATGGTCTCTAGCTTATGGCACGTTCGGACCCTGCATGTAGCTGTGTCATTGTTCAGCAGCCTGCCATGCTCTGCCAACCTTGCGACTTACAACAGACTTGAATTAATGGCTTGCCATGTGGTTTGGTAACATCAGGATTATGCCATTTTATTTGTCAACCTTGGGCTTGTTAGCCTCAGCAGTCAGTAGCTGCCTGAGTGAAGATATGCCTCTAGTTTTAATGGGCCAGGAGCAAGAGGCAGAGCTGAAGCCCAAGGTTGAGGGCTTTCACCCAGCCCATAGAGCCCGGCACTTTGAACTTGGACTTAAAGCCTCCAAACTGTGAGAAAATAAACTCCTGTTTGTTAAGGCCATCCCATATGTGGTATATATTCCTGTCAGAGTGTCACTGTTGTTGTTATGTGCTGTCAAGCCAGACCCGACTCATAGCGACCCCTCCTTGGGTTTCCGAGGCAGTATCGCTACGGAAGTAGATTGCCCATCCTTCCGAAGAGTGGCTGGTGGATTTGAACAGCCAGCCTTCTGATTAGCAGTCAAGTGCCTTAGGCACTACGCTACCAGAGCTCCCAGAGTGGCACTAGGTAACCAAAACAACATGGAATTTGCATATGCAGATCATGTATTATATAATATAATCTCGGCTGTGCCAGGAGATTTGGAAGACAGCTACATAGCCAACTGACTGGAAGAGATCCATATTTGTACCCATTCCAAAGAAAGGTGATCCTACAGAATGTAGGAATTATCGAACAACATCATTGATATCACATAACATCTTACTGAAGATAATTCAAAAACGGTTGCAGCATTATACAGAGAACTTCCAGAAATGCAAGTTGGATACAGAAGAGGAAGTGGAACGAGGGATATCATTGCTGATGTCAGACGGATCTTGGCTCAAAGCAAAGAATACCAGAAAGATGTTGACTTGTGTTTTGTTGATGATGCAAAAGCATTCGATTGTGTAGATCATAACAAATTATGGATAACATTGAGAACAATGGGAATTCCAGAACACTTGATTGTACTCATGAGGAACCTGTACATAGACCAGGAGGCTGTTGTTCGAACAGAACAAGGGGACACTGCATGGTTGAAAATCAAGAAGGAAGTGCGTCAGGGTTGTATCCTTTCACCACACTTACTCAGTCTGAATGCTGAGCAAATAATCCGAGAAGCTGGAATATATGAAGAAGAACGTGGCATCAGAATTGGAGGAAGAATCAGTAACAACCTGCGATACGCTGACAACACAACTTTGCTTGCTGAAAGTGAGGATGACTTGAGGCACTTACTGATGAAGACTGAAGACTACAGTCTGCAGTATGGATCACATGTCAATATTAAGAAAACAAAATTCCTCACAACTGGACCTACAAGCGGCATCATGCTAAATGGAGAAAAGATTGAAGTTGTCAAAGACTTTACATTGCTTGGTTTTACAATACACACCAATGGAAGCAGCAGTCAGGACATCAGATGACATATGTTGTTGTTTGTTGTGGTGTGCCGTTGAGTCAGACCCAACTCATAGCGACCCCTCCTTGGGCTGCCGAGGCAGTATCATTACGGAAGTAGATTGTCCAACCTTCCTTCTGAGGAGCGGCTGGTGGGTTTGAACCGCCAGCCTTCTGGTTAGCAGTCAAGTGGCTTAGGCACTACGCCACCAGAGCAAATCTGCTGCAAAGGACCTCTTTCAAGTGCTGAAGAGCAAAGAGGTCTCCTTGAGGACTTAAGTGTGCCTGACACAAGCCAAGGTATTTTCAATCGCCTCGTATGCATGTGAGAGCCAGACAATAAGGAATACCAAAGAGTTGATGCTTTTGAGCCATGGTGCTGGTGGAGAATGCTGAAAGTACTGTGGACTGCTAAAAGAAGTAACAGATCTGTCCCGGAGGAAGTGCAGTCGGAATGTTCCTTGGAAGCAAAAATGGTCAGACTTCGTCTCACCTACTTTGGTCATGTTGTCAGAAAGATCCATTCCCTGGAGAAGGATGTCATGCTTGGTAAGGTGGAGGGTCGACAAAAGAGGGGAAGGCCTTCAACAAGACGGATTGACACAGTGGCTGCGAAGATGGGCTCAAATATAGCAGGGATCAGGGAGCTGGCTCAGGACCGGGCTCACAGAGGCAGAGAGGAGTCTCGCACGGCCAGGCCTCCTGGCGGCCCCCCGGAGCGTGCAGAGGGTCCTGAGAACCAGACCCCTTAAATCTCAGCAGGGACCAGGACGATCCGCCACTCCGAACCCAGAGTCCAGGCCCCGCCCCAGAGCCTCGCCGGTCTCCTTACCCAAGTCCCGCCCCCGACAACCACTGGCCCGGACGTGCAGGTCCCGCCCCTCCTCCCTCCCGCGGAGGAAGCGGAAGTGGCGGTGGGCCGGGCGGAAGCCGGAAGTGGGGAGCGAGCGAGCGGCGGTTGTGCTGGGACAGGTAGTGCGCGGCGATGGCGGAGAAGTTCGACCACCTGGAGGAGCACCTGGAGAAGTTCGTGGAGAACATCCGGCAGCTGGGCATCATCGTCAGCGACTTCCAGCCCAGCAGCCAGGCTGGCCTCAATCAGAAGCTGTGAGTGGCGCCGGTCCCCCCAGCGGGTGCCCGGGCCCTCCGCAGGCCGACGGCCGCCCGCGCCGCTGCGCCTGCTGCCCGAGGCCGCCCCGCAGGCAGCCCGCCTTTTCCGGAGCGTGGCCGGACGGCACGTCCCAGTGGCAGAGGGAGCCAGGCCTCACAGCCGCCCCGTGTGGCTCCCGCCCAGCGGCCCCTCCGGAGACTGTTGGGGAGTTCAGGCCCCGTCCCCAGGGGGCGACAGGCTTGGCAGCGAGCGCCTGGATCAGGCCTCGGCAGGGCTGGGAGCGCCCTGCCCACAGACCTGAGTGTGCAGGGCTGGGTGGCGGGCGACGCAACCCCAAAGCAGGAATGCTTTCGCCAGCCGCCTTGTGCTGGGCCGTGGGAGGACGCGCCCGCGCAGAACGACAACCGGGGCCTTGGTCCTGTCGCCGGGTGACCTGCCAGCTGCTCGGGGCAGCGGGCGCGCGGTGCTCGGGTGGTCCCTTTCCCGTCCGAACTTGGGGTGGAGTCCACGCCCCCCCAGGTAACCGAGAGCGCGCGCACTGCCCTGGACGTCAGAGGGCTTGCTGTTGAAAAAGGGGCCACCGTTGTCAGGGAACCTCACTGGGGTCGGTGCCCCGCCCATATTGTTTGGAAGGGAAGCACCACCTGTTTGACCGAGCTCTGTGACGCCACGGCTGTGGACTTGGGTCCGCTGAGCGGAACGCACGCAGGTGGTGGCAGGAGCCTTGGCTCTGCGGGGTGACAGTATTTCTGCGGGGGTCTGAAGTCACAGTGCCTGCTTTTTCTCTTCCCAGGAATTTTATCGTGACCGGCTTACAGGATATCGATAAGTGCAGACAGCAGCTTCACGATATTATGGTCCCTCTAGAAGTTTTCGAGTAAGTGTCCTTACCCTGTTCACTGGGGTCCGTAAGGATTACTTGGGGATCTGGTTGAATTGCAGGTTCTGAGTCAGTATTTCTGGGGTGGAAAGGGCAGTTCTCGGCAGTAGGTGAACGGGAATAAACCGGTTCGAAGGCCTAGAAAATACCAAATCCCTGACCATGGCAAAGTGGCATGAGACCATGAACTCACCAGGGCTCATGAGTGAGCGTCGCTGGGTTTCCAGAGTTGGGTGTGTGTTGACAAGTGTCTGCACGTAGAATCCAGCTCAGCTGATTCCCGGACTTCACGCCTTCCATGAAGTGAAGCCTGGACCAGTCTTCATTTAGCCTGTTTCCCAGAAAACTAGGTGTCACCCACAACAGTGTAACTGAGATATTCCCTGTTTTCAGGTACATCGATCAAGGTCGAAACCCCCAGCTCTACACCAAAGAGTGCCTGGAGCGGGCTCTGGCGAAAAACGAGCAGGTGAAGGGCAAGATTGACACGATGAAGGTGAGGCGGGAGGAGCGAGTGGTGGCAGGACACGCCTCTAACGGGTCCTCACCCAGCGTGGCACGGGGCCGAGAGACTTGGTGGTTCCTTTCCCAGCCTGGTAGCACGTTGGCGCTGTGGTGATGAATCGTGTGAGGGGGCTGAGGGTAGGTGTAGTGAGTGGCATGAGGAGTGGCTAAGTGCTGGCCTGCTGTTATGAAGCCCGTGTGTGTCTCTTGATTGTTGGTTGTCACGATTTACTCTTTCCATCCTTTCAGAGGACTTTAGATTCTCAAGTTCACACTTGCTTGGCCAGATGGCATCTGACTCCTGGGCCAAGGTCTTTTCCATGGGTCTTCATTTATTCTTGCTTATAGTGATCATCCCTGGCTTTTGCCGTCTACGCCTTGGTCCCTTGTTCATGCCCACGATGCTCCCCACAGAGAACTCACTCTCTGTTTCTGTGTGCTTTGATGGGATCTAGAAACGTGCATCTTGGGCGTAAAATTTGTAACGTTTTCTTCCTTAAATGGACTGAAATATGGTTCAGGGCAGTGAGTTTCTGTGCCTGGCTGGCATCTCTGCCTTTGGCAGCCCGTTTCCGCTGGGCCTCTTCTCACAGGGCCTACAGTGATTGAACCCCTGCCCTTCACGCCTGCTCATCCTGCCCACATTCTTGCCAGCTGCCGGGGCCTCGTTTCCAGGATACACCAAACGCCTTTCTGTCAGCTTCTTTTCTTGTGGCACCACCTCTGCTTAGAGCTCTTCTGTCGTCTCTTTTTCTTGGTTCCGTCTCCTCCACTGGCTGGTTAAGCTGCGGAGTCACAGGCCCTGAGTGTGTTCCAGCCATAGGCCCAGTGTCCGCCCTGGACCAGGCTGGCACACATGTGCCCAGCCCGTGTCTCAGCCCCTGGGTGCTCAGAGGGTTCCTGGCCGCACGGAGGCGCTGGGCAGAGAGGCCTTGTGGAGATCTGCACACCTTCCGGGAACATGGCCAGGGCTGTGGCTGGGGCAGAGCTCTGAGGATGGGACCAGACTGCCCGCCCCTCTGGCAGTTCCCCGTGGGTCTCGTGCAGGGCCCTTGGGCGGCAGCTCTGTCCTGCTGCGGCGGCATCTGTGTAGGGTTGTGGGCTGTGCAGACTGCTTTGTTGGGCTTGAAGATGAGTGACTTGTACCGTCAGGCAGGACCTCTCTCTGTACCGTGGTTGCTCATACACGTGTGACTCCACACCCACGGTGCTTCAGTTAAACCCCACACCTCTGGAAGGGTCAGAAAGCCCCTTGGGCAGTGGTGCCGTGGCTCACTTTATCTTTGCTTTGTGTCATTTGCCACTTTGTGCCATTTTCTCGTGGAGTCCTCTTGGAATCGTGAGTCAGTTGTGGGCCTCTGTTCGTGTAGCGTGCCGTGCACTAAGCGTCTGGAAGTCAGGGTTACCAGTGACTCTAGCACAGAGAGGAGGTCCTCCCTTGGAGGCTAATTTGAAATGATTCACACGGCTGTGTCCTCTGTGCTGTTTTCACTATAAAATCTGAAAGAAATCCAACCCAGTTGCTGTCCAGTCAGTTCTGACTCACGGTGACCATACAAGGCGTACAACTGCCCCATAGGGTTTCAAAGGCTGCAGTCTTTACAGAAGCAGACTGTCACATTTTTCTCCCATGGAGCAGCTGTTGGGTTAGAACTACTGGCCTTCCTGTTATCTGAGTGCTTTAACCACTGTACCACCAGGTGCCTTTTTTTTTAGTATTAAAAAAACCCAAATTCACTGCTGTCAAGTCGGTTCTGACTCATAGTGACCCCTCCTTGGGTTTTGGAGGCGGTGTCTCTACAGAAGTAGATTGCTCAGTCTTCCTTCCGAGGAGTGGCTGGTGAATTTGAACCGCCAGTCTTCTGGTGAGCAGTCAAGTGCCTTAGGCACTATGCCACCAGAGCTCCCTGTTTTTTTTAGCGTAGCTGAGAAGGAAAAGGGGTTTTGAGATTGGCAGACACTCAGCCTGATTTGCATCTCTCTAATAGCTAATGATTGTGAGCATTTCTTCATATGTTTGTTGGCTACCTGAATATCCTCCTTAGTGAAGTGTCTATTCATGTCTTCTGCCCATTTTTTAATTGGATTATTTGTCTTTTTGTTATTGAGGTGTTGGAGTTTTCTATGTGTGGTATGTGAGATGTGTGTGTGGGATGTGTGGTGTATACATATAGTGTGTGGTGTGAGTGTGTGGTGTGTGTGGGGCATGTAATCTTCATCTGGGGTGATGGGCCTAAAAGATGTGTGACAGTGTACATTTTTCTTCATAGAAATTTAAAAGTCTGTTGATTCAAGAACTTTCTAAAGTATTCCCAGAAGACATGGCCAAGTATCGGAGCATCCGAGGAGAGGACCATCCCCCTTCCTAAGTGGCTTCTTGTTCCTGTCTGAGGATGCCGACCTGGGCCTTCATTGATCGTGGTGACAGTGACAAAGGTCTGACTGTGAGCTCCTGCTGCCGATGGGGGTGGGTGGCCGTCAGCCTCAGAGATGGCAGAGGGGCCAGCGACCGTACTGTCTCCTGGTCAGGCCTGCGGATGCCTGGGGGCCGCGTGGCTTCTGCTGCGGATTACTGGCTCCCTGCCCATGAGGAGTACCCACACCCCACTGCCATCAAGTTGACTGTGACTCATAGTGACCCTCAGGACAGAGGGGAACTGCCCTGTAGGGTTTCCAAGACTCAGTCTTTATGGCAACAGCCTGCCTCATGTCTCTGCTGCTGGTGGGTTCACACTGCTAACCTTTTGGTTAGAAGCCGAGTGCTTAACCACTGTGCCACCAGGGCTTCTTGGGGAATTGGGCCCAGAAAATAGTTTTGGAAATTTGAAATGTAATTTGTAAAATAAAAGTTTTTAGAAATTATGCCTCCTATTTTTGTTCTTATTTATTCTTTGTTCCATTTTATTATGGTATCAAAGCAAACTAAAAACGAAGCTTGGTATAGCGTGGGAAGCACTTCCACACCTGAGTTTGTATTTGCGTTTTCTGGTCGAGTGCGTCAAGAATGTAGTAAAGGAACTTCACATCGACCTGATCAGACAACGTGAACATCAGAGTCTCATTGTTCACATGCTTGCTGTAGCATTCTTTTTTTTTAAATTGTGATTTGGGTGAAAGTTTACAGAGCAATTTCAGTTTCCATACAGCAGTTCACACACACGTTATGTCATGACATAGACTACAATTTACCCCAATGCAACAGCTCCCCTCCCACTTCCTCCCGAAAACCTCTTCCCTGTGTCCATCCCTCCATGCCCTCCTGCACCTTGAACTTCTCCCTGTGCATAAACAGCTCCTCTTTCTCCCATGAATATTCTTTCCTTGCCTCAGTTACATGTTCATCTCACATGCCTGTCTTCTGTTTGGTTGGAAGCCACAGGTGTGGGTTCAATTCCAGACCTGAAGGCCAGCTATGGACCACAGTCTCAGTGGTTCCACCAGGCTCTATCAGACCAGCAAACCTGCCCCCCTCCCCCTTTTTTTCTCCAAATGATTTTGAGTTTTGTTCCACGTTGTTCTCTCTCTCTCTATCCAAGATCTCCTCCATAGATCCCCCTTTGAGTGGTTGACAGTGGTAGCCAGGCACCATCTAGTTCTTCTGGTCTCATAGTCATACAGGCTGAGGATCACATGGTGTACAGGTCACAAGGACTAATTGTTTCCATGAATCTTTGGTTTTCTTCGTCTTTGCTCTGGTTGAAGAGAGACCCATCGTTGGATCTAGATGGCTGCTTGCAAGCTTTTAAGATCACAGTTGCTACTCGCCAAAGTAGGAGGTGGAACAATGTTTTGTGTAGTATGTTACGCCAGTTGAGCTTGATGTCGCTTGTGACTATGGTCCCGAACCCACAGGTTCAACTACTTAGTCCCTATGGGTAGCTGGCTGTGACCAAGAAGTGACTACAACCTTGTCCTCTGTCAGCTCTACTATCCCCCTGGGAATTCTTACAGAACATACAAATACACTTGTAGGAACACTGTCTGCCAACTCTATACATGGTCTTGGGTACACTCCCTGCTGCATAGACATCCTAATAGTTCAGCCTGCCCACCCATCTATCCACCCATATACCTGTGTTTGCCTTCACTGACAATGCAGTACTATATGTGCAAAAGGGTTCATCTTTGTTGTCTGTACCTCCCATGTACCTCTCTATGTCTTCCTCTTCC
>NW_006921968.1:2789976-2791405 GCF_000298275.1 Orycteropus afer afer | reverse complement strand
AATTGGATTATTTGTCTTTTTGTTATTGAGGTGTTGGAGTTTTCTGTAAATTCTGGAGATAAATCCCTTGTCAGATATGTCACTGCCGAATATTCTTTCCCAATCTGTAGGTTCTCTTTTGACTCTTTTGGAGAAGTCCTTGGAAGCACATAAAAATTTCATTTTTAGAAGGTCCCATTCATCTAGCTTCTCTTCTTGTGGCAGTGTTCTTACAGTGCAGGTCAGTGTGTCCCATGGCCAGTCAACATCCCTTTCCCTCAGTGTTAACGATGCCCACAGCTAAGGCTGTTCTCCGGGGGCTTGGGCAGTAAGCTCCTGGCTGTGGCACCCTTTTGCTCATCCTGTGTCGTCCTTCACCATGTGCACACGACCCTACCTGGCAGATTTTCCCTCAGTGGTAGTGATGCCCATGGCAAAGGCCGCTCTCCAGGGGCTTGGGCCATAAGCTCCCACGTGGTCCTTCTGGTCACCCTGTGCGCTCTGTCACCACGTGCACGTGGCCCTTCCTGGCAGACATCTCGGCATGAAGACACCCCCAGGGCTGCATCTTCCAGCTTGCATGCACTCCTGCATCGCCCCAGGATTTTACAAAACACGGCTTCGATGCAGCCAGTGTTGGGGGCTTGAAGTGCGGCCTTCCCTGTCCACCAACGTTGGGCTTACTCTGCATAGCAGGCTCTGGTGCCGAATTTCTCCAGAGAAGCTGCAGAGCCCATAGTGGAATGACCACATGAAGGGGCTTATTTGAAACGAGTAGTGCCCACCCAGTCAGACCTTCGGCGTGCGGCCTAGGACCTGCCTGTGGGTTTGCTTTCCCAGGTGGTGGCTGTGCCTGACCTGAGGACTGCCTCTCACCAGCAATTCAGAATAGTGATGTCACCTGCTGAATGACTGGTGCCTTTAAATCAAGAGACACCAAAGGGAAGAACATAGGACATGGCCTTTATTAAGCTCATGCACGAGCTGAGACGTCTTAGATTCTGAGAGAACACCTGTTCCTGGTGCTTTCCAAGTTTTACAGGGTAGAGATTAAGTCAGGGTCATGTCATACATGCAACTCCATGGGGTTACAGTTTAAACATGCAAATGAAGATTCAAAGATGGTGGCTATTAGCATGTCTCATTATATTAAATCTCCACCTGTTGTTATGTGCTGTTGAGTTGTACCCGACTCATAGCGACCCCTCCTTGGGTTTCCGAGGTGGTATCACTACAGAAGTAGATTGCCTCATCTTCCTTCCGAGGAGTGGCTGCTGGGTTTGAACTGCCAGCCTTCTAGTTAGTAGTAAAGTGCTTAGGCACTATGCTCCAGAGCTCCTAAATCTCCACATGTTGTTGTTGTTGTTATGTGCCGTCGAGTCAGCCCTGACTCATAGCGACCCCTCCTTGGGTTTCCGAGGCAGTATCACTACGGAAGTAGGATTGCCCA
>NW_006921968.1:2783346-2784012 GCF_000298275.1 Orycteropus afer afer | reverse complement strand
GAGGCGATTGAAAATATCATGGCTTGGGTTAGGCACACCTTAGCCTTCAAAGAGACATCTTTGCTCTTTGAAAAGAGGCCTTTTGCAGCAGATTTCCCCAGTGCAATGTGTTGTCTGAAATCTTAACTGCTGCTTCCATTGGCGTTGATTGTGGAACCAAGTAATGTAAAGTCTTTGCCAACTTCAATCTTTTCTCCATTTATTGTGATGCTGCTCATTGGTCCAGTTGTGAGGATTTTTGTTTTCTTTATAGCGAGATGTAATCCATACTGCAGACTGTATTCTTCAATCTTCATCAGTAAGTGCTTCAAGTCATCCTCACTTTCAGCAAGCAAATTTGTGTCGTTTGTGTATTGCAGGTTGTTAAGGATTCTTCCTGCAATCTTGGTGCCACGTTCTTCTTTATATAGTCTAGCTTCTCAGATTATTTGCTCAGCATACAGATTGAATAAGTATGAGGAAAGGATACAACTCTGACACACTCCCTTATTGATTTTAAACCATGCAGTGGCTCCTTGTTCTTTTCGAATGACAGCCTCCTGGTCTATGTACAGATTCCTCATGAGTACCATCAAGTCTTTGGGAATTCCCATTCTTCTCAATGTTATCTATAATTTGTCATGATCCACACAATCAAATGCCTTTGCATAGCCAATAAAACACAAG
>NW_006921968.1:2782208-2783246 GCF_000298275.1 Orycteropus afer afer | reverse complement strand
GCCCAATCTTCCTTCTGAGGAGTGGCTGGTGGGTTTGAACCACCAGCCTTCTGGTTAGCAGTCAAATGCCTTAGGCACCATGCCACCAGAGCTCCCCCACCCAGGGATGGCAGGTCCAAAGGGGTCACCCTCTTCTGGGTTCTGAAACATGAAGGTGAAGCCAGCCCTGGGGCACTGTTTCATATATCCTGGGCAGGCCATTACTATGGGGCCTTGGGCCATTGTAACATAGATGACGGAACCTTAAGAAAAGAATCTTTCTTGGGTAACACAAAGTGACTACACAAAGCTGGGAGCCCGGTGGCCTGGCACACAGCTGGCCCTGGGCAGCCATGCTCACTCACCTCCTTTCCAGTCGGAGTCTGAGTCTACAGGGTCCTGGCTTGGACACACATATCTGTGTTCACACCAGCACAATGGCTAGGTCCTGTGACATCATGGATGCTCTCCTAGGTTTCACGAGTTGGCCTCGATTTTACACTGTCCCTGCCATTTGGCTTCCCTGCAACTGTCAATCATTTTCAAACTGTCCTCCCATTTTGGGGGAATCTGCTTAGCTCAGGATTGGCTCGTTAATTATGACTCTACCTAAGAGGAGCACCGAAGTCCCAGGCAGCCTGGTGATGTGACAGCCCACGGGCGGCTACCTCCCAGATTCAGGATGCGCAGTACATAGTCTTCCCCATCCCCCTAGCCCTGACCCTCCTCTCACGGTCGTCGGTGGAGAGCCAACGACGATGCAGTACCTGCCATTGTGATTGGCTCCTGTCTACTCCTCCCCTAGCCTTTGCCATCCTATGAGCCACCACTTCCTCCTTTGCCTTTTGAACCCTTGCCCCCTCGCCCTTCCTCAAAACAACCGAGTAACCACCACCCACCCCAGCCCTCCGCTTGTCTTCCAGACTCATGACATCTCAGGTCCAGGGCTGGAGCTACATCAAACCAGCCCAAGGGCTTGATCTCTGGTCTGCTGACCCGCACTGCCTGTCGCTGAGGAAATAAAAAAGCAAAATGAAGCCTCCCTTATGCAGAGGTGCT
>NW_006921968.1:2780442-2781163 GCF_000298275.1 Orycteropus afer afer | reverse complement strand
TTCCTCCAGGACAGATCTGTTAGTTCTTTTAGCAGTCCACGGTACTTTCAGCATTCTTCACCAGCACCACAACTCAAAAGCATCCACTCTTCTTTGGTCTTCCTTATTCATTGTCCAGTTTTCACATGCATATAAGGCGATTGAAAATATCATGGCTTGGGTTAGGCACACCTTAGCCTTCAAAGAGACATCTTTGCTCTTCAGCAGTTGAAAGAGGCCTTTTGCAACAGATTTCCCCAGTGCAATGTGTTGTCTGAAATCTTAACTGCTGCTTCCGTTGGTGTTGATTGTGGAACCAAGTAATGTAAAGTCTTTGCCAACTTCAATCTTTTCTCCATTTATCGTGATGCTGCTTTATAGGTCCAGTTGTGAAGATTTTTATTTTCTTTATAGTGAGATGTAATCCATACTGCAGACTGTAGTCTTCAGTCTTCATCACTAAGTGGTTCAAGTCATCCTCACTTTCAGCAAGCAAATTTGTGTCGTTCGTGTATTGCAGGTTGTTAAGGATTTTTCCTGCAATCTTGGTGCCACGTTCTTCTTTATATAGTGTAGCTTCTCAGATTATTTGCTCAGCATACAGATTGAATAAGTATGAGGAAAAAATACAACCCTGACACACTCCTTTCCTGATTTTAAACCTTGCAGTGTCTCCTTGTTCTGCTTGAACAACAGCCTCCTGGTCTATGTACAGGTTCCTCATGAGTACAATCAAGTGTTC
>NW_006921968.1:2766663-2767730 GCF_000298275.1 Orycteropus afer afer | reverse complement strand
GTAACAAGGGAAAGTGTTCAGTGCAGATCAGTGAGGAAGCACAAGCCTGCACGTGCTTACCTTGCTCCCGGAGACCCATCTTAGTAGGCTTGTAAATTCTTAAAATTACCAGGACTACGATATTGCAGTTCCTTTCGAGCTCACTAACCTAAGGAGTTGGCAGGTAACAACGTGGTTCTAGTATATTTCTATGAACAATGCTCACATAATTTTTCCTAATTTAAAAACAAATAAATGAAAAAAAAAACAAAAACACTTCCCATCCTTAGACCCTGAGCCTGCTAACCAGAAGGCTGGTGGTTCAAACCCACCAGCCACTCCTTGGAAGGAAGATTGGGCAATCTACTTCCATAGTGATACTGCCTTGGAAATCCAAGGAAGGGTCGCTATGAGTCAAATCTGACTCGATGAAAGTGAGTTTAGTTTTTTTTTTGAATAACACCAAGGTGATCCCAATGGTGCAAAGATTGAGCTGGAGGCCCTCTGGCAATGGCTGAGGAGAGGAGGGGTTCACGGAGCCTACTGAGCTCCCCACCCTCTCTGCCAGGCATGGCTGACACAAGATGGGTTATTCTGGATGAATTCTAAGTAGCCTGTTGCAGGGAGGAGGAGGGGCAATGAGGAGAGGAAGTGGGAAAGAGAAGGCTGCTTCTGGCCAGAGGGAGGGTGGGACATTTTGTCGTATTCTTGTCTCTGCAGATCTATGGTTTCCAGGGACAGCAAGTCTTGAGCTAACAGTGGGGGTGGGACACCATCTCCCTCTCTGCAAGAACAGCACCGGGAAGTCCCGAGGAAGCATGTTTGAGAATCGTCAACATCGTGGCTGATTTTCACGTTGATCAATCAATTCATTATCTTATTGATTAACTAGTTGTTCTAGGGATTCTACAGGCAGGAAACAGGCCAATGGTGTTACTTGGTTCCAAACAGGAATTGCCTTCTGAGAAAAGAAAAGGACCATCCTTGAGCAGCTTGACTGCTAACCAGAAGGCTGGAGGTTCAAAGCCACCAGCCACTCCTTGGAAGGAAGGTTGGGCAATCTACTTCCGTAGAGATAACACCTTGGA
>NW_006921968.1:2761266-2766002 GCF_000298275.1 Orycteropus afer afer | reverse complement strand
GTAAAGTCGTTAGACGTTTATCGAAAAAGTAAAGTAGGAGCCCTTTGTGAGACTGGAGTGTCATTCCCACAATTAGCTTGGGGACGCAAAGGATACACCACAGTAATGCAGACACACAACTTCTGCGCTTTCTACTTCCTCTTCCTCACTGCAGATTAGTTTGACCTTCAGCCACAGCAGAGTCCTCCATCGCTCAAAATCACAAGGTCCGTGATGAAGCTGTGAAAATAATTCAAAAGATTTGTTTTTCTAACCTTGGCTGTATTCACCTGATTACATTGTAACCAATATTCGCTCAGGTCCCTGCAGACAAAAATTGTTCATAAACTACACAGAAATTGCACAGCCATGGAAGAAATCAACTTGTTAAATGGGCCATGTTTTCTTCCCCTGAGCAAAACAGAACTTGTAAAACATTCTGTTGTGCTAGAAAAAGAGGAGAAAAAGAAAAGTCAAGAAAAGAAAGTAGGGAGGGACACCCAGCCACTGTGGAACTACTGTGGACAACTGTAAGGTCCAGATCACTAGTGGGAAATTCTCACCTGCACAGGGTCTATTTTAATCTTTGTCCCACCTGGGACAATTTTCAAGGAGGTATCAGTTAATGAGAAAGGCTTAGTCAACACAGAAGGAGCTCTGGTAGCCTAGTGCCTAAGGCACTTGACTGCTAACCAGAAGGTTGGCGCTTCAAACCCACCAGCCGCTCCTCGGAAGGAAGGTGGGAAATCTACTTCTATAGTAATACCGCCTCGGAAACCCAAGGAGGGGTCTCTATGAGTCAGGTCCGACTCGATGGCACATAACAACAACAACAACAAAGTCAACACAGGTACACCCACGTGGGTCAGATGGACTTGATTCATTCTGATGACAGAAAAGTTGACAATCCATTGATGCCAATAATCATGGTCATTCTCCAACACGTTGCTTATCCCAGAGAGGGCCTCTCTGTGTATGGAAGAGCTGGGCCTGTGTGATTATTTAGAGTCTTAGTTACCCAGTACTGCTGTAGTGGATGGCTTCAATGAAGAGGCATTTATTGTCTCATGATTTTGGAGATTTGAAGTGTACATCAGGGCATGGACTCTGGGGAGAGTCCTTCCTTGTTGGTAGCCCATGGCATCTTTGCTTGTGGAGGAATTGTCACATGACATTCATCTTCCCCTGTATGTGTGCATCTGTGTCTGTTGTCTTCGGAAGACACACCCCACTCTGGTATGACTCATTGCCATGACGATGGAAACCCCTATTTCCAAACAGGATCATGTTTACAGGTAGAGGGTTTGGAACTTCAGCAAACTTTTTTGGAGACACAAGTCAATCCATAATACTTAGGTTATCTTTCCATGTGATGATGTGTAAGGAAATACAACTTACTCTGGGATTTTTGAAAAGATTCAGAGCCTTCATGCAACCATACTCCTACCAAAGAGTAGGCCATCCATGGGATCCACACAAGAAGAGCAACTGGAAGCGGATGTGAAGACCAACCTAAACCACCCCATCACCTGGAGCCCATTTTTGTTTTCTGTGTGAATGAAGCAGCCATTGATGTCAAGCTGATTCCACCCCAGGAGGACAGAGTAGAACTGCCCCACAGGTTTTCCAAGGCTGTCAGTCTTCATGGAAGCAGACGGCCACAATCTTTCTCCCACAGAGTGGCTGCTGGGTGCAAACCACTGACCTTTTGGTTAGCAGCCAAGTCTTTGACCAGGGTGCCATTCATCATCCAAACTGCTCTCCCATCAGCACTGCACATGCTTTGTACTCTCGTCGTTCCCCAGCTGTGACCCGTCCTGTTAAATCCCACCCTGGACCAATAGATACCAATGTCACAGGTGCCCTTGGGTTCTGGAGTAACTAAAAGAAGACACAGACCAGCTTTAGAAGATGCTATTTTGCCCGTGAGATCCAGTGTTGATTTTGCTGTTGTTGGCCGTTGAGTCAGCTCCCACTCATGACTACCTTATGGGTAATAGAACATGGCATTGTCTGGTCCTGCATCATGCTTACAGTTTGCCATGTTTGAGCCCATTGTTGCAGCCTCTATGCCAATCCATCTCCTCGAGGGACTTCCCTAATTTTCAATGATCCTCTCCTTTACCCAACATAATGTTCTTTTCCAGCAAGAGTGGTTGGTAATGGGAGCCAGGAAAATGGTCAGCTCTGGTCTGGGTCAAAAAGGAACCTTCTGAATAAAGAAGGAGAAGCAGCTTCTTGGCCACTGCAACATGCCGTAGTCCATCCTGACTTCTACCCCTCCCAATACTGTAAAACCCCACATCTGATGACTCAGGGTACAGGAACCATGAGGAGAGAAGACTCAGCTTGTACCTAGGACTCTGACTCTTAACCATGAGATGCTAGCTGTGGTGTGTCCTCTTGCTCTTCCCTCCTGCCCATGACGTATTGACCATGGAGCAACTAGGCTAGCAGCACTCGGGCACCTGTTCACGTTCCATCACATACTCATATCAGCTGACCAGAAAAATATCATTGCTCAGATAACAAATAACATGCAGTGCTAAGGTGGACCCAAAATATTCTTGGACAAAAGGGAGTGCAGGTTATCTGTTAAATAGGAAAAGGAATGCAGGAGGTATGGGGGAAAATTTGTTGATTTGTTGTTGTTAGGTGCTGTCAAGTCATCTCTGACTCATAGCGACCCTATGTACATCAGAATGAAACACTCCCCAGTCCTGTGCTAGGGTCATGATCCCTACAATACCCGAGCCCATCACTGCAGCCACTGTGTCAAGCCATATTGTTGAGGGCCTTCTCGTCTTTTATTGACCTTACCAAGCATCACATCCTTTTCCAGAGAATGGTCCCTTCTGACAACATGACCGAAGTAGGTGAGATAAGCTTTGGCCATTCTCGCTTCCAAGGAGCCTTCTGGCTGCACTTCTTCCAGGACAGATTTGTTAGTTCTTTTAGATGTCCCCAGTACTTTCAGCATTCTTCACCAACACCACAACTCAAAAGCATCAATTCTTCTTCAGTCTTTCTTATTTATTGTCCAGCTTTCACATGCATATGAGGCAATTGAAAATACCATGGCTTGAGTTAGGCGCATCTTAGTCTTCAAGGAGATATCTTTGCTCTTCAGCACTTGAAAGAGGTCTTTTGTAATAGATTTGCCCAATGCAATGTCTTTTGATATCTTGACTGCTGCTTCCATTGGTATTGATTGTAGAACCAAGTAATACAAAGTCTTTGACAACTTCAATATTTTCTTCTTGGTCCAGTTGTGAGGATTTTTGTTTTCTTTATGTTGAGGTGTAATCCATACTGCAGACTGTAGTCCTTAATCTTCACCAGTAAGTGCTCTAAGTCATCCTCAAGTCACGGAGGACAATAGGGGAGGAATATTAGTGGGGAGAGCTAACATCCAGGTACACACACTCCCTGAGCTGAGCCCAGAACAACTGGGCCTTTTAACTGAAGATCTGCTTCCTCTATTGCTGCATGTGAGCAGTGGCGTGCTCACTGTGTAGACTGAGGTCCTACAATGTCTTGGTTTCTTCTCTCAAGTGGACCTGTAGCCCCTTCCCCTGGGAAGCACCTGTTAGAGTTTCCAGAGCTTAGGCCCAAGTCTCCCCCGGCCCACAAAGTGTTGCAGTGCTGAATACAGCCTACTCTGTCTCTAAGACCTCAGACAGCCCCTCTCCAGCCAGTCTCCTCCTTCCCCGCTCACCAGCTGTCTTCCACAGCACCTGCTTTCATCTTCCTGTTTGCTCATGCAGTCGCTCTGCTGGGAATACCTCGCATCTCCTGCACTCATCTTCATCTGGAAAATTCTGATACATGTGTTGGTGTTTTGCTTAGGTCTCTTACCCAGAAAGCCCTTCCTTCAACACACCCGGTTGGACTTGGTCCCTTCCTCTGTGTCTGTCCATGGCACAATGCCCTGTGCCTGTCCCGGTTATGGAAACATCACACTCAGCCATAAGTATCCTTGTTTATTTCCTCATGAGACTCTAAGCTTCTTGGGGACAGGGGCAGTGTGGTACTCCTGTGCGATTGTTGTGAATAAGAAAGACCTTTCTTCACACGCAGCTGGTACCGTGTACGTCCTCACCAGTCATGGGGCCATAGACTTTACAGCCTCCAATGGAAAATAGCCCTACTGACATCTTTCTCTTTTCCAGGATCTGTGGGGACGAGCACTTGTTGGTAGTTTCTGTAGAGCCGGCTCTGACAAACGGTGTCAGTGTATGCCCGAGCAGAATGTTACGTGGTCCGGCACCATCCCCACACTCACTCTCTCAGCCCATTGCTGTGGTTGTTGTAGTGCCTTCTCGCCTCGGGGCTCAACTCCCAGCGCTAGATCGGACAATCTTCTGTCCAGAAGTAGATTGCCAGGTCTCTCTTCCTAGTTCATCTTAGATTGGCATTCCACTGAAACCCGTCCAATATGGGTGACCCTGTTTGAAATGCCAACAGCATAGCTTCTAGAATCCCAGCTACACATAAGCTGCCAGAGCATGACACACAGACAGGAGGTGAAAGGACAGACACTAATATGTGAAAATGTCATAGAGAACAGTAACTAAAGAGAGGCCTTGTTCTTCATCTTCAGAATTAAAAGCAGGGTTTTTTGATGGATGTTTTGCTCAAATGTTTTAGGAATGTGACTGAGTTTGCCTGAAAGGCCACTTTGCCCCTGAGGCACAGGCTTCCCAGATGTGTGTCACCAGCAAAAAAGGAAGAAATGACCAATTTGAAAACCACCG
>NW_006921968.1:2747147-2760811 GCF_000298275.1 Orycteropus afer afer | reverse complement strand
TCTCACTGGTGCTTTTGTCCCATGACTCACGTTTCCTCCAGATCCCTGGAGTGTTGACAGGCGACCTGACCTCTCCCTGCAGTCCTCTCCCCTCCCCGAGAGCAGTCAGTTCTGAAGCCTGGCCACAGAGCCGGCTCTGAGCTCCGCGGTGGGGGTTCAGGTCCTTGGCAAGCCTTTGCACCCTTCCTCAGGACGTGAGAATGAAAACTGCTTGGCATTCTGAAATTAAGCAATACAACACCAAGATCTTCCTGGTGAATACCAATAAGCACAAATAGTACATGGTGGAACCTGTGAGAGCCGGAACTCGATGGGGCCACCTTGTTTGTCTGGGTCTTGCAAGTTTTCTACCTTTGACATGACGAGTCTTACTGCCTTTCTATCACTTGCTTTAGTCGTTACATTTGAGCGTTCCTTGCCAGACAGGTTCCCACCTTACACTGGATTCTGCTTTCACAGGTTTTATTCTATATGTTTAAATTTGGAAAGGAGTACGGGAGTCAAGAGGAAAATAGGGGAGGATTAGTGGGGACAGCTTTCATTCAGGTGCACAAATGGCCTGACTGAGCCCAGAACAACCGCGCTGTTTCAGCTGAAGTTGTTTTCATCAATATGTGCTTCCTCTACTCTGCAGTGCCTGACAGGCACAGGCAGAGTCCCTCCATGTACACATGATGTATATATGATGTATTTAGACATAACTGTATAATGTTATGTTTACCATTAATAAACTCTATCCATGGCAAATAAGGAAGACTACAGAAGAATGGATGAAGTTGTGTTGTGGCATTGGTGAAGAATATCAAATGTATCATGGACTGCCCGAAGAATGAACAGATCTGTCCTGGAAGAAGTGCAGCCATGAAGCGAGAATGACCAGACTTCATCTCACTTACTCTGGTCGTGTTGTCAGAAGGGACCGTTCCCTGGAGAAGGATATCATGCTTGGCAAAGTGAAGGGTCAGTGAAAGAGGGCAAGACCCTCAAGGAGATGGATTGACACAGTGGCTGCAACGATAGGCTCAGGTATAACAAGGATCGTGAGGCTGGCGCAGGACCTGGTGGTGTTTTGTTTTGTTGTCCGTGGGTTTGCAGAACTGACTCAATGGCACCTAGCTACAATATACTTTATCAACTAATGTGTGTATGTATACATATAGGGGCTTTGGTAGCATGGTGCCTAAGGCACTGAACTGCTAACCAGAAGGCTGGCGGTTCAAACTTTTTGGAAGGAAGATGGGGCAATCTACTTCCATAGTGATACTGCCTCGGCAACCCAAGGAGGGGTCGCTATGAGTCAGGTCCGACTCAACAGCACATAACAACAACAACAACATGTATACATATATATAAAATAGATATTACTAAAATGTGTAAATAAACACAAATAATAGAAAACAAGCTTTTGAATTTATATAAGACTTTCTTTCTAAGTTATATTTTGTTTCTGTCTGGAGGAAAGAGCAGCTGGAAGTGGCCCTTCTCCGAGAGCGAGGGCTTGTGTACGGTGTGCAAATGGCCTCCCTCTTCCTCTGAGTGTGGGGGACATGAACCACGATGCTGTGGACTTAGGGGGACAGCAGTGCGCCTGGAAGCTGACTGCTCTCAGTGATAAAGATTTGGCCTTGAGAGTCGTGGAGCTGGGTCTCAGGGGAGAGCAGGGATGAGGCTCCGAGCCGCCTTCGGAAGGTCCCTGGGCTCCCGGCTCCAGTCACAGCATGGTCCTCAAGTCTCCGCTGAAGAACCCACACCTACCTGCAAAAGTGCTTGCTTTGAGTTTCCATCCTAGCTGTGTCCGGAGCTGCCCGATGTGGGTCAAAGCTGACGAGAGGCTGGCAGTGGTTTTGGGAGAGCCAGGTATGGCTGTTAGTGGGCCGCCAAGGGCTCTCCTCAGAGCCGCCACCTTTTCATTGCAGGAAGAGGCTGCCCGGGTTGCCAGCGTTGTGGGTGAGTCCACGTGGTCATCGCCAAGGGGGCTGTTACACAATCAACGCTAGGCCATTTTATTAAGCATCACCCCAGACTGGACATTCAGATGGTATTGTTGTTGATACATGTTATGAGTTGGCTCCCACTCAGAGCGACCCCAAGGACAGCAGAACCAAACCCTGCCCAGGCCTGTGCCGTCCTCACGATCCCGGCTATGCTTGAGCCCATCGTTGCAGCCGCTGTGCCGCTCCAGCTTGTTAAGAGTCTTCCTATTTTTTGCTGACTCTCCACTTTACCAATCAGATGATATCAGTCCCCGTCGTTCTGGGTGGTTTCATTATTTTAAGTGGAACTGTCCACTCATCACTCTTTTTCTTATTCTTTAAAACCTGTAGCAGCCTGATTACCAGAAAGGGCATTCACAAGGGTTAGGGCAGCAGGAGGGGCTGGACATGAGCCAGCCGTCAGAGCAGGGCCCTCGCTGGGGACCTAGGTTAAAGTCAAGTCATGGTCACGGGTTAAAAATCCTCCCAGAGGCAGCAATTATGAGAGAAAAGTGGCCCGGACTTGGAGGTGCCATGTTCACGGGGCTTGGGGGTCTGTGTCTGGGTGAAGGAGGCAGCGACAGCCAGCCTTCCTGAGAGTGCACCCACCTGCCTATTCCCAGTGCCCAGGAGCCACACCCACTCCTCGTCGTGGCTGTCTGCATTGCATCCTGCTGCAGCCACAAAAGCGGCCCCGGGTGGTGTGAGTGGTTAAGTGCTTGGTTACCATCTGAAAGGCTGGAGGTTCAAGGGCATCCCGAGGTGCCTTGGAAGAAAGGGCTGGTGATCTGCTTCTGCAGAGTTATCTGCTGAAACCTTGTGGAGCAGTTCTACTGTGCACACATGGGGACCCCAGGAGGCAGGAGCCACTCGCCACCAATGGGGTGAGTGAAGCCCACAGGCCTCACGCCTCCTCGGTGCCAGGGTGTGCTGTGGTGGCAGACATGTTGTTGTTGTTGTTATGTGCTGTGGAGTCGGACCCGACTCATAGCTACCCCTCCTTGGGTTGCCGAGGCAGTATCACTACGGAAGTAGATTGCCCCATCTTCCTTCTGAGGAGTGGTTGGTGGTTTTGAACTGCCAGCCTTCTGGTTAGCAGTTAAGTGCCTTAGCCACTATGCTACTAGAGCTCCACATATCCAGAACTAAAAGGCATCCTTCCGGGATGTGGGCAGAGAGCTGATGGGCAGGAGGGCGCACGTCTCTCTCTGAAGGTTTGCTCAGGTGGCTTACTGTCACTGAGCTTTCCAGATAACAGTGTTTTAAGATGCAGGAGATCTTTTTTTTAGGGGGAGATGGTATATTTGGAATCAGGTCTCTACACATATAAGAAGGCATCAGACGGGACCATGGACTCAGAAGGAGAAGGAACAGATTTGGGGTTCGGTTCCTGAGGCCCCTATGAGGGTTAGTCAGGCTGGGAAGGAGCAGGGCCTCTGGACCTCCTCAAGCTGAAGGAAAGGGGTGGGGCATATGCCACAGACTCAGACACTGTACACCAGTGCTCACTGCAGCACTACCCACTGTAGCAAAAAGGTGGAAACAACCCTGGTGTCCACCAACAGATGACTGGATGAATGAAGTGTAGTCCCTACGGGCAACGGATGCTACTCAGGTGTAAAGAGAAATGAAGTCCTGACACTTGCTACGACATGGATGAACCTCGAAAACTTTACCAAAAAGCAACCCTACTGCTGTGGATTTGATTCTGACCCACAGCGCCCCTAGAAGACAGAGCAGAACTGCCCCAGAGGGTTTCCAAGGCTGTCAATTTTCATGGAAGAAAAGCCCGAACCACACCCACTGCCGGGGAGTGGATTCCGACTCACAGTGTCCCTAGAGGATAGAGTGGAACTGCACCACAGGGTTTCCCAGGCTGTAATCTTTACGGAAGCTGACTGCCTCATCTTTCTCATGCGGAGTGGCTGGTGGGTTCCATCTGCCAGCCTTTTGGTTAGCAGCTGAATGCTTTAACCACTGACCACCAGGGCTCCTTGGGAAAGCATTACACTTAGTGAAGTAAGCCAGACACAAAAGGACAAATATGGACCTGACTGACATAAACACCCAGACTAGGCAAAAGCATGGAGACAAAAGTTCCTGAGTGGTTGGAGGTAGGGAATGGGGTGTTACTGATGATGGGGTGCATGCTGGGCTCCTGTCAAAGATGGTGAAAGCACTTGGTGATGGGGAGTGATGACGGCTGCATGGCTTGGTGGGTGTAATGAGTGTCACCAAATTGTACTCATAAAAATGGCTGAAGTGGCCAATGCCTCGTTCTGTGTGTTTTACCACAATAAAGATAATAAAAACAGGATGTACACCGTATAGCTTGTATTTCTCAGGAGGCCCAAAGTCCTGGACATGAAACGGTGTGCCCATGAGCTCTAGGGGACAGGGACAGGGTTTGGGGCCCTTCTGTGCACCTGTCTGTTCATGAGGACTGACTCATGAGCCAACTCCTGAAGGGCACGCAATGAGGGTCCCGTGGCCCCACCCACCCCGGCTCCAAGGTCAATGTTGTCCCATCTGTAGGACAGGTAGGGATGCCTGGTCCTGTGTCTGAGTCAGCCCCACTGCAGCCCGACTCTGAACCTTGTTTCCAGTGACCAGCTGTGTCAGCCCCAGGAGCACAGCCCCCTCAACTGCTGTTTGTACCCCTGCCACTTCTTTCCCTCAGCCCGGGCCCTGGCCTCACTCCCAGCCTCCCAGCTCACCTGGCTAAAGACCCTCACCTGGATAAAAAAGCAGACTGGAGTCAGGGCCCAGACCATGGCCACATGGGGGGCAGGGCATCTGGGGGTCACTGAAAGGGCCTTGGAGCAAGGTCAGGACTGGCTGGGGTTGGAGGAGTGGACTGTGGGGGTGCTGGGAGCAGAGTGGGGGGGGGGAAGAGGCCAGGGGGGTGGAGGATATCCCCAGGTGGGAAAGAGGGAGGCTGGGAGGGGCCTGGGCATTGAGGAAGACACTCATGGTTACACCCCTGTTATGCGTGAGACAGTCACAGTGTGGACAGAGAGCTGTAGGAGACCCTGAAGTTTGGCTTTGGTTTTGCCTCCCATGTTTATTACTGTCTTTCTCTTCCTTTTATACATTTAGCTTTTTCCTTATCATTCTGCTTCCTTTTAAAGGCCTCACCCCACTTTCTACTGTGTATCCAAAAAAAGAAAACTACCAAACCCACTGCCATTGAGTGGATTCTGACTCATAGCGACCCCCATGGCATTTCCAAGGCTACAAATCTTTATGGAGGAGCTCTGGTGGTATAGTGCCTAAGGCACCTGACTGCTAACCAGAAGGCTGGTGGTTCAAACCCATCAGCCCCTCCTCCAAAGGAAGATCAGGCAATCTACTTCCATAGTGATACCACCTCGGAAACCCAATGAGGGGTCACTATGAGTCAGATCCGACTTGATGGCAGTGATTTTTTTTTTTTTTTTAATCTTTATGGAAGTAGACTACCTCCTCTTATTCCCTTGGAGTGGCTGGTGGGTTTGATTTGAACCACTGACCTTCTGGTTACCCACTATGCCACCAGCGCTCCTATTGTGTGTCCAGGGGTGCCTATTTCTGTCCCTGATAGATGTCCACTTCCACCATTCCACCATTCAGACCAAGGCTTCCTGCCTGAGGACTGGGGGACACAGTATTCTTCCATAAGCCCCCACCCCCAGGACACACAATTCCCACATCGAAGGTTTCAGTCTTCTTGAGCAGAATGTCAGCACAGAAGAACCCCTGGGCCAGACGTCACCCACGTGGGAAGGAAGAAGACGAGTGGATGCAGACGGAGGTGTTAGCTGCCCATGCGCTGGTTCTACTTATGGCGACTCCACACACAGCATGGTCTCACACTGCCCCCTGGTCAGCGGTAGATCAAAGTACTGTTGGGATGGGTTAAAGGAAGTGCTCTGAATTGAGAGTGAAGTCACATGATCTCATGAGAGAGCTGGAGGGGCCTGGTGTTGAATGTCCATGTGTGTGACCACTAATGTTAAACTTATTGCACAACCATTGGCACAACCTCCTGGTCTGACACTGGACAAGGACTTTATAATGCAGAAGGTCCTCTGGCTGGGTCTTGGGGAAGAATTCCTACCCAGCTGTGATTTGATGATAGAATATACACCAACTGGAGTTCATGGGTGCACCAGTGGGGTCCTAGCTTATGGGAGCACAACATTTGCAGGGGAAACTTGCCTCGCCTGGTCTACATCTTGTGTCCTCAAACTCCAACCACTTCTTAGTGGTCACAAGGCACAAACTGAGTTTCGAGAATTGCTCTGTCAGGGGTCTGTGAGCCCTGAGCACCAAGGAGGAAGGGTTCTGGTGGTATGGGACAGGGTGTGTGCATGAGGTTTTCCTGAAGCTGCTTTGCAGGGCTCAGAGGAGGCCACAGTTGCCTTGTTGCCTCATCTTGCTGCAGAACCACAGCTGTGCTCGTTGAAGAGGACGGCCTTGCCTTCAGTCCGACCCCATGACTCTCCTCTCCCAGGGCTGCCCCGCTGCTCTGTCTGGGCTCTGTGGGATGTGCGCACATGCCTGAAATGTTGTGTCCTGTGAACTGAGCCTTCCCTGCTGCCTGCGAGGTCACCGCGTCTCTGCATGCTGGGGTGCTCTAGACTCCTGTTCATCATGACTGACCCAGTCCTGTGCCCCATGTTCTGGTTCACCTGGTTCTGTCCGGTGTCAGAGGGCTGGCCTCTCCTATCCTTCTGCAGCCTGGGCACTGCTCCTGAAAACAGTCTTGGCTCAGGGCCTGGGAGAAGAACCGCCTGGTTAGAAGACCGCATTGCAACTCAGAAGGTTGCTTAGTGAGCAAAAATTGGAGCAAGGAGGGCTGCCTCTTCTTAAGGGACATTTCCAATATGCTGCGGTAGCAAGAAGCATTGTCCTCTTCCACTCGGGGCTATTTCCGGAAAAAGGCCTGGGAGGGAATGTCTAAAATTGGGGCATCCGTCCTCCTGGTGGGAGCTGGAGAGGCATGTGCGTGCACCTCTCTCCTCCTCCTTCTCCTAAAATAGCCCAGTTGCTCACCAGAGCCTGCAAGCAGGGCCGTCCACATCCCAGGCTGGGGGCGCTGGTGGGGCTGCAGAGGCATCTCTTGCTTCCTGATGAGACTTCCAGGAGGTGCCCTAAGGTCATTTGCGGTGGGTTCTCAGATATAATCTGGGAAGCGTTTGCTGATGAGAGATTCTGATGCCCAAGACCAAGTCTTAGCTTTCCTGATGGAGAACGATGCTGGCTGCCCCATGTCCACAGTCTGGGATGAGGGAAAGGGCATCTGTTCCCTTGAGCTCAGTGGGTCCCAACTCCAACTCCCATGGTAAATGTGACTTGTTCAGAGTGGTGTCCCTGAGCCCACTGACCAGGAAGACTCTAACTGACCCCATAGCACCACACCCCTCCACTTCATAGGTGTCATCACAGTGCTGATTCACAAGCAGTTGTGGTTTTATTTGGTTAAGGTGTAACCTCTAGGAAGGCAGAGAACGTATTGGTTGCTACCTAGTGTGCTATCCAACACATCCAAACCAAACCAAACTGGTTGCCTTCAAGTAGACGCTGACTCATGGCAACCCCACTGTGCTCCACAGGGCCATTTTTCTTCTTTCTATCAACTCAGCAATTTCCTCATGTACGGTTCCATGACATAGATTACATTCTTAAGTTGCACAGCCGTTCTTGGGATCCTTTTCCACAGTGGTCCAAAGCTATCAACATAAACTCATTGCCTTCTGAGCAAAAATTCCCCCTTCCTCCCTCCCTGCTGCCCCTGGTAACTGCTAATAATCTTGGGTTTCTATGTTTGCTTATTCCATATGTACAGTATTTGTGCTTTTCTGTTTGACTTATTTTGCTCAGCATAGGTGATGATGGCCAGACTTCATCTCACCTACTTTGGTCATGTTATCAGGAGAGACCAGTCCCTGGAGAAAGACATCATGGTATCATGCTTGGTAGAGGAGTTGTTGTTTGGTGCCATTGAGTTGGCTGTGGTTCATGGCGGCCCCATGTGCAACAGGACAAAGCTCTGCCCACTCCTGCACCGTCCTCACAGTCCTTGCTGTGCTCGAGACTGTCATTGCAGCCATTGAGTTAATACATCTTGTTGGGGGTCTTCCCCCCTTTCACTGACCCTCTAATTTATCAAGCATGATAGGTATCCTTTTCCAGGGAATGGTCCCTCCTGAGCCAGGTCATTGCACATGGGCTGAACAGGTGGTATGCAGTCCCTGTGCCCCTTCAGAGTGTCTGTAAAGCAAAACTGCCTGACCAAGGCTGCCCCATCTGCTCTGAAGCAGCTATGCTCCCAAGACACCAGGGACCCCATTGTCATGAATGACTGAGAAAGATGCAGAAGGGATGGACCCTTTCCTGGCACCCTCTCTGAGAACCCAACCACAGCTCAGACTCTTGCTAGAGGAGCACATGGCTAGCTTCAGAGACCAGGAGTGGGCTGTCCATGAGGTGGTAGCAGGAAGAGCCATATGCACTTCCCTCAGGTCTCATCTGGGGTGATGTGGTGGTTAAGTTTGTGTGTCAACTTGGCTGGGCCTGGCTGAGTGGCTGGGCAGTTGGACTGGTAATCAACTCCATGGTGGAATCTACTGTGAGCAGCTGAGTAGCTGCCCTAGGGATGTGCTCTGCTTCCTGTATATAAGGAGAAGCCTTGGGGAACGGTCTCTAGCTTAGGGCGTGCTTGAACCCTGCATGTAGCCATGTTGTTGTTCAGTAGCCTGCCATGCTCTGCCAACCTTGGGACTTCCAATGGATTTAAATTAATGGCCTGCTGTGTGGTTTGGTAACATCAGGACTGTGCCATTTTATTTGTTGACCTTGGGTTTGTTAGCCTCAGCAGCCAGTAGCTGCCTGAGTGAAGAGATTCCTCTAGCTTCAGTGGGCCGGGAGTGAGAGGCAAAGCTGAAGCCCAAGGTCAAGGGGCTTTCACCCAACCCCTAGAGCCTGGCACTTTGAACTTGGACCTAAAGTCTCCAAACTGTAAGAGAATAAACTCTTGTTTGTTTAAGGCCATCCCATTTGTGGCATATTCTTGTCAGAGTGGCACTAGGTAACCAGAACAGGTGGTAAGGCAGATATTGGGGTTTCCTGATAGAGGAGATGTGGAGGGTGTGATGGCCAAGGGAGCAGCATGCATAAGGGACATTTGAGAAAATATGCTAACCATTTATAGGGAATGATGAGGGTCTGCACAAGGCAGACAACTGGCTCTGGGGCTCAAGCGGCAGGAAAAGAACCTGGAAAGAAATGAAGGGAGGAAAAAAGTCCCAGCATCCCAATCTCCAAACACACTCTACAGTCACAATAATCAAAATACCCTGATCCAACTACAAACACATTCACAAATGGAATAGAATTGAGAACCCAGGAGAAATCCATCCATCTCTGGGCAGCTGATTTTTTACAATGGGTCAAAGTCTGTTCAATGGGGGAAAATAGTCTCTGACAAATGGTTCTGGGAAAACTGGGTATCTATTTACACAAAAATTAAACAAGAACTGTACCTCACACCATACACAAAAACTAACTCAAAATGGATCAAAGATTTACATGTTAAATCTAAATCTATAAAGCTCCTGGATGATGTTGTTGTTGTTATGTGCTGCTGAGTCATCTCTGAATCATAGTGACCTTATATGCAACAGAACAAAGCACTGCCTAGTCCTGTGCCAGCCTCATGATCCTACTATACCTGAGCCCATCACTGCAGCCACCGTTTCAATCCATCTTGTTGAGGACCTTCCTCTCTTTTGACCCTCCACCTTACCAAGCATGATGTCCTTCTTCAGGGGATAGTTCCTTCTGACGACATGACCAGAGTAGGTGAGACAAAGTCTGGCCATTCTCACTTCCAAGGAGCATTCTGGCTGCACTTCCTCCAGGACAGATCTGTTAGTTCTTTTAGCAGTCCATGGTACTTTCAGCATTCTTCGCCAGCACCACAACTCAAAAGCATCAACTCTTCTTCAGTCCTCCTCATTCATTGTCCAGCTCTTACATGCATATGAGGTGACTGAAAATACCATGGATTGAGTTAGTCTCATCTTAGTCTTCAAGGTGATAATTTTGCTCTTCAGCATTTGAAAGAGGTCTTTTGCAACAGATTTTCTCAAAGCAATATCTTTTGATGTCCTGACTGCCACTTCCATTGGTGTTGATTTTAGAACCAAGCAATATGAAGTCGTTGACAACTTCAATCTTTTCTCCATCTATTGTGATGCTGCTTATTGGTCCAGTTGTGAAGATTTTTGTTTTCTTTATATTGGGGTGTAGTCCATACTGCAGACTGTAGTCTTCAATCTTCGTCAGTAAGTACTCCAAGGCATCCTCACTTTCAGTAAGCAAAGTTGTGTCATCTGCATATCTCAGGTTGTTAATGAGCCTTCCTCCAATCCTGATGCCACATTCTTCTTCATATAGTCCAGCTTCTGGGATTATTTGCTCAGCATACAGATTGAATAAGTGTGGTGAAAGGATACAACCCTGACTCACTCCCTTCTTGATTTTAAACCATGCCATATGCCCATGTTCTGTTCGAATGACAGCCTCCTGGTCTATGTACAGGTTCCTGGAAGCTAATAGAAATAAAATTATGAGACCTAATTTTCTTTAGAAATAGATTATCAAACACCACTAAGAATGCATGAACAACAGAAGGCAAATTAGGTAACTGGGACCTCTTAAAATTAAATACTTATGCTCATCAAAATCCTTTAAAAATGCATGAACAACAGAAGACAAATCATGTAACTGGGACTTATTAAAATGAAATCCTTATGCTCATCAAAAGACTATCAAAAGGATAAAAACAGATATTATAGTTAGGGAACAACATATCTGATAAGGGTATAATATCTCAGATATATAGAAAACTTCAACAATTCAACAACAAAAAGACAAACAATTCAATTAGAAAATGGGCAAAGGACATGAACTGACATTTCACCAAAGAGGATATTTAAGCAACCAATGAACACAAAAAGATGTTCTCAATCATCAGCCATTGTTGTTATTGCTAGAAGCCATCGGGTCGGCTCCAACTCATAGTAAACGTGTGTGAAGCAGAACCAACCCCACCTGGTCCTGCACCATGCTCACAATCATTGCTATGCTTGAGCCCCAGTTGCAGTCATGGTGTCAGTTCATCTCATTGAGGATCTTTCTCTTTTTTGCTGACTCCGTACTTTACAAAACTTGATGTTCTTCTCCACGAACTGGTCCCAACTGACAGCACGATGACATTAGCTATTATGCAAATCAAAGCTACAAGAAGATACCATCTCACTCTTGCAAAAATGGCAATGATTTGAAAAACCACAAAACAGCAGATGCTAATGAGGTTGTAGGGAGATTGGAACCCTTATCATTCCTCATGGGACTGTAAAATGGTACAACCATTATGGAAAACAGTATAGCACATCCTCCAAAAGTTAGAAATAAAAATACATTGTTGTTGTTGCTGTTAGATGCTGTCTAGTTGGCTCTGACTCATAGTGACCCTATAACAGAATGAAACACTGCTGGTCGTGCACCATCCTTACAATCCTTGATCCAGCAATCCCATTCATAGGTATATGCCCTAGAGATCTAATATCAATGATACAAATAGACAGACACTCACCTATGGTCACTGCAGGTTATTCACAATAGCAAAAAATGGAAACAATGTGAGTGCCCATCAATAGACAAGTGGATACTTAAATTGTGGTTGTTGTTGTTGTTGTTATGTGCCGTTGAGTCAAACCCGACTCATAGCGACCCCTCCTTGGGCTCCCGAGGCAGTATCACTACGGAAGTAGGATTGCCCAACCTTCCGTCTGAGGAGTGGCTGCTCGGTTTGAACCGCCAGCCGTCTGGTTAGCAGACAAGTGTCTTAGCCACTATGCTGGTTACATACATATAATTGGAATATTACACATTTACAAAAGATGTTGATGAATTTTTGAAATAAAATAGATGGATCTGGAGGACATTGTGTTGAGTGAAAGTAGTCAATCACAGAAGACCAAATACTGTATGATCTCACTTTTATAAAAAGACAAGAGTAGGTATACATACAGACAGCAATGCTCTTTGGTGATTTCCAGGGAGGGCAGGGAGAGGGAGGAAAAATCACTTTCTAGATAGTAGACACTTGTTATTTTTGGTGATAAGAAAAGCAATACTGAATGCAGGTGAGGAGTGCATGACTTGTCCGGGGCAAATTATGACACTAAGAAGTACACAAGAAAGAAGGACCTTTTCAGTAAATGTTATAACGTACACAATCTTGCAACAAAACCAATGACAGCCAAAAAATATCTGTGTGGTTACACAGGTACATATGTATGCATATATGTGTATAGGAAGGTGTATGTGAGTATAGATGTGTGCATGTATAAGTGTATCTGTGAAGATCTCTGGTGGTGTAGTGGTTAAGGCATTTGGCTGCTAACCCAAAGGTCAGAAGTTTGAACCTACCAGCCACCCCATGGAAGAAAGATGGAGGAGTTTGCTTCTGTAAAGATTTATAGCCTTGGAAACCCACTGGGGGTTGCTACGAGTTGGAGTTGACTTGATAGCAGTGGGTTTTTGTTTTTGTTTTTTTTTTCCAACACATGTATCTGTAGGCATATATATATACATATACTCGTGTGTGCTATATATATATTCATATACACCATAAAGCATACAGGGGGCACAGTTAAAGATACTTCCTAGACATAACCAGACACCTGGTGGAATTGCTTTATTAGGTTTGAGGGCTTAGGAACATAGTCTTATGGGACAGGTAGGCCAATTGGAATAACATAGTTCATAAAGTTATGTTCCATAATCAACCATGGGAGATCAGAAAGACAATATTTGCACAGGGAGATAGATCAGAGGGCAGGAATACATAGGAAAAAAGGACACAGGGAAAAGGTAACCACAGGGAGGAAGTGGGAAGAGAGCTGTTACATTATGGGGATGCAATCAATGTTATGAAACAAAATGTGCATGAGCTGTTGTTTGGAAAATGAATTTGCTCTGTAAACTTTTACCTAAATCACAATAAATAAAAAAAGTTTATGTTCTGCATCCTAGCTCGCAGCAGATTTTCCCAATGCAATACATCATTTGATTTCTTGACTGCTTGTGCACTGAGCAAATAATCCAAGGGCCTGGGCCATATGAAAAGAAAGCAGCATCAGGATTGGAGGAAGTGTTCGGGAATTCCCATTCTTCTCAATGTTATCATAATTTGTCATGATCCACACAATCAAATGCCTTTGCATAGTCAATAAAACATAAGTAAACATCTTTCTGGTATTCTTTGCCTTGAGCTGAGATCCATCTGACAACAGCTATGATATCCCTTGTTCCATGTCCTCTTCTGAATACAGCTTGCACCTCTGGGAGTTCTCTGTCAATATACTGCTGCAACCCTTTTTGAATTATCTTCAGTAAGATCTTACTTGCATGCGATATTAATGATATTGTCCTATAATTTCCACAATCTGTGGGATCACCTTTCTTTGGAATGGGTACAAATATGGATCTCTTCCAGTCAGTGGGCCAGGTAGCTGTCTTCCAAATCTCTTGGCATAACTGAATGAGTGCCTCCAATGGGGCATCCATTTGTTGAAATATCTCAATGGGTATTCCATCAATTCCTGGAGCCTTGTTCTCCACCAATTCTTTCACTTC
>NW_006921968.1:2737152-2738332 GCF_000298275.1 Orycteropus afer afer | reverse complement strand
AGAAGGGACCATTCCCTGGAGAAGGATGTCATGCTTGGTAAGGTGGGGGGGTCAAAGAAAGAGGGGAAGGCCTTCAATGAGATGGATTGATATGGTGGCTGCGATGATGGGTTCAAGTATAGCAGGGATTGTGGGGCTGGCGTGGGATCAGGTGGTGTTTCCTTCTGCTGTACATGGGGTCGCTATGAGTCAGAAGGGACTCGACGGCACCTAACAACAACAACAATGGCTAATGATCATGAACATTTCTTCATATGTTTGTTGGTAGCCTGAATATATTCTTTGGTGAAGTGTCTATTCAAGTCTTCTGTCCATTTTTTAATTGGATTGTTAGTCTTTTTGTTGTTGAGGTGTTGGAGTTTTCTATAAAGTTTAGAGATAAGTCCCTTGTCAGATATGTCATTGCCAAATGTTTTTCCCAATCTTTACATTCTCTTTTGACTCTTTTGGAGGAATCTTCAGAAGCACATAGAAATTTAATTTTTAGAAGGGCCCATTCATCTAGTTTATCTTCTGATGGTTGTGCATTTTGGGTTATGCTTGACAGTCTATTTATGCCATAAATTAAGATCCCTAAATTTGGCCCTATTTTTTCCTTGAGGAACTTTATAGTTTTAGATTTCACACTGAAGTCTTTGATCTACCTGGAGTTAGTTTTTGTTTATGGTGTGAAGTACAGATCTTATTTCATTTCTCTGCAAATGAATATCCAGTTTTGTCAGTACCATTTGTTAAACAGGCCGTCTCTTTCCAATTTAATGGATTTCAGCCCTTTGTCAAAGATCAGCTGGCCATAGGTCGATGGATCTATTTCTGGGTTCTTAATTCTATTCCATTGGTCTATATGTCTGTCGTTGTAGGCAGTTTTGACTACTGTGGCTGTATAGTAGGTTTTGAGATCTGACTGTGTGAGATCTCCTACTTTGCTCTTCTTTTTCAATAGTGCTTTTCTTATCCGAGGTATCTTTCCTTTCCGTATAAAATTAGTGATTGGTTTTTCCATATTCTTAAAAAATGTTAATGAGATCTGAATTGGAATTGCATTGAATGTATAGATTGCTTTGGGTTGTATTGACATTTTCACAATGTTCAATCTTCCTATCCACGAGCATGGTATGTTCTTCCATTTATGTAGATCTCTTATGGTTTTTTGAAGTAGTTTTTTATAGTTTTCTTTGTA
>NW_006921968.1:2735640-2736101 GCF_000298275.1 Orycteropus afer afer | reverse complement strand
TGAAACTGTCTGGGCCAGGGCTTTTTGTTGGTACGGTTTTTTATTTTTTTTTATTTTTTTTTTTTATGACCTGTTCAATTTCTTCTTTTGTTATGGGTCTGTTCAAAATTTCCACCTCAGTCTGTTAGTTTAGGTAAGTGGAGGTAAGTGGTGTGTTTTTAGAAATCTCTCCCTTTGTTTTAGTTTGTCTCCCCAATGCTATTTGAAAGTAGCCCGTTTTGGTTGTCGTTGCTAGCTGCTACTGAGTCAGCTCCAACTCATAGCGACCCCACGTGAAACAATTAGAGCATGGCTGCATCATATTTCATCTTGTAAATCAGTTGCAATGTTTCAAACCCAGAGATAGAGTTAAACTTTCCCATTTTATCTCCTTTAGGGGCATGCTCATTTTGCTCATCTTTATACACAAGTATTTTATTTTCTTTTTGGGAGAGAATCTTAGAAAAGGACTTTTCAAAGTG
>NW_006921968.1:2733177-2734366 GCF_000298275.1 Orycteropus afer afer | reverse complement strand
CTCCCATGTGCTGGGTGAGAGTCCCATAATCAAGGCCTTTTTGGCTACCTGGCTCCAGGGACCACCTGCTGCTTTATGATTTCCTGGGGTTGGCAGGCCAGCCGGGGCTTGGAGCACTGTGAGACCACCTTGCCTTCATGGGGATGATACTGATGACTGTGGCCTCATGAGAAGAGCCAAAAAATGCACAACCCACTCCTATCTAGTTAATCCCGACCTGCAGCACCCCTGGAGTCAATTCCAACCCACAACGTCCCTAGAGGACAGAGTGGAACTGCCCACAGGTTTCCATGGCTGTGAATCTTCACGAAGCAGATTGTCTCATCTTTCTCCTGTGGAGTGGGTAGTGGGTAGTGGGTAGTAGGTTTGAACCACTAACCTTTTAGTTAGCAGCCAGTCACTTAACCACTGCACCACCAGAACTCCTTTCTTTTGGTGTATTCCTCTTTAAATTCCAAAGATGATCAGCTCTTAAAACTTGATCTTTGTTGTCATTTAGGTAAATGGTGGCTTGGTGGAGAATTGGGAAGTCAGGGGATGGACAGTTTCACCATCTATTTCTGTTGAGACAAGGCCTGTTACCCACTAAGCCAGCCATGTCCTGGGCCTGGGTTTGTGGAGCGCTTCTGGAACTGGGCAGGACTCAGGGAAACTGCTACCTCCTACTCCTTCCCTGCCTCCCTCCATCCCTCCTCCTCCTTTCTTTTCTTCTTTCTTCTTCCTCCTCCTCTCCTCTCTGCCTTCTTTCTCCTCCTCCTCTCCTCTTCCTCTCCCTGTCCCCTTCTCCCCCCTCCTCTCACTCCTCCATCTCTTCTCTTCCTCCTCCCTCTCTCCCTCTTCCCCTCTGATAGCTGGCTTCACCTGGCTGCATGCTTTCCTTCTGTGCCAGAGAGTAGCACTGGGCTAGGAGGGGATGTGTGAGCTTCTGGGAGACCCCTGCCAAGAGCAGCCCATCGCTGGCTCTGATCTGATTGTCACCACTACACAGAAGGCTGGATGGCCAAAAAATGGAGGCACATGGCCGAGGAGGCTCACCTAACAGCTGGGCAGCAGAAGCACTCATCAGCTGCAGGGACTGGGTGTTGTGAGTGGAGGGAACCGGCCCCTTGCTCATGCTACTGTCTTCTCACCTGTCCACAGTTACTCTCGCCCACCTTACGCTTCTGTGCATAAACCAATGGAGCGTAAC
>NW_006921968.1:2729009-2730514 GCF_000298275.1 Orycteropus afer afer | reverse complement strand
AAAGAAACAACTAGACTTAGAAAACCAAAAAGGAAGAGCACACTCAGTGTTTCTCAAGCTTAAAGAACTGAAGAAAAAGTTCAAGTCTTGAGTTGCAATAGTGAAGGATTCTATGGGAAAAATATTGAACGATGCCTGAAAGCATCAAAAGAACATGGAAGGAATACACAGAGTCACTCTTCCAAAAAGAATTAGTTGACATTCAACCATTTCAGGAGGTGGTATATGATAGAGATCTGATGGTAGTGAAGCTGCTCAGAAGGCATTAGTGAAAAACAAGCCTCCAGGAATATAACCATTGAGGTATTTCAACAAATGCATGCAGTGCTGGAGGTGCGTGCTCATTTAAGGCAAGAAATACGAAAGACAGTTATCTGGTCACGTAACTTGAAGAGATCCATTTTTCTGCCCATTCCAAAGAAAGGTGATCCAACAGAATGTGGAAATTATCAAACAAAGGCATTTGACTACTAACCACAAGGCTAGCGGTTCAAACCCACCAGCCACTGGTAGCATATTGCCTAAGCTGCTTGACTGCTAACCAGAAGGCTAGCGGTTCAAACCCACCACCCATTTTTCGGAAGGAAGGTTGGGCAATCTACTTCCATAGAGATAGCACCTCAGAAACCCAAGGAAGGGTCGTTATGAGTCGGCCATAACAACAAGGAAACAATTAGTCCAAAGGACTAATGGACATGTGAACACCAGCCTCTTTGACCCTGAGGCTATAAGAACTAGGTGGTGCCCAGATACCTCTGCAGACCACTGTGAAAGGAATTACAATAAGAGGTCCTGGATGGAATGGGAAGAAAACATGGAACAGAACTCAAAATCGTAAAAAAGACCAGGTTTACTGGTCTGATGAAGACTGGTGGAAGATTATGGCCCTTAGATACCCTTCAAGCCTGGAACTGAACTCAACCCCTATAACTCAACTTTCATCCAAATGATAGAAAGGCCTATAAGGTGAACAATGACACCAGGAGGTATGTACTCATGAGAACAATCAATCATATGCGATCAAGAGGGCAGTGTTTGCCCAGGATAGAGCTAGGAAGTGAGAGGGGGTGGGAAGGAAGGGCAAAGGAAGTGGGCATGGGAAGAAAGTGGGAAGAGTGCTGTTGCATTATGGGGATTGCAGTGAAGGTCACGAAACAGAATGTGTATGGATTGTTGAATGGAAAACTAACTTACTCTGCAAACTTTCACCCAAATTACAACCAAAAAACTAAAAAGTTAGGATAATAAAACCCAAAAACAAACCTGTTAAAAAAATTCTATACATACACACACACATACACACACACATATAAAGTAGCAAATGTAAAAAAAAAGTGTGTGTATAAAAATATTAATAAATATGTCTGGAGTTATTAAGACTCTGAGTTTTAAACAGGATAGGAAGCAAAGCTATGTACTAAGTCATTGCCCACTAAGAGCTTCAGAAAGAATTAATTGTTCACTGTACATGTTGTTGTTGTTGTTAAGTGCTGTCAAGTCGTTTC
>NW_006921968.1:2727581-2728269 GCF_000298275.1 Orycteropus afer afer | reverse complement strand
AGATGAGCATGCTTTTGGAAACTGATTGACCTCACAGGCCACAGTGGACTCAGGGAGGCCAACTAGGTGAGAGACCATGCTTGCTTGGACCAGCAGGGTGGGAGTAGCAATAGTGTGGGGTGGGTTGGTTCAAGAGACAAAACAAGAGTCAGTGCTGGGTTGATATTGGGAGTGGAGAGGAAGAGAGAAACCTGGGTGGGCAGCAATGCCATTCACCAAGAAGGGGTACACTTGGGACCACTTTATGGTGGGAGGAGTATGGGTGGAGATGATGAATTTGACCTCTGATGTGCTGGGTTGGTTTGAGATGGTGTTGAGACTCTAAGAGAAGAAGATGTGTGAGCACTTGACTAGGAAGGTCTAGAGCCTTGCAGACACTTTGGGGTGTATGGATGCATTTGGGGGCATTGAAGGGTACACATGGTAGGCATATCATTGCCTATATGCACCACTTACCCTCCTCATAGCAGGTTCTTTTCCAGGTTAACCAGCTGAGAGTCCTTGGCTCCAGATTTTCCGTGAGCAAGAGCCTGGGGAAGAAGGGGTGGGATGTGATTCTTGTCTGCTGCATTGTGAAATGATTGGAGGGGCCTCAGGGGAAGCAGAGAGGCTGGATATGACACTATTGTTTTTCTTTTGCCAATTAAACAATTTCTACATGTACAATTCAGGGACATTGATTATATTC
>NW_006921968.1:2708328-2723931 GCF_000298275.1 Orycteropus afer afer | reverse complement strand
TTCTGATTATTAATGAATATTACAGCTGTTTCTTCTCATTTTGAGTTGTGCCACATCAGCAAATGGAGGTCCTGAAAGCTCTACTCCATCCACGTCATTGAAGTCAACTCTACTTTGAGGTGGCAGCTCTTCCCCAGTCAAATTTTGAGTGCCTTCCAACCTGAAGGGCACATTTTCTGGCACTATATTGGACAACATTTCAGGATTATTCATAAAATTTTCCAGTAATGTATCAAGCAGTGTTTCACTTCTATTAATAAAGTTTTCACTGGCCAATTCTTTGAGAGGTGGATGGCCCCTTCCTTCTTCCAAGTCTGTCTTAGGCTAGAAGCTCCACTGAAACCTGTCCACCACGAGTGACCCTGCTGTTATTTGAAATACTGGTGTCATAGCCTCCAGCCTCACAGCAACACACAAGCCACCACAGTGTGACAAAAAGATGAGTTCAGGCCTATGTCTAATTGCCAAATCACTGGGACTATTTTTTTACATGAGTATTTATTTTTTGGGGGGAATAAATTTCAACATTTCATAGTACTTTGATGTAAAATGTTCTTCCCCCTCTCTCTACTTTGAGTGAATCACTAACCCTTTCTCTGGCCTCTGATTCCAGTATTGGGTCTTTGGAATGAGGTTGGGAGTCTTTGAAATTAGATTGTATGTCATTTATGAGACCCCCTCCACTCCCCCACCCTATGGCCCATCAGGCTTGATTTCCTGTCATATATTTTGGAAGGTTTATTCCTGTAATAGACACTGGTGCTGTCTTTAATTTGCAAGCCTCCTACTTCAATATTGCTTCACCATCTAAACCCTGTGGCCTAATGCTTACCATGAGAAGAATGTCCCAAAAGGTTATTAACACAACACTACCAGAAGTCATTTTAGAAATCAGATTGATTTCTATTACCATCAGTCCTCATTTTGATCCCCACATGTGCCTCCTAGAAATCTTCTTTCAATTTCAATTAGATAAAATTTGATGTTTTTTTCCCAGGCTTTCAGAGTGATGGGGCAAGGACTTGTTGGGTATTGCTGTTCTGTAAGGACCTACGGGTCCAAAATGAATTACTCCTTACACTATGTTCCTTTACTTTCTGAATTTATTTCAGGGTGGAGAAAACTGAAGGCCGATTTCTTCTGGGAAGCACAGAAGATGTCCAAATTTTAATATATTCTCTAGTGCTGCCAAGAAAGCTTCAGGAATTCACATCTTTGTGAATATATATATAACTTGGCTCTTGGAATTTGTTTGTGGAGTAGTCTCAACTCAATCCATTAGATCCAATCCCAAAGTCCCTGTGTATGCAAAAACTTTACTGGTACTTAAATTAATTTTTACGTAATTGCATCTTTACACTTCAAGTTATTTCAGAAGGTACATGACTTACCTTTAATGTCTAAGGCAGTTAGAAAAGAACAGTTAGTTCTGGCAAAGAAGGGTGTGTTGGTTTTGAAATTCTTGCCTATTTATATCTTACATATAGGTAAAACTGCTGATCTTATTGTTAAGGGCTGTCACATTGGTTCCAACTCATAGTGACTCTATGTACAATGGAATGAAACACTACTTGGCCCTGTGCCGAGAGTTGTTAAGTTTGAGCCCATTGTTGCAGCTACTATGTCAACCCATCTTGTTTGAAGGTCTTCCTCTTTTTTGCTGATGTTTTACTTTATCAAACATGATGTCCTTCTCCAGGGACTGGTTCCTCCTGACAACATGACCAAAGTATAAGAGGCGAAGTCTGGCCATGTTTGCTTCTAAAGAGCTGTACTTCTGACTGTACTTCATCTAAGACAGATTTGTTTGTTCCTCTGGCAGTCTATGGTTTATTTAATATTCTTTGCCAATTCAAATGCATCAAAAAATAGATACTAATAAAACCCCAGAGACAGATGATGTAAACCTTGCAGTAGCTAAAGAAATGAAAACATAGCTATGAGAGGCTGCAGAGGACAATGAAACAGGTCTCTGGAAAGCCGTGAAGTCCAGGGCAGCTATGACCTGCTCATGGGGTTCAACCCCAGCAAGTTTCTCCTGTGAGCACCTTCCCAGTCTCCAAGTGGGAGGCCTCTTTTCACAGGTCAGATCTGGCCTGGTCCAAGATAGCTTGGAAGGAGTGAGACGTGTTGCTGCTCTCAGTTGCTGTCTTGTGGGCCCTAACTCATGGGCACCTAATGTACATCAGGACAACACACTGCCTGGTCCTCGACCATCTTCACGGCCCCTGATATGTTCAAGTCCATTGTTGTAGTTATTGGGTCAGTCCATTTCATTGAGGGTTTTCCTTGTTTTCACTTAACCTGGTACTTGACAAACCGTGATGTCTTTTGTAGTAACCGGTCTTTCCTGATGACATGTCCAAAGTAGCTGAGCAAAGTCTTGCCATCCTGGCTTCTAAGGAGCATTCTGGTTGTATTTTTCTAAGAATGATCTGTTTGTTCTTCTGGCAGTCCACAGCATAGTTAACATTCTTCTCCAATATCACAGTTCAAATGCACAAATTCTTCTTCTGTCTTCCTTCTTCATTGTCCAGCTTCCACATGAATAGGAGGTGATTGAAAATATGGCTCGGGTCAGCCGTACCTTGTCCTCAAGGTAATATCTTTCTTTTTTAACACTTTAAAGGGGAGAGTGAGTCATACTCTCCAGGTTATGTTTAAACTCTGAAACCATAGCATTGAATGACCCAGATGCCCTGTCTTCTCCCCAAGGATTGGAATGCGGATGCTGGAGACACAGGACTGAAGGAGCTGAGGGAGCAGGGCCGTCCTGCCAGCCCCGGACTGTTTAATGAAAGAGGACTTCTTTCTAAGCTACTGTAGGTTAGTGCTTGGAGGTCTCCCAGGTTAGTGCTTATCCATGTGTGCTCACCAATGTCTACTGAGGGCTTTTTATAGTCCAGGCATCTTTCTAAGTGTTTACACAGGTCATTGTGTTTTGTTCTCACACAAACTTCTTGAAGGAAGTAATGCTGTGGTTGAACTGGAGGTGCAGGAAGATGGGGTGACTCCCAAGGTCACCTGGCATCTCTGGGGAAGAACAGGATGTTACCAAATTTCTCTGACTCCAGAGTCCATCCAGAGAGTCTTTGACATTCAGAAGGAGTGCTGGCCTTTGGGAAGTATGAGTGTGGTTGTCATCGGGGACCTTGGGTCTCACCAAACCCTGCCCAGACTACTTGAGACATGGGACTGCTTGGTTTTGGAGATTATAGGGAGATTGATTCCAGTACCAGGAGGCTGCTGGGTGGAGGTGAGTCAGGAATCCATTGCTTCAGTCTGGTGAACCACAGCTAGGACACAAGAAAGGATTGTGTCCCCAGAGTCTGGTGACTTCCTGGTGGTGTCAGGTGTCCTTTGTAAGCATTAGGGTCTTTTGTCACATTTTGCTCCCATCTCATGGCTGCCTGGAGGTTCTCCAGGGAACTGATTTTCCATTCCTGCATGGCTCCTATTGTTTTCTAAAGGTTTGGGGTTCAGTTGCAGTCATTCAAGCCTTCTGTGCTGTCAGTTAAGTTCTTTTTTTGGAAGGATACATACATTACATAGCCCAATGCAAGGCATGTGGGAAGGTAGATTGGAGATGCATAATGGCTCAACCTCAAATGCTCAAAGGGAGCTATAGGTTGTTTTGAGCAAGGCCCTGACCTCTTGCCCTTGAAACTCCTTAGTGTAGTGGAGATATTTAGAGAGAGTTTGTCCCAGGAACCCTCTGGAAGACAGATACTGACTAAGGCACACAAGAAAGACACTTCCAGACTTGCAGACCCATCAAGTTGACTTTGACTCATGGTGACCCTATGAATGTCAGAGTAGAATTGTGCTCCAGAAGGTTTTCAATGGCTATTATTATTATTATTACTATTATTTTGATACTTCATCAGATCTTTCTTCTGAGAAATCTCTGATTGGACTCAAATCTCTAAGATTTTGGTTAGCAGCTGAGTGTATTAAGCATTTGCACCACCCAGGGATACCTATGGTATTCTGACATATTCAAGACTGTAACAGTGAGCCTTAAAGGACCCATAGCCTGGATACACTGCTGGTTAGCCCCCACAGCTTTGAAAGCAATTACAAATTGCATCAGCTCTGAATCAGGATCCAGGGAAGGCAGCCTGCTTCCCACCCACCACTCCAGTGCTCCACGTTAGGTGCAAACTGGCAAAAAGAGATTCCATCCATTTCATTAGATGGCCTAGCCAAAGAGTTACATTAAAGCCCAGAGGATTGGTCTAATTTGGGGGCATGGCTGGGCATTGTGGGACCTGAGGGTGAGCATCATGTCACATGGGGTCTTGACTGTCATTTCTTGCTTACAAGATCATCAGAGATCCAGCTCGTTTTTTGTAAGTGACTGTCAGCTTTGTCTTCTCCCATGTGGCCCTCTGTTGCCATGGTGACATGGTTGTGGTCCTAACAGTGGATTTGCGCTGTGGCAGGGAGAGGAGCAGCAGGAGGACAGGTGGCCTTGTGCCCCTGGGCCAGAGGATGAATACTCACAGTGAGACTCCAAGGCTTCAAACTGACCATGGAGAAGTTTCGTCAGACACACTGGTTAATGCTGGGCTGAGCTGGGGCTAGCCAAAGGACACTGGTTCACCTTTAGGCTAAGACTAGATGCAAAAGCACCAAAGCAGGGATCTGAAAAATGCCCTGGTAGAGAAGACATCTTTGCCTTTTGGCTTCACCTGCTTCCAACCTTTCCATGGAGGTGAAAAAAATATATTATATTAATAAGTAATGTGTACCTAGCTCACTCCATTTGTTCAGTCATACTAGGTCATGGGGGAATGTGGCTTGACACCTGAGACCCACCAGCAGGTGATTAATTTTTCATCCTCTGGGTAACCTCAGCATGGCTGGTGTTATAAGCATGCTGGCACTTTCAGGAGGATCTCACCTGAGGACTCTCACATGTTTTTCCAAACTAGTTTTCCCTGTTGGCCTCTGTCCTCACCCATCCATCAGATAGCTCCAGGGAGAGGAAATGAGCAAACCGTGGATGTGAACTTGAGCGCTGGGTCCTAGGAGTCTGCCCACCATGGCCTGGGCCAGGAAAGGATGTCCTGGAAGCCCAAGATGCTGACCATGGTCACTGCCTTTTCTTAGTACAGCATCAGGTGCCTTTGAGTCAATATCGACTCATGACGATGCCATGTGTCTCAGAGCAAAGCTGTGCTCCACAGGGTTTTTGATGGCTGAATTCTTGGAAGCAGATCATGAAGCCTTCCCTCTGAGGTGCCTCTGAGTGGATTCCAACCTCTAACCTTTCAGTTAGCAGCCCGGTGGTTCAGCATTTGCACAGCTGTGATCCTCACCTTTGACTTCTTCCTCCTTTTCCAGGTCGGCTGGGCCTGGAGCACGTCCTCATGAGCATCCTGGGTGTTCCTTGTTGCTCTGGGTTCTGTTCTGAGCAGCGTGCTGTATCCTGGTCTTGGGGGGATCGTCTTCCCTCTCTTAGTGTCTTAGGTCTGATGATCCCAGAGCCCCCGCAGCTGGTTGTTGGCAGTGTGAGGATGGCGTCCACACATCCCACAGCCTGGGCCAGAGGGTGGTGAAGCTGGGCTCTGTTTTACCTAAAAATGGGGATTTCGTGCCCTCTACTCACAAAAGCCAGTTGCCATCCAGTTGGCTCTGATTCATGACGAGAACACGTGCCAACATCATACTGGGTTTCATAGAGTTCTCAGTGGCAGAGTTTTCAGGAAATAGATTGCCAGGCTTTTTTTCCCAGTTGCCTCTGGGTGGATTGGAACCTCTAAACCATTGGTTAGCAGTCCAGCATGCTAACAGTCTGCACCCCAGGGACTCCTTCATCCATGAATGCACAATGAGTTCTGGTAGAATCTTTAGATCCTTGTAGGATAGCCATTCCATAGGAACAGGGCTGTATTGAGATACAGGGACCAGGAAGCAAGGTGGTGCTTGTAAGAGTTTTCATTAAGTGTTAAATAAGTATTGTAATTCCGTTACCTGCAGCTTCCTTGATTATTTAATTCAGCCTGTGGAGGGATTAATTACTGTTTAATCAGAGCTATCTTTTAAGGGACAGACATAATCATGGAGGCTCTGTGTTGGTAATGACAGGCCACCGTTGGATGCCTCCTGGTTGAATGTTCTTGCTCAGCTGGGCGCCGTGTTCCCATTACTGCTCTGGATTGGGCAGATCCAGACTGATGTGCGCTGGGTGTCTGCAGGGCTTCCACATGGAGACACTGTGCGGGTGCTCCTCCAGGACACGGGGACAGTGCCAGTCATGGTCTGCGATGGGACATGAGATAGAAGCATCCCCAGCAGTGAACAAGTAGAAGCTCACAGTTGGTTGAGGTCACATGGGGTGGAAAAGCAAAGGTATGTTTCTGAGTGTCTAACCGTCAACATTTTGCTCCAAGGGTGTGTTGTTGTCAGCTGCCATTGAGTCAGTCCCTGTCGCATTGTGACCCTGCACACAGTGGCCCAGGTCTGCACCATGTCTATGACTGGGTGCAGATAGGATCATTGTGACCCATAGGGTTTTCCTTTGCTGACTGCTGGAAGTAGATTGCCAGGCCTTTCTTCCTGGTCCATCTTAGTCTGGAAGCTCCACTGAAACCCATTCAGTGTCACAGCAACACACAAGTTTCCAAGGACAGATGAGGGGTGGCTGTACATGTGGTGCCCTGGCCAGGAATCGAAGCTGAGTCTTCTGCATGGAAGGTGAGAATCCTGCCACTGAGTACCCCCTGGGAAGGTAGGGCTGATAAAAAGATCATGTATAGGAGAAAAGTACACACACAATTATCAAGAACACCTAAGTGACGGGAGAATCAGTAGCCTCTAATCATGTGTAGCTGCACGTTGGTTGCTTTCTGAGACCAAAGCTGATTGCTTCAGATGGACATACACACAGATGAGGACTGGACATGGCAGTCAGCTTTTGTCACGTCTTGTGAGCCTGCTGGGAAAACACAAGCTCTGGATGGGTGTCTGGGCAGATCACCAGTGAGGTTTCAGTTGCTCTCCACTTGCCATTAGGATGTAGGATCTAGAAGAAAGATTATGGTGAGAACTTCAGCAAGGTCAACCCTGAGAGGAGAGAGTGTCTCCCACTGTCACCCTCAGGGGAATGGTCTCCATATGGGTCATGAACGGTGTCTCTGTGACTGGCGTGAGCATGCTTACCTTCAATGAAGTGCTTAGGAAGACTTTTCTGTGCAAAGATTTCAACTACATTCAAAATAGAGCATTCCTTGTCAACCTAACCAAGGAGTTCTGGTGGTACAGTGGTTAAAGCATTTGGCTGCTAACCAAAAGTCAGTGGTTCTAACCCACCTGCTGCTCTGTGGGAGAAAGCTGATGCAGTCTTCCTCCGTCGAGATTTACAGCCTTGGAAATAACCCTATGAGACATTTCTACTCGGTCCTCTAGGGTGCTATGAGTTGGAATTGACTCCATAGCATTGGGTTTAGTTTGAGCTTTGCTTCCATAAAGATTGCAATCTTGGAAACCCTACGAGGCTGTTCTGCTCTGTCCTCTAGCAGTGCTGTGAGTCTGAATTGATCTGATGGCAGTGGGTTTATTAACTTTACCATAGTGATTAGAGTTTAATGAGTGCCTTCGATGCTTAATATTTATAACAACCCTGTGACAAAGCCTATTGTTATTCTCTTATAAATGAGCAAGCTGAGGCTCAGAGAGTTAAGTGACACTCATAGGTCCCTGTGAGGTGACAGTTCTGTGTATGAGCCTGCTGGCTCTAATCTTTCTTGCTCCTGCCTCTGCTAGCACACTTGGGCTTCAGAAGCAAACCAGCGTGCCCTTTTGAAACCTGATAAACTCAAACTCACTGCCATCAAGTCAGTCCTGACTCATAATGACCCCTCCTTGGGTTTCCAATGTGGTATCTCTATGAAAGTAGATTGCCCAATCTTCCTTCCAAGGAGTGGCTGGTGAGTTTGAACCACTAGTCTTCTGGTTAGCAGTCAAATGCCTCAGGCACTAAACCTGATGGTTGATCTAAATGGTAGCAGGCTAAAGAGATATAATTCAGGGTTATGCACCAAGGTGTGTGAACACTTTCCTCAGGTGATGAGGTGGGAAAGATTTCATGTAACAGGTGATGTAGGCTGAGGGCATAAAATACTTGGGAAGGATTTCCTATGTTCTCTCAGTTGTGGTGCTAGTGGGGCATTAAGCTTCCAGTACACCTAGCCATAGGAAACCAGTTCTCATTGTGTCCCTTAGTCATGATGCCAGGTGGAAGGCAGGTATACAAGAGTTCTTTATATCCACCTGGACAGTTTCTAGAAGCCAGGATCAGCATGTCAGACAATGGCTCTATTTAAGTCCCCTACCTACAATACAAGGAGCTCTGGGTTGTATAGTGCCTAAGGCATTTGACTGCTAACCAGAAGGCTGGTGGTTCAAACCTACCAGCCACTCCTTGGAAGAAAGGCTGGGCTCTTCCAAGCAGAAGATTAATAACCCCAATGTATATAGTGGGCTTCATTGGGGTTACTATATACATTGGGGTTATTAATCCTGTATATAGTAACCCCAATGAAGCCCACTGCCATTGAGTCTATTCTGACTCATAGTGACCCTTTAGGACAGAGGAGAACTGCCCCATAGGGTTACCAAGGCTATAAATATTGACAGAAGCAGACTGCCTCATTTTTCTCCCATGGAGTGGCTGGTGGGTTCTAACTGCTAACCTTTTGGTTAGCAGCAACGTAAGTAAAATGCTGATTCCAACCCCCATCTAGCTAACTCCAAAACTAGTGTCATTTTTGCTGGCCTTCTTGGAGAATTCCCATCCTGCTCTGACTCAGCACCGGGAAATTCCAGCTCAGCCACCCAGAATTCTTTAAGGCGGATTTCCTTGACCACCATCCAGAAAGGGTCTGCATTAGCTAATGGAAGTCTGTGCCGTGATGAGGCCAATGGGGAAAGAGCCAATGTTGAAGTCAAGCTTCCCCCTCCTGCACCTAGGAGACACCATTCATTGCCAGCAGACATTCCTCTTCCATGTCTTGGTACATCCAAGTTGGTAGATCAAGGCCCAGTTCGGTACCCTCAGATCTCTATCTCCACCTGCACAGCTGGGCAATCCACCGAGCCTCCTCCTCTGGAACACTGTTGCTGCTGGTAGCTGCTATCGAGTCGATTCCAACCCATGGCGACCCCATGCTTACAAAGTAGAACTGCTCCACAGGGTTTTCAGAGGTAGATTGTCAGGCCTGTCTTCCGAGTGGGTTTGGACTGCTAACCTTTCAGCTAGAATCATGGACTTCACACCCATGAGAGGACCTCCATGACCGGGTATTGGGAAATGCTCACCCCACATCTACTCCACCCTTCTGGTGCCAGAGGATGAACTTCCCTTGGCAACCCATCTTACTTTCAGCAGCTGTAGGACTAAAGGAGTTCATCCCTGATGGTCGCCTAAAACCTGGTGGCATTGAAGCTGAGAAAGCAGCTTCCCATTGTCAGCAACAGCTCTGTTTTATCATTTATGATAACGATAAATGCTGTTCCTCATTAAGGGAGACCAAAAGCTACATGCTTCAGTAGGGATTACACCTCAACATAAGGAAAAGAGAAATCCTCACAACTGGACCAATAAGCAACATCACAATAAATGAAGGAAAGATTGAAGTTGTCAAAGATTTCATTTTACTTAAGTCAACAAACAGCGGTCAAGAAATCAAATGATATATTACATTGGGCAAATCTGCTGCAAAAGAACTCTTCAAAATCTTAAAAAGCAAAGAAGTCACTTTGAGGACGTAAGCACACCTGATCCAAGCCATGATATTTTCAATTGCTTCATATGCATGCAAAAGCTGGACAATGAATAAGGAAGACTGGAGAAGAATTGACACATTTGAATTATGGTGTTGGTGAAGAATATTAAACATCTCTTGGGCCCCCAGAAGAACAAACAAATTTGTCTTGGGAAGAAATGCAGCCAGAATGCTCCTAGAAGTGAGGATAGCAAGATTTTGTCAACTTTGGACATGTCATCAGAGAGGACCGGTCCCTGGAAAAGGACAGCCTGCTTGGTAAGGCAGAGGGTGGGCAAAAAAGAGGAAGGCCCTCAGTGAGACGGATTGACCCAGTGGCTGCCACAATGGGGTCGACCATTGTGAGGATGGTGCAGGACCAGATAGTGTTTTGTTCTGTTATACATGGAGTTGCCATGAGTAGTAGCTGACTCGGTGGCACCTAACAATGGCAGCATTACAGGTCAGTCAGATAGGTAGTTGATGACAGGCTCTTGACTTCTCCTCAAGCATACTTTTTCTGAAAAATTCTACTTCCTCAACTATTTCTCATGTGTGGTGAATAGGCCACCATTCTAACTCAGCCTTTTATTAAGAATACCATTTTGGTGAACATGGACAAGATGAGCGAGCCCTCTGTATAACTTTGCTTTAAGTCTCATAACTTCATGGAAATGGGGACCAGGGGAGGATGGGTGGGAGGACGAATCTAGTGTAACAAAGCCAACCTGGAAGTCTCCCTTTAGCCTGGAAGTGGGAGGTTTTATCCCTGCCTCCCCCATCTGGTGTGTTCTTGCTATGGATTGAATTATGTCTCCCCAAAAGATATATTGAAGTCCTAACCCTCAGTGCTTGTGAATGGGACTTTGTTTAGAAACAGAGTCTTTGAAGATGTTATCGTTTGACACGAAGTCATGCTGGAGTAGGGTGGGTCCTAATCCAATGTGAATGGTCTCCTTATAAAGTGGAGAAGAGACAAAGAGACAGAGAGATATGGAGGGAAGACAGCCTCGTGATGATGAAGCTACAAGTCAAAGAACACCTGGGGCCAACAGAAGCTGGGGGAGAGAAGAAAGGATCCTCCCCTAAAGGCTTCTAAGAGAGCACAGTCCTGCCAACAACCTGAACCCAGAGTCCCAGACTCTCTCCCAGTGAGACAGTCAATCTGTGTCATTCCAAGCCACCCACCTGGGGGGCTTTGTTATGGAAACCTAATAGGCAATGGAGTCTCCTTGGCTCAGACCTTAAGTTTCATGTCTGTGTCACATCTTCTTCTCCATAGTCACCCTTAGTGCCCCCACAAGAGAATTCACTTACTCTTCATTGATTATCTCTCCTGTTATCTGACATTTTTCACTTACAATCGTAAAAAGTCTACTACCCAAATATTTTGTGTATTAACAACGTGTGTACGGCAGTAATGAACTCCAAGGTGCAAGGTGAGAGTAATGCTGGCTGTGATGGTTAATGTTGTGATTCAATTTGGCTGGGTCACGGTTCTCTGTGATTTGGCAGCTTTATAATGATGTAATCTGGCAGTTATGTAATGATGTGGTCATCCTCCATTTTTGCATAATGCTGATATTTATAGAGTCCTGGTCTTTGGAACCCAACCATGTTGATAAGGGATGAGTGGGTGTATTTCACCATCTCCACCTGATAAGAAACACGTATATGGACTGGCTGAATGCGTGTGGGCTTCAGGAAGAATGTACCATACATCCAGTCCTTAATTTTACACTTTCAAGGGAATTAAACACACCAATTCCACTAATGGTATTTCCACTATAACATTAAGGATACCTGGTGACACAGTGGTGAAGCATTTGGCTTTTAATGGACATGTTGGTAGTTTGAACCTTACAGCCAGCTGCTTCTTAGCAGAAAGAAGTAGCAGTCTATAAAGATTTATACCCTTGGAAACTCTATGGGACACTCCTACTTTGTCCTCTAGGGTCACAACAAGTTGGAATCAACTTGATGGTACATGGTAACAACAATCAAGGTACAGAAATACTGTGTGTCTCTTATTTGGGAAGCAAATGAACTTCCCCCATTTCCTCTCATTCTACTTTCTTCACCTCAAAATTATCTCCTTCACCTAAAAAAAAAAAAAAATCAAAAAGAATGTTAAATATCTCTGTTTCTTTACAGGATACTCATTTTTAAAAATATCTTGGTTCTTTTTCTCAGAGTATGTGTGGAAGACAGTGATGAAAACCCATCTGCTTTTGAGACCTGCAATTCATAGAAAGTGTTTTGACTTGATCTAGGGATTTCTTTGTGGGGATAATAATACATCTAAAGGTTTAATTCACTTATTTTTTTGCCATTGATGGCCACCTGGCATCTGAATAACACTTCCCACTTGGTTATGGAAGAGTAAAAAGCTCTTTCTATAGCCACTGAAATGAACGGCTGACTTGTCCCTCCCCTCTACTGCTAACTCAGAAACAGTGGTTCATGCATCACGTCCCATCTTTGATCGTGAGGAGAGTGGTGCTGCTGCCTGGTACCACAGAGACTCTTGTCTGATCAGATGTGAATTGTAGAGTACATGGCAGATCGTTGCCGATTTCCATAAACACTGTTATAAGAGCACTCGTGAAGAAATCTTAATAAGCGCAAGATTTGCAGCATTGCTTTAATGCAATTGAATATCAAGATTCAAACACGGATATTTTCTAAAAAGTTCAGGAGAAGATAAAGGATTTGCTGCTCTGGGAACTGCAGAATGAATAAATTAGCAGGGGAAGTGCACAGGCGGGACCTTTTGAATGTATGATCATTTGTGTTTTAGCATTTAGAGTTGCCTCATATAAATGCGGGCCAATTTCCATTCTGACAGCCCTGCAAGAAAGCCTGGCATGTTTTGGTGTCTTCATTTAAGAATGGGCGGTCTGTATCGAACAAGGCCTTTCTTGACACTGGGTTAGTTCATCTGTCATAATGAGAATCTATGATGCAGAGGGATGCCCGACTTTCATCGCTGGGTGCAAGGTTCGTTCGTGCGAAGGAAAGAGAGAACGTTGTCGGCACAGAGCCAGAATCATTATTTACATAGTGGGCGCAGCTCCCTGTAAAATGCTGCCTATTTATTGAAAGTAAATGTTAAATTGGTCACAGTGTATTTCTCTGCATTTCTCAAATTATTATTTTATGGCAAGAAATGAAATATGGATTGCAGACATAAAAGCTTTTATACTAAACATCAATTTGAAACCATTTGCTGCAGCAAAGCATGAATCGACGTACGGTGATGGGCTAGCCCAGGGGTCCTGAAGCTCAAAGGCTTAGACAACCTCTCAACTGTAGCCATGGGGCCAATGGCTTAGCCCAGGACATTCGGCCCCTGGCTCAGCCATCTCTACATGCAAAGGGTGGTCACGTCTTTGTGGATGCAACTGCCCTCTGCCTGGAAGGGTGAGGAGGTGGATGAGTGTGAGTGTTCGTGGTGTTTCGTGTTCCCTTTGACTCTGCAGTTCCCGTGGCTCCCTTGGGACACTCTCCATCTCCCCATGGGGATGAGCAACATCTGCTCCCATCACTAGTGTGAGCCCCAGAGTAGATGTTCAAGCTGCACGTGTGTGTATCAGTGAATGTGAATGAGGTTGCTAGGGTGGTCTCAGGAGTACAGCAGAAGACGGCGCTTCTTGCACATGGCCCAGCCAAGCCCACTGGGATTGGATGGGGCTGGGTTCTTGTGGGTAGTTCTTGTCAGGGGCTGGCCAGGGAAGTATGACACCACTTCTGAGCTGAAGCAAAGACCCTCCAGTGTCACTTGCATCCCTGGAGAACCTGCATGTTCCAGCTGGGACAGTTACAGGGTGATGGAATTCCCTCATTGGAATCCCGGAGTTCCTGTGCAGTGGACAGTTGTCCGGGGTGGTCTGGACTTGCAGTGGACACGATGTGACAAGTGACATACACACCTGTGTTGTAGGAAGCTGCCCCAGGGGTGGAGAAGAACATCAGGTGGTGGGTGTGGGAGCCTTATGGAACAGGGTGGGTGACCTCTTCTTTCAGATCTGTCCACCCATGGCAACCACACCTTTTCTTCTCTCAGACACAAGCTGAGGTCATGGCTCAGCTCTGTCCAGCCCTGGGACCACTATGTGGTCTGGCCCTGCCTGTGATGATGACTAGGTGAGTCTGGCTAATTCTAAAACCAGGGACTGGAGGTCACTTGGCAAGCTGACCTAATCCATGGTCTCCAACATCAGCATAATAAAGGTACTTTCTTGCTATCAATCTGGCTGATTTTAACTTCTGCATGGTTTAGAATGTGGGTGGAGGGTAAAGATGACATTGATAAGTCCTTTCAAGTCCCAACATGGACCATGGAAAGAATCTATATTAACAAAAGTTTAAACAGGAATTCCCAGTATAATAAAAAGCCTTTAAGGTAGAAAATAATACTAATTTAATTAATACTAGGTCATATTTCCTACTTCTGTAGTGATACTGCCTCGTAAACCCAAGGAGGTGTTGCTATGAGTCCGGTTTGACTCGACGGCGCATAACAACAACAAGAAGGTCATATTTACATAGGGCTTATGTGGCGTAGTGCCTAAGGCATTTGACTGCTAATCAGAAGGCTGGCGGTTCAAACCCACTAGCCACGTCTTGGAAGGAAGGTTGGGCAATCTGCTTCCGTAGTGATACCACCTTGGAAACCCAAGGAGGGGTCTCTATGAGTTAGATCTGACTCCACAGCAGTGGTTACATTTTGAGTTGCATTATGCTGTGATAGGCATTGTTCCAAGGACTTCATAAATATTAATACATTTAATCTTCAGAACAACTTTCTGAAGTAGGTATCATTGTCCTCATTTTCTTTAAAGAGAGCAGTAAAGAGACTTGTTCATAGTAAGTGGCTTCCTGGTCTTCACACTCTACTCTCTTCATCAGTCTTGGTAAAATAGAGGGCCAGCAAAAAAGAGGAAGACTCTCAATGAGATGGACTGACACAACGGCTACAATAATGGGCTTCAATACAGTAAGGATTATGAAGATGGCAGGACTGGGCAGTGTTTTCTGATGTCCATAGGGCTGCTATGAATTGAAACTCACTTGATATCACCTAACAACAACAACCAACAACATATCAGCGTGTTGGTTGCATATAATTTTGAATGTGCTGAAGAGTCTTGAAGGGTGATAGGTGGCACCGAATGACGATAGAAGGCCTTGTGGTAGTTAAGGCTGTGTGTCAACTTGCTGGGCCTGGTTTTGAGTGGCTGGGCAGCTGGATGTAATGATCTTGGTGATGAGACTGGTCATCAGCTCCATGGTGTAATCTACTGGACCTGTCTCAGGGATGTGGTCTGCTTCTCAAATATTAGAAGCAGCTTTGAGAAAAGTCTTGGGTTTTGGCACACCTGGATTGTGCATGTTGCCAAATCTTCATGTCAATGGCCTACCATGGTGCCTGTCAACCTTGGGACTGTTCATGGACTTGAATTAGTGGCCTGTCATGTGCTTCATAATTTTTGGACTGTGCCATTTTAATTGTCAACCTTGGGTTTGTTGGCCTCAACAACCAGCAGCTGCCTGAATTAGAAAAGCCTTAACTTTTATTTATTTATTGGTTTTGGTTTTCCGGCTTCAGTGGGCTGGTATCAAAAAGCAGAGCAGAAGCCCAAGGTCAGGGGCCCTTCATCCAGCCCCTAAAGCTGGCATTTGAATTGGCCTTCTAGCCTCCTAAACTGTAAGGAAATAAATCCCTGTTTGTTAAAGCCATCTCCACCAGATGCAGCACTTGTTGTTGTTGTTGTTATTTGCCGTCGAGTCGGCCCCGACTCATAGCGACCCCTCCTTGGGTTTCCGAGGC
>NW_006921968.1:2706533-2707363 GCF_000298275.1 Orycteropus afer afer | reverse complement strand
TGCATCTGGAGCTGTGGTCACTATGGTGAATGGAGAAGGTCAAGACGGGCTCCTCATTGACTCTGTGGGATAGTGAAGGTCATCTTCCACGGGTCATCATAAACGGGGCGTCAGGCTGGGCTCCTCCACCCAGCAGCATGACTGGGGTGGGTGTCACCCAGTGTGGTAACTCATGGTGTCAACACCCTCATGGACCTCCTCCCGTACCAGACCACACAGAATCCTTAATAATGTTTATTTTCAATTTTTAATCACAGAATAATATGATATAAATATAGTTGTAAATTGCTTAAATGTAACATTTTTTAAAATTATGTGAATACTGACAACAAAATTATTTTGTAAAATCTTTCTACATTGAATGACAATATTTGTTACTTATTAGTAACGGAGCAGAAGCCTTTTCTGATTTTTCTCCTTTTTCTTTCATTACTACTTGATTCTCAAAAAGTTATTGATACAGGCTCACAAACACTAATTACCTAATATTGTAGCTAAAGCTCCAAACAAATCAACAAATATTACTAACTACAAAAACACCGGCTGTGGCAAAGAAAGTGACAGTGTGTACTTCTAGCTGTGTGGACAGAACCACGTGATTCGACGTGTGTCCTTGTAAATGGGTGATAGTGACAGCTTTGACCAGAGTGCATCTCAAAAAACCAGGCCCATTGGCATCGAGTTGTTTCTGACTCATAACGACCCCCTTTGGGTTTCTGAGGCAGTAAATCTTTGTGGAAGTGGATTGCCCAGTGTTCCTTCTGAGAGTGCATTAGAAGGTTTGGAAAGTAAGTTAGCATGGAGGTTTAGCCTTGTGGGTCTGCTGGTGC
>NW_006921968.1:2669250-2704698 GCF_000298275.1 Orycteropus afer afer | reverse complement strand
TGGTAGCATAGTGCCTAAGGCACTTGACTGCTAACCAGAAGGCTGGCGGTTCAAACCCACCAGCCACTCCTCAGAAGGAAGGTTGGGCATTCCTAGTTGCGTAGTGATACTGCCTTGGAAACCCAAGGAGGGGTCGCTATGAGTCGGGGCCGACTCGATGGCAAATAACAACAACAACAGCAACAGCAGCGTTCCATGGCGTGTATCCCCTGCAGCCCGTCTAACTCTGCAACCACGGAAGGGCATTTGGGGCCACTCTGGTTGGGGTTACCAGAGGTAAAGCCGCTGGCTACTCCTGTGCAGGCTCCTGTGTGAATGCACGTTTTCGTTTCTCTGCGATAAATGCCCAGGGGTGCCATTGCTGGGTCATGTGGGGTTGTGCGGCACTGGGTGGAGTTTCGTTCTGTTGCGCATGGAGTCATTCCGTGTGGAACCAACTCGACGGCAGCTAACAACAACAGCATGGGGGCTGCATGTTTTGATAAGAAACTTCCAAACTGTTCTCTGGAGTGGCCGTGCCATCTTCCATCCCCACCAGCAGCGATCGAGTCCCTCTGCATCCACACCAACATTTCACATGGGCCCTGTTTCTGTTTTACCCTGTCCGATAGGTGTGTTGTTGTTGATGTTGTTGGGTGCAGTTGAGTCTGCATACTGCCCTATCCCGCACCTCCTCACAATCCTTGGTGTGTTGAGCCCATCGGTGCACCCCCTGTGTCAACCTTTCTTGTCTTCCCCTTTTCCTCTGACCCTCTATCACCAAGCAGGATACTCTTCTCCAGGGAATGGTCCCTCTTGATAGCATGACCAAAGTACAAGAGACCATGTCTGTCCATTCTGGCTTCTAAGGAGCCTTCCAGCTGTATTTCTTTTGAGAAAGATTTGTTTGTTCTGCCAGTCCATTCAGTATTTTCAACAACCCCGTAATTAAGGTACATTCTTCTGCAGTCTTCCTAATTCACTGCCTGGCTTTCATCTGCATACGAGGCTGTTTAGAAGACAATCTCTTGGCCAGGTGCACCTCATCTTAGTCTTCAAGTCACATCTTTGCTCTTTAAAAGAGGTCTGCTCTTTGAAAGAGGTCTTTTGCAGCAGATTTGCCCAATTCAATATGACATCTGATGTCTTGACAGCTGCTTCCATGGGTGTTGATGGTGGATACAAGTAAAACGAACTCCCTGGCAACTTCAATCTTTTCTCCATTTATCATGATGTTGCTTATTGGCCCAGTTGGGAAGATTTTTGTTTTCTTGATGTTAAGGTGTAATCCATACTGAAGTCTGTAATCTTTGATCTTCATCACTAAGAGCTTCAAGCCTTTTTCGCTTTCAGTGAGCAAATGTGTCACCCGCATATTGCAGATTGTTAATAAGTCTTCCTCCAGTCTTGATGCTACATTCTTCTTCATTCAGTCCAGCTTCTAGGATTATTTGCTCAGCATACAAATCAAATAAGTAAGGTGAATGGATACGACCCTGATGCACACCTTTCCTGATTTTAAACCCTGCAGTATCCCTTTGTTCTGTTATGAACCATAGCCACTTGGTCTATGTACAGGTTCCTATGAACACAATTAGGTGTTCTGGAATTCCCATCTTCGTGGTGGTATCTGTAATGCCTTTGCATAGTTAAAAAGGCACAGATAAACATCTCTCTGGTGTTCTGTGCTTTCAGCCAAGATCCATCAGACGTCAGCAATGACACCACTCCTTCCGTCTCCTCTTCTAACTCTGGCTGGAATTTCTGGCAGTTCCTGTTTATGTACTGCTGCAGCGTCCTTTCAAATTATTTGCAACAAAACTTTATTTGCTTGTGATATTAATGATGGTGTTTGATAATTTCTATTTTTAAAATTTTTCTATTGTGATTTGGGTGCAAATGTACAAAGCAGGTTCCTTTTACTCTCAATATTCATACACATTTGGTTTCGTGGCACAGATTATAATCCCAACAATGAACAGCTCTCCTCCTGTCTCTTGCCTGGGACTACCCCTTCCCTGTGGCCTTCTCACGTTCCTGTCTGACCAGCCTTCCCTCGCTGCAAATGATTCCCTTCTGACCTCTCACCATTGATTGATCTAAAGGGTGCATGTCCCAAGAGTAGGTGTTCTGCATGTAGGCCTTTCTACTATCTGGTTCAGAGCTAATCAATGGAAGTGAGGCCAGTTCCAGGCCCAAAGGATAACCTGGGGCCATAGTCTTGGGGGTTTCGCCAGTCTCTGTCTGACCAATAATTCTAGTCTTGTTTTGTGTTTTTGAATTTTATTCCACATTTTTCTCCCACTCTATCCAGGATCTCCAATTTTGATCCTCTTCTCTGTTGTTGGCATTGGTAGCTGGGCACCATGTAGTTCTGGTCTCAGTGTCATGAGGGCTGAGGTTCCCATGGTCCATCATTTCCTTGGACTAATTGTTTCCATATGACTTTGACTTTCTTCACTCTTCTTTGCTCTGGACAAGGGGAGACCAATAATTGCATCTTAGATCGCCACTTGAAAGCTTTTAAGAACCTGGTTGCTACTCACCAAAGTAGGTTGTAGAACAAGATTTTTGTGTACTGTATCGTGCCAAATGAGCTTGATGTCTCCCAAGACCTTGGTCCCCAGGCCTCAGGCCTGGTGACTCACTCCACCAAGGTGCTTGGTTATTGCTGAGAAGCTACTCCAGCTTCACCCCCTGTTAGTTCTATAATGTATACGGATGTTTTTGTAGCACAAATACACATGTAAGAATATCATCAGCCAAATCTTTGATGGTCATGGGTATATTCCAGTTCACCTACCCACACCTGGTCTTCTCACCTGTCTATGTATCTACCCCTAGGCTAGTGTTTGTTGTTACTGATAATGCAGCATTGTGTATGTAATAGTATTTGCCTCTGTTGTCTATATTTTTGTATGCCTCTCTATGTCCTTCTTTTCTGTATTATTATTGTGCTGGTCACACACTTTTGTTGTATTGCCTTTCCCTTCACCCAAATCAACACATGAATCTTAACTAGTCTGAAATTTTCCCTCCCACCCCTGGTAACCATCAAAGTAAATGTCCCTGCCTGTGTAAACCTTTCATTGACATTTTATAATAACGGACTCATACAATATTTGTCCTTCTGTGATTGGCTTATTTCATTCAACATGTTGTCCTCCAGGTTCATCCATGTTGTGAGGTAACTTGTGGATTCTTCTTTATTCTTTCATGTTGCATGATACTCCATTGTGTTGATGTACCAGGATATACCATAGTTGGGTTATCTGTTTATCTGTTGATGGGCACTTAGGTTGTCCCCATCTCTTTGGTATAGTGAATAGTACTGCAATGAACATGGGTGTGCACATGTCTATTTGTGTCCTGGATCTCATCTCTTCAGGAATGGCTGGATCAAGTGGTATTTCTATTTCCAACTCTTTAAGGAATCACCATACTGATTTCCACAGTGGCTGTATCATTTTACAGTCCCACCAGCAGTGTATGAGAGTCCCAATCTGTCCATATCCTCGCCAACATTTGTTATTTTCTGCCTTGTCGTACTTTACTGTTATTGGTGGGGTGAGATGATGTCCCATCATTGTTTTGATTTGCATCTGAGTGCTAACCAGAAGGTTGGTGGTTCAAACCCACCAGCCACTCCACAGAAGCAAGAATGAGAAATCTACTTCCATAAAGATTTACTGTCCCAGAAACACATTGGGGGTCACTATGAGTCATAATTGACTCGATGACAGTGGGTTTGGTTTTTTTGGTTTAATGGCTAATGGTTGTGAGCCTTTCTGCATGAGTTTGTTGGTATCTGTATATCTTCTTTAGTGAAGTGACTGTTTATGTCCTTTGCCCATTTTTGAATTGGATAGTTTGTTTTTTTTGATGTGGAGGTATTGAAGTTTTCTATAAATCTTAGAGATAAATCCCTTGTCAGATATGTCATAGCCAATTTTTTTTTCACAATCTGTAGATTGTCTCTTTACTCTTTTGGAGAATTCTTTTGATGCACATAAGAATTTAATTTTTAAAAGGACCCAGTCATCTGGTTTCTCTTCTGCTGCTTGTACGTTTTGGGTTTTGCTTGGTAGTCTATTTATGCCATAAATTAAGGCCCCTAGGTTTGCCCCTGTTTTATTTTTGATAAACGTTATGGTTTACGGTTTTACATTTAGCTCTTTGATCCATCTTGAGTTCATTTTTGTGTATGGTGTGAAGTGTGGATCTTGTTTCATTTTTCTGCAAGTGGCTATCCAATTTTGCCAGCATCCTATTTGTTAAAGAGGCTTTCTCTACCCCATTTAATGGGTTTCAGCTTTTTGTCAAAATTCAACTGTCCATATGTGGATGGGTCTATTTCTGGATTTTCAGTTCTGTTTCATTGATCTATTTCTCTATAATTGCAGGGAGTGTGAGACCTCTTTCTTTGTTTTTCTTCTTCAGTAGTGCTTTGCTTTATCCGAGATCTCTTTCCTTTCCATATAAAGTTAGTGATTGGTTTTACGATGTCCTGAAAGAATGCTGATGGAATCTGGATGAGGATTACATTGAATGCATAGATTGCTTTGGGTAGTATTGACATTTTCACAATATTCAGTATTCCTATCCATGAACATGGCATTTTCTTCCATTTGTGAAGGTCTCTTGTACTTTTTCTCAGCAGTGTTTTTAGTTTTCTTTGTATAGGACTTTTGTGTTCCTGGTAAGATTTGTTTCTAAATATTTTATTGTTTGGTAGCTATTATACATGGTATTGTTTTCCTTATTTCCTTTTCAGAGATCTCTTTGTTGATGTAGAGGAATTCAACTGTTTTTTGTGTGTTGATCTTGTTTCCTGTCACTATGCTGAAACTTTCAATTAGTTTCAGTAGTTTTCTTGCCGAGTGTCTTGGGTTTTCTATGTATAGGATCATGTCACCTGCAAACAGGGATAGTTTGACTTCTTCCTTACCAAGTTGGATGCCTTTGATTTCCCTTCCTTGCCTTATTGCCCTGGTTAGGACTTCCAATACAATGTTGAATAGTAGTGATGAGAGGGCGTCCTCGTCTGGTTCCTGTTTGTAAGGGGAATAGTTTCAGTCTCTCTCCATTGAGTATAATGTTGCCTATTATTTTTTCATATGTACCTTTTATTACATTAAGAAATTTCCCTTCCATTCCTATTTTTATGAGAGTTTTAATCAGTAATAGGTGTTGGATTTTATCAAATATCTTTTCTCCATCAATTGATACGATCCTGTGGGACTTTCCCTTTGTTTTATTTATGTGGTGGATTACATTGATTGTTTTTTTTTTTTAATGCGTAACCATCCTTGCATACCTGGTATGAATCCCACTTGGCCATGGTGTATTATTTTTTTGATATAGTGTTGGAGTCTATTGGGCAGAATTTTGTTGAAGATTTTTGCATCTATATTCATGAGGGATATTGGCTTGTAATTTTCCTTTTTAGTAGTGTCTTTACCTGGTTGCTAACCACAGTGACGGTGATTCAAACCTGGCAGCTGCTTTGTGGGAGAAGAAAAATCTTCCATAAGAATTTACAGCCTTGGAAACCCACTGAGTGTCACTATGAGTCAGAATCGACTTGATGGCAGTGAGTAGGTGTTTTGGTTTGGTTACCTGGTTTTGGGGTCAGGGTTATGCTTGCTTCATAGAATGAATCTAGGAGTGGTCTATCATTTTCTTTGTTGTGGAATAGTTTGAGTAGTAAATGTGTCCGCTCTTCTCTGAACATTTGACAGAATTCTCCAGTGAAGCTGTCTGGCCAGGACTTTTTTTTTTTGGTGGGGAATTTTTTTTTTTTGAATGACCTGCTCAATTTTTCTTTTGTTATGGGTGAGTTCAAGTACTCCATCTCAGACTGTGTTAATTTAGGTAAGTCTTGTGTTTCTAGAAATTTGTCTATCTCTTCTACACTTGTGAATTTGTTAGAGTACAGTTCTTCATAATATTCTGTTATTATCCTTTTTATTTCATTTGGTTCTGTTGTGATGTCACCCATTTCATTTATTATTCATGTTATTTGCATCTTCTCTTTCTTTTCCTTTCTTAAATTTGCCAGGGGTTTGTCGATTTCGTTAATCTTTTCAAAGAACTAGCTTCTAGTCTTGTTGATTTTCTCTATTGTTATTTTGTTTTCTGCTTCTTTTGTTTCTGGGCCTAAGGTATTTGACTGCTAACCAGAAGACTGGTGGTTCAAACCCACCAGCCACACACCAAAAGTAGACTGGGCAATATATTGCTTTAATGATACCACCTTGGAAACCCAAGGAGGGGTCGCTAGGAGTTGGATCCATCTCAGTGGCAGTGAGTTTGTTTTTTGGTTTCTGATCTTTATTATTTCCTCTCTTCTGGGAAGAGTAGGTTTCTTTTTGTTGCTCTTTTTCTAACTGTAGAAGTTGTTGAGTTAAAGTGTTGATTTTGATTCTTTCTTCTTTTTTGTTGTGTGCATTTGTTGCTATCAACTGACCTCTGAGTACTGCTTTCATTGTGTCCCAAAGGTTTTGGTAAGTTTTCATTCTTATTTGTTTCTAGGAATTTTTTTTCATTTCATGCTTTATTTCTTCTATTACCCAGTAGTTCTTGAGCAGTGTATTATTCAATTTCCACTTTTTTTTTTTCTCCTTGGTCTTCTTATTACTGATTTTGAATTTTATAGCATTGTGATCCAAGAAGATCTTTGTAATATTTCAGTGTTTTTAAATGTATTGAGGCTTGTTTTGTGGACTAACACATGATCTATTCTGGAGAATGATCCATGCCCTGGAGAAGAATGTGTATTGTGGTTTTGTTGGGTGGAGTGCTCTGTAGATGTCTATGAGGTCAAGTTGGTTGATTGTGTTGTTGAGATCTTCTGTATCTTTGTTGAGTTTCTTTCTAGTTGTTCTGTCCTTCATCTAAAATGGTGTGTTAAAATCTCCAACTACTATTGTAGAATTGTCTTATTTCTCCTTTTAATTCAGTTAATGTTTGCTTTATGTATTTTGGAGCTCTTTTATCAGGTGCATTGATATTTATTATGGTAATGTCCTTCTGGTCAATTGACCCTTTTAACATCATGTAATGCCCTTCTTTGTCCCTTATGCTGGTTTTCACCTTAAAGTTTATTTGATCAGAAATTATTATTTCCACTCCTGTTCTTTTTTGGTTGCCATTAGCTTGATATGTTTTTTCCCCATCCTTTGATTTTTAATTTATTTTTATCTTTCTGTCTTAGGTGGGTCTTTTGTAGGCAACACATTGATGGATCTTCTTTTCTTATCCAATCTGCCAGTCTCTTTCTCTTGACTGGAGCATTTAATCCATTCACATTCAGTGTAATTAATGATAAATATGAATTTATTGCTGTCATTCTTTTGTGTTTTTTTGTTGTGTTGTTGGAGATTTCTTTGTTCCAAATATTTTTCTGTGCTGAGTTCATTTTGTTATTATGTTTTCTTTTTTCTTCATTATTGTTGGTTTTGTGTTTACTAAGCCCTTGTGATTTTCTTATTTTGGTTAGAAAGCTTGCTAATTTTCTATGTGGCTCCCCTGTAGTAAATTTTTATCTCCCTAAGTTTAAAATATTCTGTTTTATTTAGACACCATTCTGACTCCCTCTCCATTTGGAATTTTGTAATTATAATGTTTATTCCTTCTATTTGCTTTGCTGTTGGTGTCATTTGCAGATTGACTCCTCTATCTCTCTATTTACATTTTTCTAAGCTCATTTTAGTTTTGAGAAGTCTTTTCCAGGGTTGGTTTGTGGGGGGTGTTGTCACATGTCTTAGTCTTAGGTTGTTGTTTTCTTTTGTTAGTTTTCTGTTAGAAGGACTCCTTTCTTGTAGGATTGGTCTGGTTTTCACAAATTCCCTTAATTTCTGTTTTCTGGGAATGTCTTAATTTCACTTTCATATTTGAGGGACAGTTTGGCTGGATATATAATTCTTGGGTGACAATTCTCTTCCCTCAAGGTTTTGTATATGCCATCCATTGCTTTCTTGCCTGTATGGCTTCTGTTGAGAAATCAGAGCTTAGTCTTATTGGTTGGTCATTATGGGTAGTATTTCATTTTTCCTGAGCTGCTCTCAAGATTCCATCTTTGTCTTTGGTTTTGGAAAGTTTGAATGATATGTCTTGGTGACTTTCTCTTGGATGCTATATTGTATGGGGTTTGTTGAGATTCTTGGATGGATATCTTTTTGTCTTTCATGATAAAGGGGAAGTTTTCTGTTAATAAGTCTTTGACAATTTTCTCAGTTTTTTTCCCCTCCTCTTGTTCTGGAATTCCAATCAGGCATATGTTAATTCTTTTCATATCATCCCAAATAACTCTTAGACTTTATATCTCTTCATTCTTTGTTCTGTTTTTCTTCATATAAGTTGGTTTCAAGGGATTTGTCTTCTAGTGGGGTATGAGTTCCTCAGCCATTTCAATCCTACTCTTTTGTCCTTTCAACATGTTATCTACTTCCATAATTTGTGTGTTCATTTCTGGATATCCATTTGTTGTTTTTGTATGATTTCTAATTGTCTACTTTGTCATTTTGCTCTAGAATGATTTTCCTGAATTCTTCAAGGTCATTGTCTGTCTTCTCCTTGCTTCTGTTTATGGTTTCCTTGAGCTCTTGGCATGTCTTATATATATGTCTTGAATTCTTTATCAGATATTACTTTTTCATTCTCTGGGAGGTTTCCTAATTCTTCATTTCAGACACTTATTTCTACTATCTTTTCCTTTTTTTTTTTTTTTTTGAGTTGAAGTTTTCTGTTGCCTCTGAGACATTTTGAAGTTGTTGTTTTTATTTATTGATGATGTGCTGATTTGTTTCACTCTGGTTTTATTTTTCACTTTGTTTTAACGTATCTTTCCAGCTTTCTCTGTGTTGGTGGAGTAACTGGTGGGAATGTGGGTGCAGGTCTCTGTTGCTGTGGGGAGGAGTTGCAGTTGGGATGAGCAGATGTTGTTCACCTTCTGTTGTTGTTGATCCTGTGGTGCAGGAGCTGTTAGTGTCACTTGTATCAAAATCCTCCCAATCTTTTTACCCAGTGTCTTTAATGCCTGTGGGTTCCGTGAAGTTTTTTTTTTTTCCTTCCATGTCATCCTCCTTTGCTTTTGTAATGGCTTCTCTTTGAGCAATCCAGCTCCCCCACCCCCAGTCATTGACCTCACTCTCTTTCCTGTCATCACTAAATCTAATACTTTATCTTCTTAATAGATGCTCATAATTCTAGGATCATTTTTTTGTATCTGTTTCATTGAGTTTCTCTAAATCTCTGTTGAAGAGGGTTCAGGCAGTGGATGTTAGTAGGACACCATCTCGTCTCTCCTATTGTTTCATAATTTCTACACCCTGCTGGATCTCTTTCTTTGGAATGTGCACAAATATGGATCTCTTCCAGTCAGTTGGCCAGGTACTATTCCAAATTTCTTGGCATAGATGAGTAAGTGTGTCCAGCACTGCATCCATTTGTCGAAACATCTTGATGAGTGTTCATCAATTCCTGGAGCCTTATTTTTCACCAGTGTCTTCAGTGTAGCTTGAATTTCTTCAATACTCTTGATTGTATGCTACCCCCTGAAATGGTTGAATGTCGACCAATCTTTCAGTGGAGTGACTCTGTGCATTCCTCCTATCTTCTTTTTCTGCTTCTGCATCGCTCGATATTTTGCCCATGGAATCCTTCTGTATTGCAATTCAGGGCTTGAGTTCTTCCTCCCGTTCTTTCAGCTTGAGAAATACTGAGTGTGTTCTTCCCTGGTTATTTCTAATTCCAGGTCTTTTCGCATTTCAATATAATATTTTACTTTGTTTTCAAGAGCTTCCCTTTGGAATCTTCTGCTCAGCTCTTTTATTTCATCTTTCCTTCCACTCACTTTAGCTACTCTCCATTTAAGAGCAAATTTCTGAGTCTCTCCTGACATCCATTTTGGCCTTTTCTCTTTTTCTAATGACCTTTTGCTTTCTTCATGTATGATGTACTTGATGTCATCCTAGAACTCTTCTGGTCTTTGGCCGTTGGTGTTCAATGATTTGTATCTATTCTTGAGATGGTCTCTAAATTCAGATGGGGTATACTCAAGGTTGTATTTTGGTTCTTGTGGACTTGTTTCAGTTTCTTTCTATTTCAAGTTAAACTTGCATAAGCTCGATTGATAGTCTGTTCTATGGTCAGTCCCTGGCCTTATTCTGACTGATGATATTAAATGTCTCTCTTATCTCACAGATATGGTCAATTTGATTCCTGTGTATTCCATCTGATGTCGTCTATGTGTATAGTTGTTGTTTGTTGTTGTTATGTGCCTTCGAGTAAGACCTGACTCATAGTGACCCCTCCTTGGGTTTCTGAGGCAGTATCACTATGGAAGTAGATTGCTCCATCTTCCTTCTGAGGAGTAGCTGGTGGGTTTGAACCACCAGCCTTCTGGTTAGCAGTCAAGTGTCTTAGGCACTATGCTATCAGACCTCACATAGTTGTTGTTTATGTTGTTGAAAAAAGGTGTTTGGAATGAGTAAGTCATTGGTCATGCAAAATTCTGTCTGGTGATCTCTGACATCATATCTTTCACCAAGACCATATTTTCCAAATACTAATGCTTCTTTGTTTTCAACTGATGCATTCTAATTACCAGTATTTATCAATGGATCTTGATTTCATGTTTCATCAATTTCAGACTGCAGAAGTTAGTGAAATCTTCAATATCTTCATCTTTGGCTTCAGTGGTTGCTGTGTAAATTTGAGTAATAATAGTATTAACTAGTCTGTGTGCGTGTGGATATTATCTTTCACTGACAGCATTGTAATTCAGGAGAGATCTTACAGTGTTCTTTTCAGTGGTGAATGTTATTACCGTTTTAATTTGCATTTCCGTGATGGCTCATGAGTTTGACTAGCTTTTCATGTGCTTGATTGTCACCTGTTTATGTTCTTTGGTGAAATGTCTATTGATGTATTTTGCCTGTTTTCTAGTTGCACTGTTTGTAATTTGACTGCTGAGTTTTAAGAGTTATTTATACATTCCAGATGCTAATCCTTTGCTGGATATGTGCTTTGCAAATATTTTCTCAAATCTGTAGCTTGTGTTGTCATCTTCTTTTCACAGGCTTTAGTGGAACAAAAGTTTTAAATTTTGATAAGTTCCAACTTATCTGTAAAGGAAACATTCCATAAAAGGAAGCATGCATAGAAACTTTGATCATCCACATCCTTAAGACTCACTAGTTTTCTTTTTTAGTCCCTTCCTTGTCTGGTTTTGGTATCAATGTAATACTGTTGTGGTTGTTGCTGGGCATCACTAAATGGATTTGATTCACATTGACTCATGTGTTACAGAGTAGAACTGTCCCATTGGGTTTTCTTGCATTGTTCTTTCCACCTCCTGGACAGCTTTCTTTGAGTTGCTGTGCAAGAAGTTCTGGAGTTTGAGAAGAAGATAACGTAATTATTTTAGGAGTAATCTTTATGGAAGTGGATCACTAAGTCTTTCTCCTGTGGAGTCAATGGGTGGGTTCGAACTGCCAGCTCTTTGGTTAGCAGCCTAGTGCTTAACCATTTGTGCCACAAGGGCTTCTTAGGGTAAAGTATTAAAATGAGTTGGGATGTTTTCTCTTTTCTTCTACTGTGTCAAATTGGGGTTAATCCTTTAATGTATGGCTGAGTTCTCCAGTGATACCATCTGGGCCCGGAGGGTTCTCATTTAGGAGCTCTTTAATGGTAATCAAATGTCTTCCATTGTTATAGGGCTTACAGATCATCTCTTTCATTTTTAATTTTAGTAGTTTGTGGTTTTTGAGGATGTGGCCCATTTTTTCTAAGTTGTTGAATTTATGAGCATAAAGTTGCTCATCATTTTCTCTTCTCTTCCATCACCCACCCCTCAAGTTTGCAACCATTCCAGAAACCCTGCTAGTCCAGAACACCAGTGCTTTCTCCCACCTGTGGACCTCTGACATTCTACTTTTCTGCCTATGCACTTTTGCTTTTCCCTTTTCCCTTCTTTGCTTTGTTCCCTGAGGGCCCCTCTCACTGTTGCTTCCGTTGAGAAGTCTAAAGGCAAGAAAGGACAGGAGGTGTGGCCAGGCTGTAGCCTCTACAATTCATGTCTGTTTCCCTGTTGCACCCATCCTTCTGGATGTAGCAGTAAATGTCACCAGAACAAAATAAATGGCACTGTCCATAATTCCTATTCCCCCTTGGCATATTTTTATTAGGATTTTAAGGCTTCAAGGCTGAAATCAAATGCATTGTTCAGTTGAAAACCCAAAACAAAACAAGGGCAACAGCCCAGGTGATTTATGGGAAACCTAATGGCAAATCCAGCATATTGTTCAGATACGGAATACCGAGACACGAAGTGTAAACCAGGAAAGATATGACCCTCATCAGCTCCTTGGTCCTGCAATTATTCTGGGCTTGCAGGAAGTGCATAGGAAGTGGGACTGCATTTTAAGAATGAGTGATGTGTGGATGATTTTGGAGACGATTCTGGAGTGACTGGAAAGAGCAACCTGAGCTGTGTGCAGCCTGCTCCGCTTTTGACAGCTGACTTAGGAAATGGGTATTTTCCTTTTGCCTCACTCCTACGTTTCTTGCACTGCACGGGTGTTTTCATATGCTTTGTCTCACTTAGTCTAAATGGCAACCTTAAGAGGTAGGTGTTATCACACCTATTTATAGAGAAGACACAGAGCTCAGAGAGGTGACATGACTAATTTAGGGGCATGGAGCTTGGAGGGCAATGAGCCATGCTCAAATGCAGGTTTTCTGAGAGAACAAATCTTTTTCAGCCAGAAGCAAGCAGAATATTAATTCCAGGAGAAATGGCATTCAAGGGAACCCATTATACGACTGCTTATAACTTACACTGCTTTGCCATGGGCCAATGACATCTTCCTGGAACATAAAGATGGTGAACAATTGATGAAAATGTGGATGGTACACAAGTTGTCAGTCATCCTACACACAGCCACCAACTCACAAAGGCATGAGGCTTCACTTTACATCATGAAGGGGCATTAAGGCCTCTCAATCATGAAATGCACTCACTCTATGGCCACTTGGCATGGCATGTGGCACACACTCAACAACAGTGGATGCATATTCATGGGGTAACTGTGTGATGCTTTTCCATAAAAGCAGGAAGGTTAGCTTGCTTTGCAGTTTCAAACAATTATGCAGGACAAATACCTTCTGGAAAAACACGCAGTTGTCCCTGAGAACAGTTGCAGATACTTATGGGCAGTGAATTTCCATAGTTTTGGTAGTTTATTACTATCCTCTGTCACCAATGGGTTCCTTTTCATCCATTTGTCCTCTTCACAGGTCTCTCTGTCTTAGTACCCCTGTCAGCCTGTGGACTGAAGGACCTATTTTGTCTTCATGGCAGCACAGCTTCTGCAAAGTTCTAAATGCTGAAATTCTCCCTTGAATGATAATTTCTCTCTCCTACTTTAACTTATCTCTTAGTATGTTCTCATTCCCATCAGCCAAAAATTATTCCATACTCTATCTCATCTTAAAAGAAAGAGAGAAGAAGAAGAAGAAGAAGAAGAAGAAGAAGAAGAAGAAGAAGAAGAAGAAGAAGAAGAAGGAGAAGAAAAAGAAGAAGAAGGAGAAATAACATAAACCTCTTATAAGGATTCTCCTTATCCTTTTAATATATTATGTTTCTTTGCTTCCTTCCATAACAAAAGCCTCAGCCTTCTCCTATTAGGATTCTGATCATCCTCCTTAGTTTTCTCCCACCTGCCAGGAAGCTTGATCCTCCTCTTTGCAGCCCCATGACTCAGTAGTTGGATTTCTTTCCTCCATTTATCCTCATTCCTTAGGTACGCTCACTCAATTCCTTGCCTGTATGTTCTATTCTGTGCTGGCGGCTCCCCAAATTATTCCCTCAGTCCCCTCTTCTCCCTGAACTCCAAATTCAGGCTAGAAATCCACACTCAGGGTGTCATCAGGCCATGTACTCTTGGTTGGCTCTTCAGGAAGGTCCTTCCTTATTTCTCTCAGTTTCATGGTAGTCCTGCATGTTTCTTGGCCTTCTAAGGCTTGTAGATATATCTTCACATGGAGTCTTTTTCTTCTACGTGTCCCTGCTTCTTTCTGTGCCCTTTTCCTTTATAAGATGGAAGGGATCAAGACTAGGACTGACTGTACTCCGATAAGACTTACCTGATAATATCTTCAAAGACAGACCCAATTTCCCCAAATGAAGTCACATTCACCGGTGCAGGGGTTAGGGCTGTAACACATGCTTTGAGGACATGATCCAGTTCCTAACAGCTGTCTGCTAGCCTTCTCCAGGTACAGTCCTACGTGAAGTCTACATCTCACAAATCCAAAAAGTTCACTCTGACACCCTCGAGTGTCTTCCTCCTTCTGCCTTGACCCTCAGCAGAGGGCACCTCCTCATCCGGTGGCTCTTGGAGTTAGTTGCCATCAAGTTGATGCCAAATCATGGTGACCAATGGGTGCAGAGTGGGGCTGCTCCATAAGGTTTTCAAGGTTGTGAGCTTTTAAAGGTAGGTGAGCAAGCCCCTCTTCTGAGGCATCTCTGGGTAGGTTTAAACAGACAACTTCTCAGGAAGTAGTAGAGCATTCAGCCATTTGAACCACCCACAGACCCCCATCACCCCAGCACTTCAGGCTAAAATCCCTAGAGTCCTTTTGGGTTCTCCTCATTTCACCTCTAATTCATTGGCAAGCTTTTCAAGCTGTGGTTTCCAGAGTTATTCAAATGCAACCCTGTCTCACTACTTCTGGAACACCTACTCTGATGTGGCTTACCAGTGTCTATCTCTAGGCCACAAGGACCTCCAATGTGTCTGCCTGTTTCCACTGTATTCTCCCTCAACTCCTCTTCACAAGGGCCAAACTGTCCATCTGTAAACATAGGTGTCCTGGCTTCACCCCTGTTCAAGGTGTCTAATACCTTCTCATCACATTTGGATGAACTTCCATCACCACCATGGTCTATACGACTTCACATAAGATGGGTCACTGGCTTCATTGCTAGCTCACTGTCCCCCTGGCTCCCACCCTTGTCCATGCAGACCTGCGACTCCTCCTGGATTCAGTCAGTTGACAGATATTGACTGTGGTACTCTTATGTGGCAGGCATTGTAGAGGGCTCTGGAGATAGGTGTTCAATTTGAATGTGAGAGACCAGGAGACACATATTAGAAAGGGAAGGTGGACCCAGCTCCTTTGAGAGAACAGGGCAGAAGGTGAGGACCCAGAAGGATGGAAGGAGCCATTGGAGATCAGATGAGAAGGGTTCTCAGGACAGAGAACTGGTTGGAATGCATGAGGTACTTGAGAAGATGTAGAGAAAGGCCAACTCGCCTTCGGCTGCCCCAGGCAGTTCTCTTCCTGATGGCCAGGCAGCATTAGGGACATCCCTTTCGGAGTACATAAACCCTCAGTTTTCTCAGGCAAACCGTATCTGTGGGGTGAAGATGTTAAGAGAAGGATAAGTTAGACTCAAGTGATTTGACCCTGGAGAGATGTGAGAGTTTGTTAATTCATTTTGAAGTATGAGGGATGTGATTGTATTTTTTATGTAATCTAAAAATAAAATTGTGGTGAATGGGAAGTGAAACTAAAGGTACACGTAATGCTCAATGTAAAAACAAGCTCTTAAAATAAAATAAAATTGTGAGACACTAGTGGTTCAGTGGTAGACTTCTCACCTTCCATGCTGAAGATCTGGGTTTGATTCCCAACCAATGCCTTCAGGTACCTTGAGCACTTGTCTGTCAGTGGAGGCTTGCGAGTTGCTCTCATGCTGACCAAGTTTCAGTGGAACTTTCAGACTAAGATGGTCTAGGATGAAAAGCTGGTGGCTGACTTCTGGAAATCAGTCAGTAAAACCCCTGTGGATCACAATGGTTTGATCCACAACTGGTTGTGGGGATGACACAGCATTGCATTCCCTCGTGCATGAGGCCACTGTGAGATGGTGGCTGACCCAGTGGAAGCTAACAAAAATATAATTGCTCTTAGTCTAGTTTTTACCAAAAAAAAAAAAAATTACAACTAGCCACTAGGTTGCAGGGAGTATATTAAGGTGATAGGGCAGACATAATGAATATCCTCTTCACAGGAGGGTGTTGTTGACGCTTTAGGAAGAGCCTGGAATATCACAAAATTGATGGAAGTCACAGTATATAGATGAGGTGGCTTCTCAAAAAGTAGGATCATCATTTGAAAGAGTCACAGGGCACTGTGTCTGCACACATATTCAGGTGTCACGTGGGTGAAAAGGTTGTGTTTGCGATGTATTATTCAGTTATATTCAGTATTATTCCCTTATTCACGAATTTTCATTGCTTGCTGTTAATTAACGTCCTCCTTTCATTTTCAACTGGATATAAAATATGAAATAAACAGGATGAGTTTATTGACTTCTCTTCAGTACCATTCCCACAAAATGAAATGTCATCTGATGTCAATCTACTTTCAAAGAAATTCTTCCCAAAGCTTTTGGGTGTATATATTTCTTTCAAAACTAATTTATTAAACAAACAAAGGGCCACTTCAAGCTTCATATGTTTTGCCTAAAGATTTATTTTATTTTTTTAAAATTTCAATCCAGGGATATTATGTTTTAACTTTCACACACAAACTTTTGTTTTTGTTTGTAACTAGGGTGTTTGTTCATCTCATTTTTGTTGTTAACTGCCATCAAGTTGGACTCATTGTGACCCCGTGTGCAATGGAATGAAATGCTGTCCACTCTTGCACTGTCCCTGTAGTTGGCTGCTGGTCAGATGTTTGTGACCCTCAGGTCATCACTGGCTGATATGAAGATATACATCACCAGGATTTCCCTCTTAGTGCAGCTTAGGCTGTGCTAGACCTCAGGTTTTGTTTTTGTGGTTGGGAGAGAGGAGGTGCTCTGGTGGTATAGTGCCTAAGGCTCTTGACTGCTAACCAGAAGATTGGTGGTTCAAACCCACCAGCCACTCCTTGGAAGGAAGATTGGGCAAATTACTTCCGCAGAGATACCACCTTGGAAACAACTTAATGGCAGTGAGGTTTTTTTTTTTTTAGGTGAAAAGAAAGTTTTAGGAAGGGCTACAGATCAGAGACATGTTTTGCTTTGTTCACCTCCCTGTCCTCCTTTGAAGAGGGAGAGAGTCCCTAGAATTCTGATGGTCGAACGCCAAACACTTGACACTGGACCGATGAGAACGACAGTGTATTAGTCACATGTACTCACAGCCCAGACAAGGGTGATGCTACATGCCAGGGAGGGCCTCACGGGGGCTCCACTCTACGTGCCAGGGAATAAGCAGGGCCTGTGGGAGGCAGGCTTTGTAGTAACAAGAGGATGCGGTGGCCTCTGGTTCCCACGGAGGATGTGATTGGCTTACTTGAATAAATTTGTGGACTGGCAGGGAAACGAAACCTGTTAGGTTGATAGCCAGGTGGTTGCAACAGGTCTAGCTGATAGAGGAACTAGCTGAGTGGGGAGCTTTTCCCACTGGGTATGGAGTATATCTGGCAAGGAGGACTCATGGTGAGGTCCTTGGAGCCCTGTGAGGTTCAACAGTGTCAAAGAAGCAAAGGAAATTTTAGGCCTTATCAATTCAACAATATTCATGAAGCAAAGCCTGGGTACCAGGCACTGCTACAAACAGACTATAATCTCTGCTCTGATGGAGGCTGCATATTTTTATTTTTTATTTTTAAATAAAACATCAGTTTCTTGGATATAAAGAAAATAATAACACAGATTGATAGATAGATGGGTGGATAGATAGATAGATGATAGATAGATGTTGTTATTGTTAGGTGCTGTTAGGTGCTGTTATTATTAGGTTTGACTCACAGGGACCCTATGTACCACAGGAAGAAACCCTGCCCGGTCCTGTGCCATCCTCACAATCCTTGCTGTGCTTGGCCCTATTGTTGCAGCCACTGTGTCAGCCGATCCGTCTAAATGAGGGTCTTTTCCTGTTTCACCGACCCTCTACTTTCCAAGCTCAATGTCCTTCTCCAGGGATTGGTCCCTCATGATAATATGACCAAAGTGTGTGAGATGAAATCTCACTATTCTTGCTTCTAAGGAACATTCTGGCTGTAATTCTTCCAAGACAGATTCATTTGTTCTTCTGTCAGTCCACATATATATTAAATATTCTTTGTCAATACCACAATTCAAATGCATCAATTCTTCTTCAGTCTTCCTCATTCATTGTCCAGCTTTCACCTACAAGGCTACTGAAAAGACAATAGCTTGGGTCAGGGACACCTTAGTTCTTCAAAGTGACATCTTTCCTGTTTAACGTTTTTAAGAGGTCTTTGCAGCTGATTATCCCAGTGCAGTATTGTTTGCTTTCTTTTTCTTTTCTTCCCAAACTACAAATAATACACCATGAGATTTGCTGAGTGAAATATGAATTGTTGATTGACTTCAGAAGTTCAGTCTAATGGAGGAGAAAGGTTATTTCCATCAGAACAAAAGGCCCAACTCATGTCTGTGAATTAACTGAAATTTGGGTATAGCCTCGTTTGTATTAAGACTTCACATCAATTAGTAGCGAACACTTGCTGTACTCAGATTCCATCTGATCTTAACAAAATAGTTACTAACTTGTAAGTAAATGTTATCAATTTATTCATATGCATTATCTTAAACACAATTGGCAAACTCATTCTTCTCAGATAAAACAATAATTCACTGTTTGGATTCTGAGAAAGCAACATGAGAATCTCTGGAAGCAATGAAAGATTTTGAAATCTATAGGCAGATTCCACCAAACGTCATTCTTGTAACACACTCAAAAGTACAAGTTTTAAAAGGTCAACACACATTTGTATTCTAGAATTAACACATTCTCTCTCTTTCTTTTTTTTTCCTTTCCCTTCCCCACCCATCCCTGGTAACCATCAAAGAATATTTCTCTTTTTGTGAAGCTCTTTTCTTGACTTTTTACAATAGTGGTCTCATCAATATTTGTCCTTTCATGGTTGACTAACCTCATTCAGCACAAGGGGCTCTAAGTTCATCCATGCTGTGAGACGTTTTGCACATTCATCATTGTTCTTTGACGTTGTGTGTATTCCATTGTGTGTATGTACTATAGTTTGTTGATCTATTCCTGCACTGATGGGCACTTAGGTTGTTTCCATGTTTTTGCTATTGTGAATAGTGCTGCAATGAATATGGGTGTGCACTTATCTGTTCCTGTCACAGCTTTCATTTCTCTAAGATACATCCCTAGCAGTGGGATTGCTGGGTCACATGGTATTTCTATTTCTAGCTTTTTAAGGAAGCATCATGCAGTTTTCACAGTGGTTGCACCACTTTACAGTCCTACCAGCAGTGCATGAAGGTTCAATTCTTTCCACACTCTCACCACCATTTGTTGTTTTTTTGAACTTTGCTATTAATGCTGGCATGAGAAGATATCTCATTGTTGTTTTGATTTGCATCTCATTAATGGTTATTGGGCAAGCTACTCCCATAGTGATACCACCTTGGAAACCCATGGAGGGGTTGCTGTGTCAAGTCTGACTCCACGGCACATAACAACAACACAACAACAATGGCTAATGATTGCATTTCTTCATCGCTTGTTAGCTGCCTGAATGTCTTCTTTGGTGAAGTTCATGTGGTCTGCTCATTTTTAAATGGGATTATTTGTCTTTTTGTTATTAAGTAGTTTGTTTGATTTGTTTTCTGATGCTTTTCATAGGCATTGATTGTGGTTCCAAATAAAATGAAATCCTTGACAATTTCAATCTTTTCTCCACTTATCATGATGTTTCTTATTGGTCCTGTTGTGAGGATTTTTGTTTTCTTTATGTTGAGGTATAATCCATACTGAAGACTGCCATCTTTGATCTTCAACAGTAAGTGCTTCAAGTCATCTCCACTTTCAGCAAGCAAGCAAGGTTGTGTCATCGGTAGATAGACACATGATAGACCTCAGATTCTTCTCATTCCCCAATGGTTTCAGTGACCTTAGTTTGATTCTTACTCAAGGGAGAATTCTTTATATTATATTGAGATGCTTGAAGACTTCTTTAGTATTTGGTTGAGCGTATAACTGGAGGAAATCACACAGGTATGGAAAGATGAAGAAGACCCATAATCCTTCTGGGAGCCAGTCAGTGTGCATGGCTTGATTGGTGAGATTCAGCAAATGTTCAGGACAATGTGATACAAAATTAGTCAGAGGAGAGGGCCCAAAGAACTGCCGTGAGCTCAGGGAAGTGGTGTGTTGTCCACAGTTGAGTTCATCTGATGGGCAAATAGAGAATGGATGTCAAATCACTCTTTTATCTGTAAGATTTATGGAAAAATAGGATATATTTCTCTCTGTCTCTCTGATTAAGCAGGAGAGGTTGTTTGAATGGATCTTGAGTAGGAAGCTGGGAGAAGCAGTGTCTGTATTGATTTCTTGCAAATACAATAAAAACATGTAATAGCTTGAGGGAGTTACATAATCTTTTATGCCTCAATTTCCTCATTTGTTTAATAGAATAATAATAGTACAAACTTCGTAAGAGTCAACTTGAGTTCCTGCTCCTAACTGTTGTGTTACCACCTGCCTCTATTTGATTGTTTCCAGCAAGACAACAGTGGGGAAAAAGATTGCTAAAAGAAAGTGGCTGTTTTCTAGAAAGAGATAAGCAAACCTGTTATGTTAGCTGGAGGCCACAAATATCAATGTTCTGGTAACTTAATTAAGCTGAAATGCACTATAGCCATGCACCATATAATGTTCATTTGTTATATGCATATAATGACTGGGTATATGTCTGTGGTCCCAACTCCCATAAAGCTATTACATTATCAGTTTGTGTATATACAATGGTTCCCGGTAACAAACAGGCACTACTTTATGATACAGATTAACACAGTATGATTATTATTGTTGTATCATTATATTAAACCACCACTCGTCTGTCAGTTTGTCATATCGTGGTGACTCGTATGTGTGTTGCTGAAGCTGGAGGCCATGCCACTGATTTTTCAAATACCTACAGGGCCACCCATGGTGGACAGGTTTCAGCAGAGCTTCCAGACTAAGACAGACAGAGAGGAAGGAAGGGACCATCCACTTTTTAAAGAATTACTCAGTGAAAACCTTATGAACAGCAGTGAAACATCATCTGATATATTACTAGAAACCTTTATGAATAGCCCTGGAACATTGTCTGATATAATGCTGGAAGATGAGCTCCTCATGTCAAAAGGCATGCCAAATATCACCGGGGAAGAGCTGCTTCTTTAAAGTAGAGTCATATTGATGTGGATGCAGAAACTTTTGAGATCTCCATTTGCTGATAGGGCATGACCCTAAATGGGAAGAAGTTGCAAAAATGCATTAATTATTGGAAGGTGGCAGGTACGAAGTATGCATCTAGGAAAATTGGAAGCTGTTAAAAATGAAATGGAATGCATAAAGATCTGTGTCCTAGGCATTAGTGAGTTGAAATGGACTGGTTTTGGCCACTTTGAATAAGCAACCATATAATTTACTATGCTGGGAATGACAAATTGAAGAGAAATGGCATGGCATTCATCATCACAGAGAATGTTTCAAGATCTATCCTGAAGTACAATGCTGTCAGTGATAGGATAATATGCATGTGCCTACAAGGAAGACCAATTAATATATTATTGTTCAAATTTATGCACCAACCACTAAAGCCAAAGATGAAAAAATTGAAGATTTGTCACCAACTTCTGCAGTCTGAAATTGACCAAACATGCAATCAAGATGAATTGCTTATTATTGGTGATTGGAATGCAAAAGTTGGAAGCAAAGAAGAATCACTGGTAGTTGGAAAATATGGCCTTGGTAATAGAAATGATGCCAGAGATAACATGATAGAATTTTGCAAGACCAAGTCTTATTCATTGCAAATACCTTTTTCAACAACATAAATGGCAGCTATATATGTAGACCTCACCATGTGGATTATGCAGGAATTAGATAGATGACATTTGTGGAAATGGGTGATGGAGAAACTCAATATCATCAATCAAACCAAGGCCAGGAGCTGACTGTGGGACTGACCATCAACTGCTCATTGCACATTCAACTTGAAATTGAAGACAATTAAAGCAAGTCCATGAGAGCCAAAATATGACTTTGATTATATCCCACCTGGAAGTAGAGACATTTAAAGAATAGATTTGATACATTGAACACTAGTGACTGAAAACCAGATGAGTTGTGGGATGATGTAAAAAACCTCATAAATGAAGAAAGCAAGCAGTCATTAAAAAGACAAGACAGGAAGAAAAGACTAAAATGGATGTCAGAAGAGACTCTGAAACTTGCTCTTGAATGGAGAGTAGTTAAAGTGAAAAGAAGAAATGACAAGATAAAAGAACTGAACAGAAGATTTCCAAGAGCAGCTCGAGAAGACAAAGCAAAGTATTATAATGAAATGTGTGAAGACCTGGAGTTGGAAAACCAAAGGGAAGAACACACTCGGCATTTCTCCAGCTGAAAGAACTGAAGAAAAAAATTCAAGCCTCGAGCTGCAATACTGAAAGATTCTATGGGCAAAATATTGAATGATGCAAGAAGGATCAAAAGAAGATGGGAGGAATACACAGAGTCACTGTACCAAAAAGAATTGATTGATGTTCACCTATTTCATGATGTAGCTTGTGATCAAGAAACAATGGTATTGAGAGAAGAAGTCCAACGTGCACTGAAGGAATTGGTGACAAACAAGGCTCCAGGAATGGATGGAATACCCATTCAGTTGTTTTAACAAATGGATGCAGAGCTGGAGGTCCTTACTTGTCTGTGCCAAGAGATTTGGAAGACAGCTACCTAGCTGACTAACTGGAAGAGATCCATATTTGTACTGATTCCAAAGAAAGGTGATCCCACAGAACGTGGAAATTATCGAACAATTTCATTAATATCACACACAAGTAAAATCTTAGTGAAGATAATTCAAAAGTGGTTTGAGCAGTATATAGACTGGGAACTTCCAGAAATGCAAGCTTGATTCAGATGAGGACATGGAATGAAGAACATCGTTGCTGATGCCAGATTGGTCTTGGCTGAAAGCAAAGAATAACAGAACAATGTTTATCTGTGTTTTATTGAGTATGCAAAAACATTTGACTGTGTGGAACATAACAAATTATGGATAACATTGCAAAGAATGGGAATTCCAGAGCACTTAATTGTGCTCATGAAGAACATGTACATAGACCAAGAGGCTGTGGTTCTAACAGAACAAGGTGTTATTGCGTGGGTTGAAATCAGGAAGGTGTGCATCAAGGTTGTATCCTTTCACCATACTTATTCAACTTGTATGCTGAGCAAATAATCCAAGAAGCTGGACTATTTGAAGAAGAACGTGGCATAAGGATTGGAGGAAAACTCACTAACAACCTGCGATATGCAGATGACACAACCATCATTGCTGAAAATGAAGATGACTTGAAGCTCTTACTGATGAAGATCACAAGCTATAGTTTTCAGTATGGATTACACCTCAACATAAACAAAACAAAAATCCTCACAAGTGGACCAATAAGCAACATCACAATAAATGGAGAAAAAGTTGAAGTTATCAGGGATTTCATCTTACTTGGATTCACAATCAACACCCATGGAAACAGCAGTCGAAAGTCAGATCATGTTTCCCTGGACAAATCTTCTGGCAAAGACCTCTAAAGTTTTAAGAAGCAAAGATGTCTCTTTGAAGACTAAGGTGCACCTAACCCAATCCATGACATTTTCAATTGCCTTTTATGCATATTAGTAATGGACAATAGATAAGGAAGACCACAGAAAAGTTGATGCTTTTGAGTTGTGGTGTTGGAGAAGAATGCTAAGAGTACCATGGACTGCTAAAAGGACTAACAAATCCGTCCTGGAACAAGTGCAGCCAGAATGCTCCTTGGAAGCGAGAATGGCCAGACTTCATCTCACCTATTTTGTCAAGTTGTCAGAAGGAGAAGGATAGCATGCTTGGTAAAGTAGAGGGTCAGCAAAAAAGGGGAAGACTCTCAACAAGATGAACTGACATAGAGGCTGCAAGGATGGGTTCCAGTACAGCAAGGATTGGGCAGATGGCACAGGTCTGGGCAATGCTTTGTTCCATGGTGCCTAGGGTTGCTCTGAGTTGGAGTCGACTCAATGACATCTAACAACAGCAACAGTATGTTAAAGATGTTTTAGTGTATCTGGAAGTGTGTCTGTAATGATTTTTATCATGAAAAGTACACTACATACTATATAGTAAAACAAACATTTGAGTAACTGATATTAGATATGAAACATACCTAAGTGTTCTAACTCCTATACACATTTGACTTAAAGACAGACTTAGGAATGGAACTCACTCTCACAATCCAGGGATGGTGTGCATATTTTGTGGTGTTTGCACCAAGTCCAAATCTCATAATGTCTTACTCACAGAATGTATCATGGATGGTAAGCAATGCATGACTGTATTTGGAATACACACACAAATTAATAACATAAAAAAGATCAAGGAGTAATAATTATTATGTTTAACAGACTTCATACATGTTTATACAATTTAAAAGAATGCATGTATTTTAATTGCTTATTGATTTTTCAAAACTGCCTGCTAAAATATAAACGTTCTTAACAATTTATGTTAGGTGTTATGTCACAGATATTTAAGCCACTTGGGTTGAAAACAGGAGTTGGGTAAATCATGGAGGACCAAAGCTTTTGATGACCATGGGACAGTGACTTGCAGGAAGGGAAGGTCTTGATAAGGGGTGGGCAAGGGGTCTGTCTCTGTCTACGTTCTGTAGAGAAGCAAAGCCAGTGAGATGCTGTCTTAGTTATCTAGTATTGGTGTAACAGAGACACCACAAGAGGGTGAGTTTCACAATCAGAAATTTATTTTCTCACTGTAGGAGACTAGCAGTCTGAATTCAGGGTTCTGGCACTAGGAGAAGTCTTTCTCTCTCCATTGGCTCTGGAGGAAGGTCCTTGATGCTTTTCCTTGGCTTCTTGGTGATCATCATGTAATGTGGCACCTATCTTTCCTAATCCCTGCTGCTTAATCTGCTCCTTTCACATCCCAAAAGAGATTGACTTAAGACACACTTCACACCGATACTTTTTCATTAACAGAACAAATCAAACCCATCCTAAATGGGATTATAAACATAGGCATGTTGTTGCTGTTGTTGTTATGTGCTGTCGAGTCGGATCCAACTCATAGCAACCCCTCCTTGGGTTGCTGAGGTAGTATCACTATGGAAGTAGATTGCCCCATCTTCCTTCTGAGGAGTTGCTGGTGGGTTTGAACTACCAGCCTTCTGGTTAGCAGTCAAGTGCTGCCTTAGGCACTATGCCACCACAGCAACCATAGGCATAGGGGTTAGGATTTAAAATACACATTTCTTGGGGACAAAATTAAAGCCATACCAGATGAGTACATAGAGAGATTTATTTCAAGGAAGTCGATCACTCAATTGTGAGGACAGGAAAGTCTCATATCTGCTGGTTCATGGGATTGTAAGGACTCACAGATCTAGAAACTGGAGGTCAGGTGACTAGAAGAGTACAGAGTCAAGAGAGAGAGAGAGAGAGAGAGAGACAGAGAGAGAGACAGAGAGAGAGACAGAGAGAGAGAGAAATAGAAGTTCCATTTATATGCTGGAAGCAGGCTACACCCCTTTCAACTGATTGACTAATCATATCTGACCACATCATGCATCATGGAAGGTGATTACATTACACTGTGGAAGAGCAACCAGTCCAATGTTGCCAAACCACTGAGAATCACAGCCTAACCAAGATGACACATAACATTAACCATCACAGAGTCGTATTCTCAGAAGTCAACCTTAAGGATGGCAAGAAAAGGCATGTATAAAGCTGGAATTGCAATTTCTATCTAAGAAAAAGGATCAAGTAACCCTGTGTTTTCTCTGCAGGACATTGTATGTAGTTGGAAGTTTCATTCTGTCTTAAAAAAGATGGTCCATTCTCTGGATGATATGGTCTGTTATTTATGGCAAAATGAACTACACTCATCTGATAGGCATCATCAAGACACTTAGATTTTTGTTTTGCTTTGTCTCTATTGCTTGAAAACTACGTTGCTGTTGTTAGGTGCCACAGAGTGCGTTCTGAATCATAGTGACCCTATGGGCAGCAGAATGAAACACTGCCTGGTTCTACAACAGCTTCACAATCATCTCTATGTTTGAGCCTATTGTTGCAGCCACTGTGTCAATCCATCTCCTTCTGGGTCTTCCACATTTTCACTGACCGTCTACTTCACCAAGCATGGTGTCTTTGTCCAGGGAATGGTCCCTTCTGATAACATGTCCAAAGTACATGGGATGAAGTCTTGCTATTCTCACTTCTAAGGAGCATTCTGGCAGCACTTCTAAGACAGATTTCTTTGTTCTTCTGCAGTCCACAATGTATCCAATATTCTTGGCCAGCACCCAATTTCAAAGGCATCAATTATTCTTTGATCTTCATTATTCGTTGTCCAGCTTTCACATGCATATGAGGCAATAGAAAACACTATGGCTTGGTCAGGTGCACCTAATTCCTCAAAGTGACATTTTCCCTTTTTCATACTTTCAAGAGGTCTTTTGCAGCAGACTATCTAAAAGATAACAGATTGTGTTGTGATGGTTGGTTTGAAGGGTCAGTTTGGCTATGTTGCTGGTCACTGTTGAGTCAGCTCTGACTCATGGCTACTCCCTGAACAAGGAAATGAGTTGTTGCCCAGTGCTGCACCATCTTTGAGGTCCTTGGTCTTCTCTGGTCCATTGCTGTGGCCACCGTGTATTTTGAGTGCTTTCCAACCAGGGCACTTCTCTTCCAGCTCTGCATTGAACACTAGTCTGTCATGGTCCATAACATTTACACAGACTAATTTTTGGAAGTAGACCATTAGGTCTTCCTTCCTCACCTGTCTTAGTCTAGAAGCTCTACTGAGACCTGTCCACCATGGGAGATCCTGCTGGTATTGAAATACTCCCACTCCTCACTTATTAACGTGTGTAGGTTCCAAAGACTAGGTCATTACAAGAAAATTGGTGTTATGTGAAAATAAAGGATGATTCCATCTGGTCACAAAATGGAGGATGATGACATCATTATGTAACTGTCAAATTACATCCTTACATAGCTGCCAAACCACTGAGAATCATGGTCCAGCCAAGTTGACACATAGCCTTAACCATCACAGCCAGTGTTACTTTCAGCTCACACCCTAGCCTTTTCTGCTGTCAGACATAGGTTGTTAATGTGAAAAATAATCAGGATATATTTTTTTACTGTTATCATAAATGTGAAGTGTTGGATAGTGCGATAGTAAGTGAGGAGTAAGTGTGTTGGTGACATAGCTTCCACCATCTTAGCAACCTGCAGGCTACCTCAGTAAGACAGACTGACAGACAGGCGGTGGATGAAGCTTAGCACTCAGTTATTTAATCGAACACTAGTCTAAATGCTGCTGTGAAGGTATTTTATAGATGCGGGTAACATCTGCAATCAGTTGACTTTAAGTCAAGGAGATTATAAACCAAAATAACCAAACTCACTGATGTCGAGTTGGACCTGACCCATAGTGACCCTCCTGGGGTTTCCAAGGCTGTTTGGCTAGTGGGTTTGAATCGCCAGTGGTAGCAGTCAAATGCCCTAGGCACTATGCTACCAGGGCTCCTAAAGAGATTGCAACGAGGGTAGGCTTAATCCAACCAATGGAAGGCCTCAAGAAAGACATTCTCAAGTCTGCACACAAATCCCTCCTGTTTCCGGCCTGCTGGCCTGCTGTACAAATATTAGGCTCTTGACTACAATGGCAACTCTTGCCTGCGTTTCCAGCCTGCTGGTTGACCCTATAGATTGCAAACTTGTCAGTTTCCACTATTGCTGGTCCAGTTTCTAAAATGAATCTCTCACTATGTCTCCTCTTGGTTCTGTTTCTCTGGAAAAACTGGACTGACACATGTATATTACCACCAACTGGGAAAAGCACCATATTCCCCAGGCCTCTGAGCTGACTACACATGAAAACGTGTTTGACAGTCCAGTGACCACACCTCCTTTTGTGGGTCAGAAAGTTTGGTGCACATCTGTTCTTGTTAAAGGAAGACAAACTTTGATTTGGCTGCCCGAGGGATGCTGATAAATAATAGAAAACTCTCTCTCTCCCTCTTTTATCATATTAAAGAGACATCAGGGTGTTCGCCACCAGGTCAGCTGCCTTGTTTTCCTTTTCTCCTTTCTTCATATTTTGATCTTGTTAAGTAATTCTGAGCAGCTCCTGCCCTAGATGACCACAGTGAAGAGGAATGTGGAGATTTTCCCTGATACTTTCTGTTTTCTCTGGCTGCTTTCCTTTTAAAAGATTAATCTCCAATGGTGAAGAAAGAACAAACGCTCTCAAACAGGTGCAAATTAATGTTGTCTGGGCTGTAGACCACGCGGCCTTAACTGCTAGTGTTCAACTTATGTACAATTTGAATCAACAAATGAGTGAGCGGATGAATGGATGGATGACCACCAGCTTGAAAAAAGGGATAAAGAACTAAAACCAAATGAAACCCACTGTCATTGAGTCCATTCAGACTCATAGCAGCCCTACAGGACCGGGCTGCCCCATAGGGCTTACCAGGGAAAGCAGACTTCCTCATCTTTCTCCCGCAGAGCAGCTGGTGGCTTCAAACCACCAACCTTTTGGTTAGCAGTCAAGTGCTTAAGCACTACACCACCAGGGTTCCTGTGAAGGCATAGAAAGATCTATTACTGAGGGTGAGGAGAGGACAGATTTCACTGCTGTTCTCATTGGTCGGATCCATATCCACAGGAAAACAGAACGTTGTAGTGGTCATTATCAGCAAGGTCTAGACCCATTGGTACCCGAACCAGGGGTCGAGGCCAGCCCACCTCACAGAAACACCTGGCCACAAGAGTTCCTGAATAAATTGTGATTCTGTTAGAAATCAAGAATGAAGGGGGAGTGGGTGGAGGAATGATGCTGGGTAAAAGGCAAAAACGTCTGCAATAAGCTCTCAGATCTTTGCCACAGATGGCATTTTTAGAATATAGAATTTGTATTTCCTTTTGCATTGTTAACTGGCTTTTTTTTTTTTTTTAATTGTGATTTGGGTGAAAGTTTACAGAGCACATTCACTTTCCATACAGCAGTTCACACACATATTGTCTCATGACATTGACTACAATTTACCCCAATGCAACAGCTCCCTTCCCACTTCTTCCTAGAATTTGTATTTGTTTTAGACATTGTTCTGGTTACCTAGTGCTGCTCTGACAGGAAACATACCACAAATTGGATGGCCTTAACAAACAGCAGTTTATTCTTACAATTTGGAGGCTTTAAGTCCAAATTGAAAGTGCCAGGCTCTAGAGGCTGTGTGAAAGGCCCCCCGACCTTGGACTTCAGCTCTGCCTCTTGCTCCCAGCCCACTAAAGCTTAAGCATCTCTTCACTCAGGCAGCTACTGGCTGCTAAAGCTACTAAGTCCAAGGTCGACAAAATGGCACAGTCCTATGTTACCAACCACATGGCAGGCCATTGATTCAAGTCCATTGTAAGTCCCAAGGTCAGCAGAGCATGGCAGGCTGCTGAACAACGACTTGGCTACAGGCAGGGGCCAAGCGTGCCATAGACTAGAGACCATACCCTGAGGCTTCTCCTTCTATACAGGAAGCAGATCACATCCCTAAGGCAGCTCCTCAACTGCTCACAGTAGATTCCACTGTGGAGTTGATGACCAGTCTCATCATGGGGAATACCACTCAACCAGGCCCAGCCAAGTTGACACATAAACTTAACCAACACAGTAGCCAGGTGCTGAACCATGTGCACCTCCTGGAAATTCTCTATGCCTTTGTTGTTTTGTTGTTAGGTGCCGTTAAGTCATTTCTGACCCACAGCAACCCCATGCACAGCAGAACGAAACACTGCCCGATCCCGCGCCAGCTCCACGATCCCTGCTATACTTGAGCCCATCATCACAGCCACCATGTCAATCCATCTTGTTGAAGGCCTCCCCATCTTTCATTGACCCTCCATCCTACCAAGCATGACATCCTTCTCCAAGTAATCGTCCCTTCTGACAACATGACCAAAATAGGTGAGACGAAGTCTGGCCATTCTCGCTTCCAAGGAGCATTTTGGGTGCACTTTGTCTATGTCCAAGAGCCTCCAACTAGTCACACATATTTTATTTTAGTGGTTATGTGGTCTAAATTTCTGTATTTAATTCTTGAGTTCATCTGAAGCTTCTGTGGATGGAAGAAGAGAGAGAGGGGACTGAGACCGTCAGTATTCCTTTGCAAACAGAATATAGAGGTGTGGATGGGACAAGAGAGCAAGTGCTGCTGAGGCCCTTAGGAGGAGCAACAATAAGGGTCTGTTCTCAGCCATGGACTGCGTTTCAATGAGGGTAGGCCCACAGAGGGGACAGTAGAGGGAGGAGTGTGGTGATGGAGGAAGACGCAGGCACAAGGATCTAGGGGGCCTGCATTCCCAGCCAGAACAAGACACCAGAGCTGGGAGAGTGAGGAGGAAATGCCACCATCTTCCTCTCCTCCCAGGCCCCCGTCTCTTACCATTGACTTCTTGATGAACCCAATCTCAAGCCAGAAGACATGGCAGCCTGAGCCACTGACTGACACAGAGCTGGGCAGAGCTGGCCAGAGAGGGGCTGTGGGAGGGTGTACAGCAACCATCACAGTAACTCATTTCCCCCAATAATCTCTCGATTGACCCATGTGTACTTATCTCACTTTGTCCTCTACTCGTTAGTCCTGATGTCTGTTTGGTGTGTGTCTGTCTGTGTGTCCCACAGAAGTGGCCAAAATTTGGCAGAATGTTTGACTAAAGCATGGGGAGTTTGAGAATTCCGATTTGTAAGTGACTTTGCAGGAAACCATTCTGAAGCCCCAGAGAAGGAGTGCTGGGAAATTCTCTTATCTCAAAACCAGCCTGCCTTTCAGCAGGACTTCAGATGGCTTAGTTTGGACACGTCATCAAGAAAGACTAACTGCTAGAGAAGGGCATGATGATAAAGTGGAGGGTCAGTAAAAACGAGGGCAAGCCTCTGTGATATGGGGTGACATGATATCTGCAATACGGATGTGAACGTAACAGTGAGTTGGTGCAGGAGCGGGGAACTTCTTGTTCTGTCATTCATGAGGTGCGTTGCATCAAGTGGCTCAACAGCAACTGTTGTTGTGGTTGTTAGTTGCCATTGAGTTATCTCCGACTCATAGCCACCCTATGCACAGCAGAACAAAACACTGCCCAGTCCTGTGCCAACCTCATGATCCTTGCTATACCTGAGCCCAACAGCAACTAGCAGCAATGAAATAATGTTCACCCATTTATTAATTTATCCACTCACGAAATATGCATCAATTATACCTGTGCTCCTGCTGACTATGGTGGCAGACAGGAGAGACAAAGAGACGCAAGGCAGGCACTGGTCCTGTCATGGTCCAGGGATGAACAAGACCGTGTCCAATGTGCTGAGGGCCTTGGGGGTAAGCCTGGCAGGTGTGGAGCCACCAAGGAGGGACTTGTTTAGCCTGGGCAGGCAGCTCACAGAGACTTCTCCACCACAGCCTTTGCAAACACGTGAACCATGAGGGGTTGTGAATGACATCGGTACCTGGGAACCACTGCCCACTCAGGCTCTGAAGTCAGACTCGGTTTGTGAACATGTGTCTGTTTTGATTTCAAGTTACAGTTGCATCTGCAGCGTGGACACTTTCTGAAATGAAGGAGTGCGGAGTTCTGGAGGGGGTGTGAGGCCAGAGCTGGGTCCGGTACAACCCGTGGGCTGGTGGGGAGAGTGCAGAAGCCAGCCTGGTGCTGCATATGGAACCGCTGAGTGCCAGCAGCCAGCATTAGGTTACTTATGAAAAAAAAATAGCAATTACCTAAGATTCTGTTGCTGAGGATTAATATTGAAGTCATAGCCCCTCATTTCTTCTTAGCACAGTGTAGTGCACACAATGGTTAAGTGCTTGGCTGATAACTGAAAGACTGGCTGTTCGAACCCACCCAGAGTCTCCATGGAGACAGAGCTGGCAATCTGCTTCCATAAAGATGGCAGCCTAGGAAACCCTATGGGACAGTTCTGTTCTGTCATTTGGGGTCACTGTCAATTGAAAATCGAGTTTGTGACACCTAACAACAATGGCATTTTACTTTAGGGGGAAAATAAAAACTCTAAATGCAAACAGGTCCTTGGGTAGCACCTAGTTTGCAAATACATCTGTGCACAGTACACCAGTCTTCACACCCGTGATCCAATGAGTCAGTGAACACGTGCTGGCCACAGTCTGACTGTGATTGAAAATAAACAGTCCTCCTCACTTCTCTAAGTTGTTTTTGAAACCCGTAAGCCAGTTATTCTTCATTCAAAATGTTGGGTATTCTTCCCATTAATCTAAGAAATTGTGTTTGAGTTGGAAAAAGCTAGAGATAGTTTGAAGCTTAATTCCCAGGAAGGCAAGTTCAGGGAACAATTTCACAAGAAACCATGCTGTCGGTTCCATCTGGAGTCATCTGTCAGCTGGCTTTCCATTAGCGTGCTAGAATGATAGAGTAGTGTGTAATCCATCCGCTTGGTCATCTCCATCCTTCTTTCCAGATGAAGGTTTAGTGAAGGGATACTCATTGCTCTGTGCTTTGCTGCATAGTCTATCCTGAGTCCAGAAGGCTTCCTCTTAGTGGAAGGGGCCCACCTTACAGGATGGTCAAATACCACACACACAAAGCAATCAAGCAAGTGACAACAATGGAAACAAACAGGGCTGGCATCTGAGAGAGTGGGGGTGCTTTCTTGGTGTGTAGAAGAAGATGTTAGAGATCCTAGATGTGGAATAACATGGTTCTTGGATTACCTACCAAGACATAAACAAATGAGTTTTAATCAATAGAAAACACTCCTGGGGACAAAAGACAGAATGTGGCAAAGTCCTGAGAAGATGAAGCCGTCACAACATAACACTCCCACAAATAAGGGGATCGGTAAATATTTGATCAATGAAAAATGATCCATGACTGTCCTGGGCGGGACACTTGGAATCGTGGGGCAGCAAGCATGCTTGATGTAGCCTGTTAAGGTCTTGCAAGCTAGCAGTTGTTGCTGTTGTTAGTTGACATCAAGCCAGCTCCAACTCGCGGTGGCCCCATGTACGACAGAACTAAAGGCTGCCTGGTCCTGTGCCATCTTGATGATCCTTGGCACGCTCTAGTCCACTGTTGTGGTCGCTGTGTGTTTGAGTGACTTCCATTCTGAGGGGCTCATCTTCCCGTACTATATTGGACACGACTCTGCTTTGATCTATAGCGTTTTGGGCTGATTTTCAGAAATACTTTGCCAGGTTTGTCTTCCTAGTCTGTCTTAGTCTGGAAGCTCCACTGCAACCTGCTCATCATGGGTGACCCTGCTGGGATTTGGAACACCGGGGGCAGAGCCTCCAGCATCAGCAACCTGCAAATGACCACAGTGGGACGGACTGACAGATGAGGCGTGGAAGTGAAGGGTGAGGCTTGATGCCAACCTGCCCAGAACATCTAAAATGGCATGTGGAAGAGCAGGGCAAGGAGTCACATGCTTCGTAAAGTGAACTTTATTTCATTTTACCAAACATTTGCTAGGAGCTCTAATTCACAGAGGAGGACACGCTTCCAGGGGGCTGAGGTGGTGCCAAAAGATACCATGAGAAACAGAGCTGCACACAGATACAGAGTTCATGTCCAAGAGCAGCCGGCAGCAGTCTGTTCCCAGCCTGGCCTGTGCCAAAAGCAGGAGAGAACCAGCACAGCCTCCAATGACAACCCACGTTGGGAGAAATGCCACTCTTGCTGCTGAAATGAGAAATAAACCAAAGCCCAAACCACACCCACTGGCGTGAAGTTGATTCCGTGGCATAGTGCCCCTACAGGACAGAGTGGGACTGCCCCAGAGGGTTTCCAAGGCTGTCAATCTTCACAGAGACAAAGCCCAAATCCAACCCACTGCTGACTCACAGTGCCCCTACAAGACACAGTAGAATTGCTCACAGGGTTTCCAAGGCTGTTAATCTTTATGGAAGCAGATTGTCACGTGTTTTTCCCACAGACTGGCTAGTGGTTTTGAACCTCTGACCTTGTGATTAGCAGCAAAATGCTTTAACCACTGTGCCACAAAATGAGTGAAGCAAAAGCAGGGATGAGTGTGCAGGCCTGAGTGGGAGGATTGGAGGAAGGGGAAGAGCCCTCATGGTAACGAGTCCTATTTCCTAGCAGATACTCAGTGCTTTTGTCAAAAGCAATTCATTTAACAAGGAAACACTCCTGCAGACTTGGGCACTCTGAGGTTGCTGGTCCTCCTGCATTTCCTAGGTGGGTTGACTTGGGTCACTGGATTGGACCGAGATCCTCACACCCAAGCCTTGGCTCTAGGTGTACAGTAGAGATTTCTTGTCTCTTGTGGGAGAAGCGTTGGGGTCTTCCTTCCTTTAACCTGACCCACAGAGCTGAACGAGGCCAGGAAGGAGCACACAGAAATGCCAGGCTGCCCACTCTCTGCAAATATATTTGCGGGAAATGAGGTGTTTTCATTTCCACAGTCACGCTCTGAAATCTCCAATGTGCTTCAGAGCATACAGTCCCGGCCAAAGCTACACATTCAGATCCCGCCAGAGAGCACACTCTTCTCTCCCACCCATCCAGCAGCCCCACGGAGTGTGTCTCCCAAAACAGGTGTTGAAGTCCTAACCCCAGTACCTGTGAAGGTGACCTTGTTTGGAGATGCAGTCTTAGAAGGTGCTATATATAGGTACAGTGATGTGAAGCAATACAGGAGTAGGGTGTGTCCTAACCCAATAAGACCGGTGTCTGTATAAAAGAGGAGAGGAGACACAAGAGACAGAGAGGAAAGACAGCCACAGGACAGAGCTATGCCACAGCTGGAAGCCAAGCAGTGGCTGAGAGCTACCAGCAGCTGGAGAGATAACAAAAATCATCCATCCTACAGACCATGGCCTACTGACACCCCGAATCTGTAATTCTAGCCTCTCTTTCTGTTCTCATAAGCCACCCAGTGTATGGTACTTTATTATGGTACCCACAGGAAACTAATATAAGGAGCTTCACAAGGTTCTCAGGTAGGGTTGCTACTGTTCGTTATAGTCAAGTTGACTCCAATACATGGCAAACTGTGCACAACAGACTGTCACATTGCCCAGTCCTACACCTTCAGAAGGGGTATTTGTATGGAATTTGTGTGTACAGGTTTCTTCCAAGAAGACAAATTGAAACAGATACATTTCTATGGACAAATTATTAAGCACTTATTCATTTCCTTTTAGAGTCTCCCCTCCTTTCAATCATGAGCTTTGTTTGCTTCAGGCATGACCCTCAGTTTTTCTTCTAGAGACTCCAGAGCACAGGAAGCTATTCTGACATTAGGGATGTCCATGGTGTAGATGCTGTGTGATGGGCCTCCAGTCACACCTCGACA
>NW_006921968.1:2660504-2661225 GCF_000298275.1 Orycteropus afer afer | reverse complement strand
AAATTTTTGCTTCCTGTCCCTGCTACCCTATGTTCTGTGGGTCTGGAGATCTTAGTCCCCAAAACAGGAACATTCTCAACTGGAGACACAATACTGATTGCTTTGAACTAGAAGTTAAGAATGCTACCTGGCCATTTTGGCTTCCTCATGTCTCTGGATCAACAGACAAAGAAGGGCATTACTCTACTATCTGGTGTGATAGATCCTGATTACCAAGGGAAAATTGGATTGTCATTAAAGTAATGGTGGTAAAGAATAATATGTCTGGAATGTGAGAGATTCTTTAGGATGTCTCTTAGTACTACCATCCCCTGTTTAAAGTCAATGGAAAATTACAGCAGCCCAATTCTGATAAGACTACTAATGGCCCAGACCCTTAAGGAATGAAGGTTTGGGTCAGCCCACCAGGCAAAGAACCACAAACAGCTGAGGTGCTTGCTGAGGGTAAGGGAAATATGGAATGGGTGGTGGAAGAAGGTAGTTCTGAATATCAGGTATGACCATGTGTCCAGTTGCAAAAATGAGGACTGTGATTGTTATATTTCTTTATTGTATATGTACATCAAATATTTTTGTTTCCTTCTGTTATGAGCTATGTAATGTAAACAGGGTTAATGCATTTCAGCTGTACACAGGTTAGTGTATCATGTTAGATGCAAATATGACTTTATAATTGTCCTTATTTAGACATTATGTATGGTTAAGGAGATGTGTACAACTA
>NW_006921968.1:2654559-2660201 GCF_000298275.1 Orycteropus afer afer | reverse complement strand
CACTGCCTGCCAACCTTGAGCTTGCCAGCCCCTGCAGCTGTGTGAGTTGGGAAAAGCCTCCAGCTTGATGTTTGATTCAAGAACTTAGGACTTGCCAGCTTCTGTAACTGTATGAGTCATTTTCCTAAGATAATTTTTTTTTTCTCTCTTTCTCTATAAGATTTACTGGATTTGCTTCTCTAGAGAATGCAGTCTAACACACAGGTTACCATGACTACCTTTTCACATGTGTGTCTGATGGCTCCACTCCAAGCTGTCCTCCCATCTTCAATCTTATTTTCTTGCACCATCTCAATTTCCCAACCATTCCACCATTTGTATGTCTTTTGTCGGTGTAGGTTCTTTTCTAGGCAATATAATGTAAATTTCTAGTGTGCTCATGGAGACTCTTCCTGGTGAATACTGGCAGTGAGTGTATGATTGGCAACAACGTGGATGCAGACTCAAGCTAGATTGAAACATTGCTCTCTTCACAATGTTTTGAACAAAATGCTTATCAGTTTGCCTCATGAGAATGGCAAACCCAAACATGGAATCCAGGGTTATAACTCTATCTCTACAACAAATTGAATCAGACTGCAGTGAATTGAATTGCAAGAGATGAAAAGAAAAACTGTGCCCCAGAGAATTCTTGGAAGTCTGTGAAAAGAAACTCAGAACAGAGTAATCAATCCTCGTAGCACTGCCCTGTGAGATTCTGCATCCATGGATCTGAATCCAGGAAAAACAACCACAGTGCGTAAATTGAGGGAAATGATTTGAGTGGTTGGACAAAAGGCACCTATTCCCTGTCCACACAGGTAAGGCAGAGCTGCATTTTCCAGTTCTGCTCTCCAAATCAAAAAGGCATTGATGTGAACAGCAGAGACGGGTTCAGTTCTGACCTGACACCCTCCGTGGTTTTGCTCAGTTTAATTTCCAGAAGTCACATTTGCAGAATTCTCATGCTGGACCATCGGAGGGTGCCCTGCATGAATCTGATTTCCAAGATGATTTGAAAGTTGGCTATAGAATTTTTGACATTAAAAAACAAAAATGGAAAACGTTTACTTATTTAAAGTTAGTTGAGGTCTAATGGGGAGGATCCACCACTCATCTGTCAGTTTGTTGTGTGATAACTTGTGTGTTTCTTTGATGCTAGAAGCTACACCACTGGCAGGTCAAAAAACAACAGGGTCATTCATGGTGAACAGGTTTCAGAAGAGCTTCCTGAGGAAAACAGACAAGGAAGAAAGGCCCAGTGACCTACATGTGAAAATTAATCGATGAAAATCCCATGAATCACAACTGAACATTGTCCAACTTACTGGCCTCAGACACATCATCAAGAAGGATCATTCACTGGAGAAGATCATGTTTGGTGACCCAGAGGGTCAGTGAAGGCAAAGGAGGTCCTCATTAAGATGGATTAGCACCATAGCTGCAATGATGGACTCTAACACGCCAGCAACAGCAAGGGTGATGCAGGATCGGGTGATGGTTCATTCTGTTGTACGTAGGTTGTCATGAATTGGAGTTGACTCACCAGCCTCTAGCAAACAATGAAGGAAACACAGCAGTAACTATGTCAGAGTTATTGGGCATTTCCACGTGGCAAGCCCTGTTCTAAGTCACTTATGTATACTACCTCACTTGCACCAAACAACAAACCAATGAGATTGGAGCTATTGTTATTTGGAGTTTACAGAGAAAGAAACTGAGGCACAGAGAAGTGAAGGAATTTGTACAAGGCTCATAGGGAATAATTGGTAGACCTGGGCCCCAAGGGGGCCATTTATCTCTAGAACCCCTCCTCCTGAGCACCACTGCTTAACACAATACCATCTAGCAATGGCATCTGTGCCAATGATGGTCAAGGTCAAGATCCTCAAATGTTCCAGATAACCTTCCTTCTTGTAGGTTCTGACTTCCTCTTCCTTTCCTCTGTGGTTGTTTGTAAGAGACACTCTGCTAGAACTTTCTCACTGCTCCCTATTCTCCATCTTCTTTCTTCTCTCAGACATGTAGATGATACAGGCCCACCATAAAGATGTCTCTTGCCTGGTGGTTGGGAGGGAAGCCCACCCTGAAGAAATCTCTTGCCCAGAGAGAAGTATGGCATATTTCCTCCCAGCTGTCTTGACTCCCTTCTCTATTAACCACATTGGGACACATGGGCATATTGGGATGACCTATAACAGATTAAAAACACTTGCTTGTCCTTGTGACCTTTCAGTGCCATGGAGTCCACTGCCTGGGCTCTAGGTGGATGGCTGGAGTCTGCAGGGAAGGACGTGATTTTCGAGTATGTAAATAGCTATGATTGTTACCTCTCCTTGTATCTGTTAAACAGGAACCCAGCTGCATGGTCAATAGGCCATGCTGGGGTCCCTCCCACCACCTCCCTGCTTCTCCTGGGTTCAGACACTGCCTTTGGGCCCTGGACTCCGCCCTGCCTGTTCCCTTCTGCATTGGGATGAATAGTGCAAAGAGCCACAGACAAACCAGGGGTCACTGTGGGCCCTACCCAATCCCGGGACCCCCAATCCCACTGAAAGCCATTGGAGATGTTCAGGGAAACGGGGTGGCCCAGTCACCCCCTTGGGTACTCAGTCTCAGGTGTTCCAGGTTCTGCCCTCTGTCCTCGGATGGGGCTGCCCTGCAGACCCAGGAGGTGGCAGGAGGGAGTTAAGGTTTCCATAGGGGCCCCAGAGACTGGGAGGGGGAACAGGGAGACCCCAGGGCTGCTTCCAAAGAGAGATGTGACTCATTTTGGGTGGGCTCAGAGAGGGGGAGGAGGGATGGGTCCATGCAGGAGCGAATGCACCTTTATTTATTTCCCTGTCTGCTGGCGTCAGGAGCTCCACTGTCCCTCTCTGGGTGTCTGTGTGTGAGATTGTTGGGGGAGGCTGACACCACAGGCTCCCTCATGACAATCAGTCCCAGACTTCAGAATCCCAGCAGCCACTGGGTGTGATGCACACTTCTCCATACTGCAAGTGGATGTCAGGCCTGGTACAGCCAGAGCCACAGGCTCTCTCAAGCCTTGGGTCCATCCTGCATCCTCCCCCTATTCCCCTAATGTCCCCTCTTCCTTCTGGGTGCCTGGAAGGGACAGCCCTTTGACCACAGTTGAGTTCCAGAACCTTCCACATGGACTTAGAGCAGGACTGGCCAGCTCGTGGGGAAAATTTCCATGCCATAGAGTCCACTGCTTGGGCTAGAGATGTCCACATGACTGCTGGCCTGGCCAGTCAGGTGGCCACCAGAGGTCTGTGTGCCCCAAGGACTGACGAGTCTTGGAGAGCGAGCATATCTTGAGCAGAGAAAGGATGCTTAGACTAACAGCTCCCAAAGGAGTCTCCATCCTTTGAAGGCCAAGGAGTTCTGAGGACAGCTTGAGTTCATTGCTCCAATTAATGTCTCACCAGTCTGTCATGGACTGACAGTGTAAAGGGGTGGTGCTGTGTGAGTGATAGCACTTTCACTAAAGCAAGCTGCAAGGCTGGGACTGACAGAGGTGAGGGAGGGGCCCAGGACACAGCCTGTAGGGGTGGCCCTCTCTCGGGGTGCCCAGCCATCAGGGTGCATGTGTTCTCTCAGTAAATCTCTGCACTCTGCCTCACACCCCACTGGCCCCACACCAGTCCTGTTCTGACAGCAGTGCTGCTTTAGGGCTAAGGTTGTTAAGTATGCCCTCCACCAAGTGGGGACCAAAAACCAGTTGCTATCAAGTCAATTTGGACTTACTGGTGTCAGAGTATGAATGTGCCCCATAGGGGTCTCAGTGGCTGGTGCTTGGGAATCAGATCATTTAGCCTTTCTCCTGAGGCTCCTTGAGTGGAGTCAAACCTCCAACCTTTAGTTAGCAGTCAAGCATGGGAACTTCTGCACCACTCAGGTGGTCAGAGAGAGACACCCTTCTTGTGTGTGGAGGGCAGAGTGGCTCTAGCACTTTTGAGAGTATGAATCACCACTCAGCACGTGCAGTGTGTGGTCAGAGCTCATCCTGGACCCAGCTGAGGGTGTGATGAGGCCATGGCTTGGAGGCTGTCTAACTGGATCTGGGCACCATGGCGACGCAGCTATTCCAGCCCCAAAGCTGCAGAGGCCTCACGGGTAGAGGCAGGGTAGGTGTTCTGTGGATGCTCCTTGCACACACATGAACATGTCCCTGGAGGTCCCCCAGATCTTTAGGGGGCAGGACACATGGAGGAGGATCTTCCAGCGGGTAGAAAGCACTGGATGTTGGATGTTTCCAAGAGCCTGGAGCATATAGGTTGAAGTGCATGAAGAAATACCCATCACACATTTTTCCTCTGTAGTGCTGTTGTGGACAGAGGATTTGAGGCTCCATTTAATTGTGTTTGTTCAGTGCTGGGCACTGAGGATTGTGCAGTGTTAGGACCTAAGGTTTTCAGAAATGGGGACATTGACCAATTGTGGAAAGAACACTGTGATGAAAAGTCCAGAGACCTGGCTTTCAGCCCATGTGCTTCTGTTGTAGCTATTGTTTTTAGGAGCCATTGAGTCAGCTCCGACTCACAGTGACTCTATGTACAACAGAACAAAACACTGCCCAGTCCTGTGCCAGCTTCACAATCCTTCCTATACCCATCATCGCAGCCACTGTGTTAGTCCATCTCATTGAGGGCCTTCCCCTTTTTTCTTGACCCTCCACTTTACCAAGCATGATATCCTTCTCCAGGGAATGGTCCCTTCTGACAACATGACCAAAGTAGGTGAGAAGAAGTCTGGCCATTCTTGCTTCCAAGGAACATTCGGGCTGCACTTCTTCCAGGACAGGTTTTTTAGTTCTTCTGGCAGTCCATGGTACTTTCAGTATTCTTCACCAACCCCACAATTCAAAAGCATCAACTCTTCTTTGGTATTCCTTATTCATTGTCCAGTTTTCACATGCATATGAAGCAATTGAAGAGCCTCATCAAGTCTCAATTGCACAGTGGGGTCACTTCTAGGTACTTCACAGTGCTATAATATGCTCGTTCTTCGGTAGGATTCGGATAGAGGCACAACCAAGTGAGTCATTCTAAGTCTCAAAGGCAAATTAAAAACTGATGGGAGACCTTGAGTCCTAACACAGAGAGGAGTCAGCGTCTACCAACATGGCACCATTGTGGCTGTCATCATGGAACGGTGGGAGTGGATCACTAGGCTTGTGTGGGACCCAGGTGAGAAAAACTGCATCCTGGCGTCACAGTGAATTGGCTGTCTCCCAAACATGTAAGTCAAAGCAGCCCAAGTGCATAATCAGTGGAATCTGTGGATGTCATGTGGTGGAGTTGTTGTTTGAGTTGGCCCTGATTCATGGTGACCCCATGCGCAATGGGACAAAAGGCTGCCTGGTCCTGAGCCATCCCCATAATCAGGTGCAGATTGGGATCCATAGAGATTTCATTGGCTGACTCTTGGCTGTTGATTTTGTTTTTGTTGATTTGTGACTTAACAGACTCCATGTGTGACAGAGTAGAGCTGCCCTATAGGGCTGTTCTGCCTGTAATCTTTGTGGAAGCAGACTGTCAAGCCAGTTTCTTCCTCAGTGCCACTGAGTGGGTTCAAGCTGCCAGCATTTTGGTTACTGGATGTCTTAGTTTTCTACTGCTGCTATTACAGAAATACCACAAACAGAAATGTGTTATTTC
>NW_006921968.1:2651699-2654299 GCF_000298275.1 Orycteropus afer afer | reverse complement strand
TTTTTTGGGGATAAAACTCAATCCATAACACCAGCCATGCATAAACCATTTGCACCCCCAGGGACCTCCATTGGCTGACTTTTTTGGGGCAAGTCCCCAAGTCTTCCTTCAGAGTCCATCTTAGCTTCGAAGCTTTGTTGAAGCCCATCAGACATCACAGAAGCACACATGCCCTCCCATGGAGAAGGGGCTGGAATCCCACCCACAGTGGGGTCATGGTATCACCTGGGATTCCCACACTTCTCTGCCACCCATTTAGTTTTCAGGGTCTTGCTTGGATTAGGTGTGTGGTTGAAATGGGAGCATTTGTGGTGCAGTGGTTAAGGCATTTGACGGCTCATCAAAAGGTTGATGGTTTGAACCCACCAGCCACTCCACAGAAGAAAGATGAGACAGTCTGCTTGAGTAAAGATTTCCAGCCTTGGAAACCCACTGGGGATCACTCTAAGTGGGGATTGACCCGATGGCAGGGAGTTCGTGTGTTTGTGTTTTAGTTTTATCCCTGTAGAGGCAAATTTCCCTTCCCCAGCTTCCAACAAGCTCCACTTCTTCAGGAGCCAGGTTGTGCTGTACCAAATGACATGTCAGCGTGTCCCAGGAGAAGTGATAAATAGTTTATGTGGCAACGCACATGCAAAGGCACAGCCCTTGGAAAAGAACACGTCAGCTCAATTATTCCTAGGCATGAGCTAGTAAATTAATGTCTCACACTGGATTTTCATCTCAACCCTCAGCTAAGGCTTCAATTTCCCTATTAACCAACGCCAATCCTGGAAGATCTTTCCATTGTGTGTTGTGCTGGACATTTAATAAATGGTCTTTCTTCCTGGTTTTGGCCTGGGAGCAGAAATTCATCATTTCAATTCACCACCTGTTCCTTCAGTGTCAGAAACAACTTTTTCTCAGCTTCACAGTTCTCTCACACAACCAAACTCACACCCAAGCCCAGGGACAATGGGGCTGTTGGAACTCCCAGCCCTGTACACGGCTGACAGGCCAGGCTCAGAGGTCCTGACTCTCATGCCACTGATGACCCAGTTATCAGTGGAGCAAAATGTCAAAAGGCCTGCTTGATACTTCTCCAGTGTCCCCTTATCCCCACCCCCTAGCTTCCCTCCCCAGTTCCAGAAGTTACCAGCACTCCCAGAAGGTGAGGTGCACCGGATTCACTCCCTGGTATCATCGGTGAGCTCATATGCACGTGAAAGCTGGACAAAGAATAAGGAAGACTGAAGAAGAGCTGACACATTTGATTTGTGGTGTTGGTGAAGAACACTGAATATACCATGGGCTGCCCGAAGAAAGCAAATCTGACTTGGAATAAATAGGACCAGAATGTTCGTTCCAGGGGAGGATGGTGAGGCTAAATTTGGACATGTCTTCCAGAGAGACCAATCACTAGAAGAGGACATCATATTTGGTAAAGTAGAAGGCTAGTGGAAACGAGGGGCCTTTCAATGAGATGGACTGATCAATGCAGCAGCAGTGGACTCAACATAGCAAAGATTGGGAAGATGGTGCAGGACCAGGCAAGGAAGGCTTCATTCTGTTATACATAAGGTCACCATGAGTTGGAGCCAACTTGACAGCAACTAATTAACTAACAACTAAGTCACTAACTAACCATCTAACCCTGCCTACAGTGACTGAGATCAAGCAGACATGGGCACAGAGGGGCCAACAAAGCAAGGGTCAGTCCCACCTGTGGCTGCAAATCCAAGAGTCCAGGGCAGGTCATGTCAGGAGATGCACACAAGCAGGAAGGAAGCCTCCAGGAGATCTCTGGGTGGGTGGAAGTCCTTCCACCAGCAGACAGGTGTTCAGAGGCAACCAGCCTCCTAAGGTCAGGTGATGACTGGGTGGACATGCCCAGACCTAGGCTGAGCTTTGGGGTGGGGATGCTCAGTGCTGGAGCCCCTCAAGAGCTGCTGCCATCCCCACCTGGGCCCTGAGCCAGTCCCCACCACTGTTAGCTGCCTGGACCTGCAATACATTGCTCCATTCTGGGCAGTCCAGGCCCACTAGGCAAACCCGCCAAGCTCTCCCTCTGCATCCAGGCTGCAGGCCTCATGGATGTGCACTCAGCCCTGAGCAGCTGCTGAGGTCTGCTCAGCTCTGCACTGTGCTTCCTGGTGAACCTCGTCCTGCAGCCCGTTGCCTATGGGGACCAGACCAGCTGTGCCTCCTCTGCTATGAGAGACGGTTTGTGAATTAGTCAGGGCCCTCTGGAGAGGCAGGGGCCGCAGGGACTCCATCCCCATCTCTCTTTCTGTCTTTCTCTATCCGTACCCATATCTATATCTCACACTCACTCACTCGCTCACTCCGTCAAGTCAGATACAACTCATACCAACCCCTCTTTGGGTTTCTGAGGTGGTATCACTATGGAATTAGGTTGCCCAACCTTCCTTCTGAGGAGTGGCTGGTGGGTTTGAACCACCAACCTTCTGGTTAGCAATCAAATGCCTCAGGCACTATGCCACCAGAGCTCCATATCTATACCTTTTGTTGTTGTTATGTGCCCTCGAGTCAAACCTGACTCATAGCGACCCCTCCTTGGGTTTCCGAGGCAGTATCACTATGGAAGTAGGATTGCCCAA
>NW_006921968.1:2644524-2647259 GCF_000298275.1 Orycteropus afer afer | reverse complement strand
GCCTGCCATGCTCTGCCAGTATTGGGACTTTCAATAAACCTGAAATCAATGGCCTTCTGCATTGTTTGGTAATATTGGGAGTACGCCTTTTTATTTGTCAACCTTAGGTTTGTCAGCCTTAGTAGCCAGCAGTTGTCTGAGTGAAGAAAAGCCTTCAGCTTCAGTGGGCCAGGAGCAGGAGGCAGAGCTAAAGCCCAAGGTCGAGGGCTTTCACCCAGTCCCTAGAGCCTGGCCCTTTGAACTTAGACTTAAAGCCTCCAAACTGTAAGAGAATAAACTCCTGTTTGTTAAAGCCATCCCTATTTGTGGTATCTTCTGTTCGAGCAACACTGGGTAATCAAAACACACACCAAACACCAAAACCAAAGACTAGGAAACTGAAGATTTTTACCAACTTCTGCACTCTGAAATTGATTGAATATGCAATCAAGATGTGTTGATTATCACTGGTCTTTGGAATGCAAAAGCTGGAAACAAAGAGGAATCTCCCGTAGTTGCAAAATATGGCCTTGGTTATAAAAATGATGCAGAAGATTGCATGATGGAATTTTGAAAGACCAAGGATTTATTTGTTGCAAATACCCTTTTTCAACAACATAAATGGCTGCTATACATGTGGACTTTGCCAGTTGGAATATACAGGAATCAGACTGACTACATCTGTGCAACGTGGCAATGGAGAAACTCAATATCTTCAGGCAAAACAAGGCCAGGAGCTGACTCTGGAACTGAACATCAACTGCTCATATATAAGTTCAAGTTGAAGGTGAAGACAATTAAAACAAGTCCACAGGAGCCAAAATGCGACATTCTTACATCCCACCTGAAGTTAGAGACCATCTAAAGAATAGATTTGGACATTGAATACCAATGACTGCAAACCAGATGAATTGTATGATGACATCAAGGACATTATCCACGAAGAAAGCAAAAGATCACTAAAAAATAGGAAAGGAAGAAGAGACCAAAATGGATGTCAGAAGAGACTCTGAAACCTGCCCTTGAATGGAGATTAGCTAAAGCAAATGGAAGAAAGGACAAGATAAAAGAGCTGAACAGATGATATCAAACAGCAGCTCGAGAAGACAAAGTCAATTATTACAATGACCAAGCTGTCAAAGATTTCATGTTACTTGGTTCCACAATCAACACCAATGGAAGCAGCAGTCAAGAAATCAGATGACATATTGCACTGGGCAAATCTGCTGCAAAAGACCCCTTTAAAGTGCTGAAGGGCAAAGATGTCTCTCTGAAGACTAAGGGGCATTGGACCCAAGCCATGGTATTTTCCATTGCCTCATATACATGTGAAAGCTGGACCACACATAAGGAAGACCAAAGAAGAGTTGATGCTTTGGGTTGTGGTGTTGGCAAAGAATACTCCAAGTACCGCGGACTGCCAGAAGAATGAACAACTCTGTCCTGGAAGAAATTCAGCCAGAATGCTCCTTGGAGGAGAGAATGACCAGACTTCATCTCACCTACTTTGGTCATCTTGTCAGAAGAGACCATTCCCTGGAAAAAGATATCGTGCTTGGTAAAGTGGGGGGTCAGTGAAAAAGGGGAAGACCCTCAATGAGATTGATTGACATAATGGTTGAAACAATGGGCAAGCATTGTGAGGCTGGTGCACGACTGGGCAGTGTTTTGTTCTGTTGTACACGGGGTCACTATGAGTCAGAGCCAAGCCGATGGCATCTAACAACAACAACAACGACATCTGTAGATCTATCTTTATCTATATATAAAGAGATTTATTTTAAGACATTAGCTCAAGTGATTGTGGGGGCAGACAGTTTAAAATTTGTAGGCAGATCAGCAGTCTAGAAGCTCCACTATGATGTCTATGTTACAGTCTAAGGCAGAATATTTTTCTCTGGGAAACATGTTTTTGGTCTGATGATCTTCAACTGACTAGAGAAGTCCCACCCACGTTACTGAGGGTAATCTCCCTTGCTTAGCAATTGATTTTTTTTTAGTCACATCTACAGAACACCTTCACAGCACCATTTAGACTGGTTTGACTAAGCAACTGGGCCCTACAGCCCAATTAAATGGACACATGAAATTCACCATTGCACCAGCCATCTGACTGGCCATTTTGGGGTGGGGTTTGCACTGTGCTCACAGCAGTGAGGGCTGGGTCTGCCCTTTTTGGGTTGGGTTTCCACCAGAGTGCACAGTGGTGAGGCTGGGCCTGGGGGTCTGTTCCAAATTCCAGGGAGTTCATGGATCCCTGTTATTCCACCTCCCACTTGACACCAACCACCTCTCTCTTCAGAAGAACTTTCTGCAATGCACCCTTCCACCTTCTGGGTGGCCCTGTAGCATGGATTCAACACCCTCATCCCTACGCCTTGTGTTCTTTCCTCCCCAGAAGCCCACAGAGCCAAGCCTACCAGAGGGGTGCCAGCAATCATGTGGGGCATGGAAGTGTCCAATAGGTGCCTGCATGCTGTGACCAGAATGTGGCCTGGGAGCCCCTAAGATACATCCTTCTCCCTCCAAATTTCTTTCTATTGCTTTTTTGATCTTATAATTGATTCATGTTTATTGCAGAGGAGGGATGTAATCAACAGAGAAAAGTAAAGAAAAAAGAAAACTGTGATATCACCATGGTGACCCTGCTCTCACACCCTCGGGTCGAAATTCCTTCTTCCTACATGGTTCTCAGAACTGGGCACAGAAAGCCTGGCTCAAGTGACCCAGAGTAAAAATAACAACAACAACAACAA
>NW_006921968.1:2625678-2637324 GCF_000298275.1 Orycteropus afer afer | reverse complement strand
GGTATTTTCACGCAAATTCTTCTGCTAGTTGGGGTTTAGTCCAAATCTGCATCCTTTCCTTCAAGGCTCAGGGGTCCAAGATTATCTTCTGTGTCTGTATTTATTGGTTTCCCTTTTCTTTGTTGAAGAGGGTCTGTGCAATCCTTCTGCCTAGTCCGCCATCTTGCCCCACCCCCAGCAGCTGAGCTTTTAACCACTGTGCCAACACAGTCCATAACACTCCTTTACAGGGCATCAATAACACCAGAAGGGAGCAAAATTAGGTACAGGCAGACAGGCTGAGGGTTTAGTTGGGAATGCCAGGATCAGAGGGGTGTACCCTTGGCCAGGTAATGCCTACCTGCACCCTGCAATCAGCATGAGAGTGAGCATCCTCCCAGCAGAACTTCACTGACTGAAGGGAAGCAACAAGTCTTGACACAGCCAGTGTTGCCCACACGAGACCCTTCCTTCACCATTAAAAACAAACAAACAAAACAAACTCATGGCTGTCGAGTTGATTCCAACTCACAGTGCCCCTAGAGGACAGAACAAAACTGCCCCACAAGGTTTCCAAGGCTGTCAATCTTTATGGAAGTAGATTGCCTCATCTTCCTCCCACGGAGGAGCTATTGGCTTTGAACCATTGACCTTCTGGTTAGCAGATAAATGCCTTACCCACCGCACCACCAGAACTACTTCCCCTCTTCATTAGGCAAAAAACCAAACTAACTGCCATAGAGTCAGTTCTGACTCATAGCGACCCTTCCTTGGGTTTCGAAGGTAGTATCTCTACAGACGTACATTACCCAGTCTTCCTTCTCTCTCCATTAGCCACTAGAAACACGAGCCCTCATTTTCCAACTCCTTCGTTCACTCATCTGCACCTGTCCAGCCAGGCACTGGTGGACTCTCCAGGTTTGGACTGTGGGGCATCCAGGCAGCTGTGGGGCTGTCCTCTAGCTTGTGGTTCAGATACTTTATTAAGTAGTTCTGTTCCAAGGAAGTTTTGTCTACTTGCATCTAATAAATGCAACCTGAATGGAAATCAGTGCCCCTAATTATCAAGTTCTCTTTGTCAGCTGTTTGAGAGTCCAGAAGAGCTCTGGTGGCACAGTGGTTTAAACACGTGGCTGCTACTCATAAATTTGGTGCTTCAAACTCACTAGCCACTCCACGGGAGAATGATGAGGCAGTCTGCTTCCATAAAGATTGACAGTTTTGGAAGCCCTTTGAGGCAGTTCTATAGGGTCACATGAGTTATAATTGACTTGATGGAAGTGGGGATACGTAGCAATTGGTCATAACCACATCAAGTGGCAAGAGCCCTAGGTGAGAAATGAGAGGATATAGGTCAAGCCCCAGGTTGGTGCTAGTTCCTGCAATCCTGTCTCCACATCGATATCTGGAGACCAGTGATGGGAGTGTTGGCACAGACTAGTGGCAGGTAGGTGGGGCTCTACTCACTTTGGGCAAGGTTTACACATGGTTACCATGGCACCCATGGCACAAAGCAGCCAGTGCTGCTTTTTCCAATGTGCTATCCACAGTATTTTAGGACAACTGCTTAAATTTATTGTGGGAAGAGTTGTTTCTTTTATCCCAGTTCATCACGGCACCAATTCTACAGTGAGTGTATGTTGTATGCAAGGCCAGTCTCATACCTGGAGGGCCATTAGCAGGTCTCAAAAGCTCCCCAATCATCTTTGCTTCCCTGCCAAAAATCTGGTTTCTCTTACCTGGCTGTAGTTTCCCCTTTTCAGAGTATCCCATTGACTTAGCAATTATCTGACTCAAAGAAATGAGTTCCTGGGGGAATACCAAGCTGAGAAGGCTACATTAAATTACTGGGTATTAGATGGGCAAGTGTACTGAGAAATTGACTTGTTAACATCATTCAGAGATGTCAACGCTGCCACTGTGTTGCTATAACTGTGGGACATGGGGAATTAAGTTTTGTGTGAGGTAGCAGAAAGAGGACATAAGAAGAGGCACTCCACAGCAAGGGTGGGTCTGGGAATGGGAAGGAAGTCTTGGAAATAAAGGTCATTTTGGAAGCACCTACATATGAAGGACTAGTTCAGTGGGAGAATGAGTGGGAACCCCTGACAGAATCCTTGTCCTGGACTCTTCTTTTTGAGATGATAGCAGATGATGGTAGGAAACATGGTGAATATAAGCATCTTTCCTAAAAAAAAAAGTGTATTAACACATTCAGAATACAAATACAGTTTGTGAATGTGTTTATAATGTATATCTCTGTACATTTAAACAAGAAAAATGGAGCATGTTAACCAACATCTATTGGGTGAATCTCACGTTATCCCATTTTGGGATGCTGAAAATGCCCAGCCTCCAGTCTGACAAGGACCATTAACACTCTTTGAGAGGAACATATGTTTTATAAAGCACGCAGGGCCCCTGGGAGAAGGGGAACATGAATAAGAGATGTGATGGAATGGAGCGGAACTTCTGCTAACTATTGCATTGTTAGTGGGTGTGCATTAGCAGGTAATAGGAATCGAAACACAACTGGGCCCAGGTGACAAGCTGCCCTTCTGGGAGCAGTGTGTGGATTTAGAATACTCAAAACAGAATGCATTCAAGGCAACTGGGAGTGAAGGATTCTGGTTGTACTCTAGGGGAAAGGAGAGTTAGACACAGCCATACTAGCACGGACAGGTATACAAACCCTTGTGGAGATTTATGAGCCCAGGAGTAGAATGGCCATGTCAGGAAACCATGGTAGTCTGGGGAAAGGAAGAGTTCACAGATCCAGATGTGAACAGGTACACAGAGTTTCCATTTTAGATGCAACGTGTTTCAGGAGATGCAATGTGTATGGAAATGACTAGAGGTCTGTGTGATGTGGAGAAGGACATGGATCCTGATACATGCTCCCTTTTGGATCAAAGTTAATGGGTGGAATCTAAGGATTCCAGGGATTCAGATGCATGGCATCATGGCTGGGGTTTTCTCAGAGTGTCGGCACACAGAGCATTGAGATAATCTGGGAGATTCCAAAAAGGAACGAATGGTCATTGCCGAGTAAACTGGCTGGGTACTCTGCAGCTTGAAGCTGGTGGTCCAACACATTGGTGAGAACTTACAAAGGGATTTTACATCTTTGGAAGACCAAGTCATGACAAATGAAAGAACAATGATTTTCAGTGATTTTCTCCCTCCTGTTAGCTAGAAGGGCAAAGGAAAGCTCTTCAGAAGGCGGTGTCTTGGTCAACACCAAAGCATGGGGCTGAGGGAACAAATGCTTTAGGGCTCATTATGGTGGACACGGGCCAGCTGCTGGTGGAACATAAGCAGCCCACAGTGGGGGCTGTGGTGGTTTGGATTCTTGTGGTTGAATTATGAATGGAGACAGCTTCATCACACCGAGGAATGCTGCCGAATCAAACGTATCACTGTGCTTTGCGGCGGTTCCACCCTTTGCTTCTAGAAGCTGCCAACCATCTCCCAATCATTGCTGTCTCCCTCCCCCTCCTGACTTTCACCTCCTTCTCCCAAACAATCCCGCTGTCGTTGGGCTGTGCCTTGGTATTCAGCATGCTCCCATCTTTACTTCCTAGACTGTAGCTGTCCAACTCTAGAATGACTCAACAGGAAGTATCCACATCTAGCTTGGTGTTACAGAGAGAATGATACCTTTGCAGGCAGAAGACGTGTATTTGGGTCCAGGCTCTGCTACTTTCTTACTGGGAGAGACTTGCTAAACCTGGTCTTCCCTGTGCAATGGAAATAGGGCTAATCACACCTCCACTAAAAGTTGTCCTCAGGATCAAAGAGAGCATGTTTGAGAAAGTGTTTCATAAATGTTCCGGAATTCGACAGATGCGAGATTTTACTCTCCTTGGTTGCTCAGTTTGTGGTTAGCCTCCACTCCCAGCTTACGTCTTGTTCTCTGGGTTCCCTCCCTGTCAGTATATGCTGGGGCCATTTCAGATGATTCCAACTCAGAAGAGGCCCATGGTTGCCAAGAAGACCAGGGTCCACATTCCCAGGCTATAGCATCCGTTCGGTCTTGCCCAGCAGGAGAGCAGTGAGCCTCAGAGGGCTGGAGAGACTCAGCATCTCAGCACACCATGGACACTGTGCATGCATTCCTGGAGTGACAGCTCTTAGGTACTCCAAGAGGCCCACTCCTCTCAGAAGACCATTGGCTCCTTGATGTTTTAGCAAAGATTTTACTTTTGCGGAAGCAATAACAATAGTATATTTTCAATTAAACAAGAGCCACCACTTTTGTGTTCCTCAGAAGTTGCCTTTATTTTCATTTAAGGTGGGATATGATTTAGAAAATAATCCACAGTCACCCTTATCCCAATGTTTAGACAGTCACTTATCTGAAGAGAAGTATCCAGAATGAGGAGTTAATGTTATTTCAATTTCTGGAAACTGAGCTCACTCACAAAATACCTGTCACTAGAATCCAGTACAAGGTCTGGACCTAGTCTAGTTTGTAGAGTCAAGGCCCACATTTCTAAGTTTGGAGTAACTGGGAAGAATATAGGCCAGGGAGAGAGATAATCTGAGTTTAAAAGTATGGGTTTGTCACCTACATAAGTGATCTTAGGCCAGTCACCTTTGCTGTCTGTGCTGTTCTTCTAATCTGGGCCAGGCTTGGCTGGTCTTGGTGGGCTCGTTTGTGCAGATTAACTAGGGACTGGTCAGTCTAGAATGGCCTTGCCTGACACAGTTCTTATGTACCTCACTCATAGTTCTCTCATCCTGCATCAGGTGAGCCCAGGTGTGTTCACCTGGGGTCTGGGCTGAGACTCAAGTGAACAGTGCATTAGGCTGAGGCCTTAGATGGGATCACTTCTGCCTTGTTCTACTAGCCAAAGCAAGTGGCAAGTCTAGTCCAGATTCAAGGAGCAGGGAAATAAACACCTCTACATAAAAAAAGTTGAAAAATCGTACTGCAAAGAGGCATAGATGCAGGGAAGAAAACACTGTTAGCTATTTCTGCAAAGAATCCAATGCAAATGGTAAAAGTCAATAAACAAACAAAAAGCCAGGCAGACTAACAAAAGTCCCTATAAACAAACATTTACAAATTCAGGTCCAGGTTAAGCTCAGGAGGAAGAAAAAAAGTCAGTCTGGACTATAGCTCATTATCAATGCCTCTTGACATAGCTTATCTTCTACCATATTGACTTCTACAAGTTCCCAGAGTTAAGATCTTGGGAGAGCTCCCTTGATGTGAGAGCTTGTTTCTTCACTTGTTTCCAGCAATGGCTCTGTGAGACCCCATTTCATGCGAAAGGAAATATATAGGAGAGGGCAAGTCCAAAGTAAGCTTTTCGTCTTTGGATTCGCTTACCCTGGGGAAGTACTTTGAATTCACTTACTGTTTGGGGAAGTATGTTGGTGAAACCCTCAATGAGATGGATTGACACTGGCCAAAACAATGGGCTCAAACTTATCCTGATCATGGAGGTGGTGTAGGGCCAGCAGCGGTCCTTCTATTACATATAAGGTCACCATGGGCCAAAGCCCACTCACCAGCAACTAGCAACAACATACGGGAGAACTTTGTGGAAATTCTCCGAGGGGTGAATGGCATACAGTCAAGCTTTGCATGTGTCCAAATTTGCTTTAGCTATTTTGCCAAATTGCAATCACTATTTTAAGGAGCTGGAATGCTCCTTAGAAGCAAGGATGGCCAAACTGTCTCACACGCTTTGGTCATGCTATCAGGAAGGACCCGTCCCTGGTGAAGGAAGTCATGCTTTGTAAAGTACAAGGTCAGCAAAAAAGAGGAGGACTCTCAGTGAGGTGGATTGACACCATGGCTATGACAATGGGCTCACGCATGGCAACAATTGTGAAGACGGTGCAGGACCAGCCAGTGTTTTGTTGTGTTGTACATAAGGACTTTACGTTGGAGCTGACTCAATGGCACCTGACAACAGCCTTTCCCAAATGCCCCTTACTCCTGCTGTAGTGGACTCAAAGTCCAGGATAGTCCATATTTGATTGACCTAATGACCCAAATTGCTCCAACATAACCCCAATACAGAATCAACTACCCTCAAACATTATGCAACTTGCGTACCTCCCAGGAGGCTCTTTGTACTCCTGTGAACATTCTAGCTCTCTCCAAAGGAGGTGTATAAACCAGCTGCGGGGGCTTGTCAGTCTCTGGGGTGCTATGTGTGAGCTAATTGTACCGCATACACTTCCTCTAGCACCAAACCAACCACATCCAGAACTTACTGAAGAGAGTTTTGTTGGTTCTGGTTTTTGTTTCTCAGCCTCCTCTAATCCTAAAAGCAGAATCCAGTTGTTCTGCTGGGATTACAATTATGTGATCTGTCAGTACGCTCTGAGAAGACTCAGATTTGGGCGATGGAACTTAAGTTGATCTCCTTAATTGGTTACATCTGGGGTGTAAATTTAGAGACACTGGGTAGTGCAAAGTGGCTACAATATTTGGCTGCTAATTACAACGTTGGAGGTTCGAGAACTACCCAGAAAGAAAGCCTTGGTGACCTACTTCTGAAAACCCATCCACTGAAAGGCTTATGAAGCACAGTTGTACCCTGATATGCATGGCCTCACTGTGATTCAAAGTCTACTGAAGGGCAACTGTTTTTTTTTTTTTTTTTGGTGTGTACGTGTGTGTGTGTGTTTTGAACTTTGCTATTAAAGCTGGTGTGAGATCAAATTTCTTTGTTGTTTTGATTTGTAGCTCTTGATTGGCTAATGATTGTGAGGCTTTCTATGCGTGTTTGAGGGCAACTGGTTGTTTATTAAAAGGAAAATCTGGGTACTTTGGTCTATTTCCCTATGTTTGTCACAGCTTTAGATATTAACAACAATTTTGGGTCTCTGGACTGGTGGTGCAGTGCCTAAGGCATTTGGCTGCTAATGAGAAGGTTGGTGGTTCAAACCTACCAGCCCCTCTACAAAAGGAAGATGGGACAATCTAGTTCTGTAAAGATTTACTGCCTCAGAAACCCAATGGGGGTTGCTATGAGTTGGAATTGACTCAATGGCAGTGAGTTTGTTTTTTTTTAGGGTACTTTTGGCTGGATGGGAGTCTCTGCATGGTACAGATGGCTACCATGCCTGACTGCAGTTTGAGCCTCCTCAGAGACCCCTCAGAAGCAAGGCCTGCCAATCGGCCATTAAGAACCCTGTGGAGCACAGCTATACTCTGACTCATTTGGGGTTACCATGAGTTGGAGTCTATATGACAACAACTTTTTTTTTTTAGCTGTGAATTTATGTAAGATATTTTGATGCAAAAAGGATGACATCAAAGAAGCAATGGTTTCTTTTTCAAATATTAATCTTGAAACAAACTCTGCTTTTGTGTAAAAACAATGCTAATATGACAAGTGGCTATTGATAAAAATAGGCAAATTTGTACACTTAGCTGGAGACAACTAAATAAAAGCAGGTTGGTTTGTGTGACACACACACACACACACACACACATATTGTATATATATTGTTGTTAGGTGCCATCAAGTCGGTTGTGACCCATAGCGGTTCTGAACATAGTTCAGCACAAGGGAAGAATGCCTACTTGAGCACCATCCTCACAATCCCTGCTATACTTGAGCGCATCATTGCAGCTGCTGGTCAATCCACCTCACTGAGAGTCCTTCCCTTTTTCTTTACCAAGCATGAGATCTTTCCTCAGGGAATGCTTCCTTCTGAGAACATGACTAAAGTGGGTAAGACAAAGTCTGGCCATTCTCGCTTGCAAGGAACATTCTGGCTGTAGTTCCTCTGAGACAAATTTGTTAGTTCTTCTGGCAGTCCATAGTACTTTCAGCATTCTTCACCAACACGACAACTCAAAAGCATCAACTCTTCCTCAGTCTTCCTTATTCGTTGTCCAGCTTTCACACGCCTATGAGGCGACTGCAAATACCATGGCTTGGGATGCACCTTTGTCTTCAAAGTGACATTTGGCCATAGACTCCTTCAATTTTGCAATTTGAGGCTTGATTTTATTTTTTTTCTCCCAGTTCTTTCAGTTTGAGAAATACTGAGTATATTCCTCCCTTGTGGTTTTCTAATTCCAGGCCTTTGCACATTTCGTTATCACACTTTACTTTGTCCTCTTGAGCCACTCTTTGGAATCTTCTGCTCAGCTCTTTTATGTCATCATTTCTTCCATTCACTTTAGGTACTCTCCATTCAAGAGCAAGTTTTGGAGTCTCTTCTGCCATCCATTTTGGTCTTTTCTTCCTTTCCTGTCTTTTCAATGACTTTTGGCTTTCGTCATGGATGATGTCTTGATATTATCCCACAAGTTGTTAGGTCTTTGGTCTTTGGTTTTAATGGGAGGGGTCTTTATACATTCTTGGCAAGATCACAATGGAGTCCAAAAGAGAACGGCAGACCCACCAAGAGTAGGAAGCTGTTTCCTTAAAGCCATGTTTTTATTTTTCTTGAAGACCAGACAGAGTGAGTGGAGGGGAGCATTTTATCCTTCCAGGGAGTCCCTGGCAGCTTCTTCTCACAAAATATCACCTTGAGCAGGGAGCTGGGAGGAGTTTGCTATGAGGGCACTTGTCCCCTGAGCAGAACAAACAGCTCATTCACCCTCATGCCCACCTGTGGGCAAGTGGGTGGGGGTAGTGTTATCTGGTTTTCATAGACAACCCCAGAAACATCACTCAGGTAACCTGCAGGAGCCCTGATACCCCACTGATCACCATTAAAATTCTTCCTGGCCCTTATGATGGGGCTTGTGGGCCATGAGGGGTGGTGGTGGTGAGAACATGTGGAGAAAAGGCAGTGAGGCTCAGCACCTCTGAGTCCCCGAGAGCTTGTCACTTTGGGGCTCACTGCAACCTGACATACCACAGGGAGATCACCCTTGGAAATGACATTTGCTCCTTCTAAAGAAACCTGAGTTTTAAAATGTAAGCCTGTAGAGGTGTTTGGATGAGATGAGTGTATGATTTTTTTTTTTTTTTTAATAAAAAGGCATGGGAACCCATTTCTTGTCTTCCAAACATTACCATTAGCCTGAAGCCAAGCAAATTTCAGTGTCCTGTGATGCTGAGTGCAACAGCCCCCCTCCCCCCACACACACTACCAGCCCTGCAGTGTGGTGAGCGTTCTGTCCTGTTTGCACCTCCTCTTCCTGCATGCCCAGGCCAGCAGGTGGGCAGTGGCCTCAATGAAGAACCAAAGAGGTGCTCCATGAAGGGGGTGTGTGGGGGCCATGCACTACTTGTTAGTTATGAGGGGGTTCTGGGCTGAGTGTCTTCCCTGGGCTTGTTGAACCTTCTCTGTGCCAGGCCCATCAGACCCACCACACCATTCTGGCTCAAGAGATGCCATTCATTGGCATCCATTATCTGTCACTGGGGGTCCAGCACCTAATTAGGCCTTGGCTGAAGCCAAGGAGGAAAGAGAGCCCCCTCAGGGCTGTCATGTCCCAGGACACACAAGGCCCAGCCTCCATGATGATGAAGAAGCTATTGTCAGGTGGTGGTCTTGGTGGACACCATTTGGGGAACAGGGACCTGTGCCTATGTGTTTATGTGATCGAGGAAGGAACTGGTTGGTTCATGGAGCAGAGTGGGCTGGTGAGAAAGGACTCCTGCCTCATAGACAGGCCCACTCTGATATGCAAGAGGCAGGGGTGGGACCCACACATCTTCTCTCCTATCTCCCACATGGTGAGGCTTCAGACCCTCATGACCAATCCCTTTATCCTCCTAGATGATGGGATGCTGTGGGCTGAATGGTGCCTCCCAAAGAAGCTATGCTGATGTCCTAACCCCTCTCCCTGTGACAGGACCTTGTTTGAGAAAAGGATCTTTCTTTGAAGATATCAGTTAAGTCATACTGGAGTAGGGTCTGCCCTAATCCTAACCTGATGTGACTGGTGTCTTGTAAAAGGGAGGACAGACTCCATGTGCATATGTATCTACAAGCAGTGAAGGAATGACCATGGATTGCTGGCAGCTCTCAGCAATGAGGAGAGAGGCATGGAGCTGTTCTCTTAGATTGTGCAGAAGGAACCCAACAGCCTGATTTGACTTCCAGCCTTCAATAGATTGAAGACAATAAATTTCTGTTCTTTAAATCTCCCCATCGTGTGGTGTTTTGTTACAGCATCTGTCAGGAACTCACACACAGGGTGTCAGTCCTAGTCCCATGTCTCCAGTGGAAGTAGCAGCACACACCATGCCCGTTGCCATCAAGTCTGTTCTGACCCACGGCAACCCCACATGTGTCAGAGTAGAACTGTGCTCCATGGATTTTTCAGTGGCTGATTTTCCTGAAGTAGATCCTTAGGTCTCTCTTTCTCTCTCTCTCTCTCTCTTTTTTTTTTCCTGTAGTATTTCTGGATGGACTACAATCTCCACACTTTTGATTAGCAGGTAAATTTGTTAAACATTTTCACCACCCAGGAATTCCAAAATCAGTTGCCATCAAGTCAATTCCAACTCATGGTGGCCCTATGTGTGTCAGAGTGGACTGTGACACCTACAGGACGTGTATGTCTGTAATGATCTCTCGCTCCTTCTTTTTCTGTCTCTGTCCCTCTCTCAATCTCTACTTCTGTCTCGATATCACATTACCCCCCTCCAACAGTTTAAACTCTTTGAAGGGAAAGATTCAACAAGCAGAATTATAGGTCATACCACAAAGTATTTCCTCTATCTCTGACAGCCTTCTTCAATTGATTTTCTTTTCTCTTGAAATGGAAAATATAAATCTGTTGCTAAATTATCACCAGTAGGATTCTTGTGGCTGCCATCTTTCTTGGAGTCAAGGTCATTTAATGTCGGAGGGTTTCTAACATCCCAGGGAATGCTAAGTAAGGAGATGCAGTCTTCTGCTCAGGCTGAGACCAAGGAGGGAGTGCTCCCTGCTTTGGGAAGTTGGAGGTTAACAGAATGGAAGTATGCCAGGTTGTACGTATTAGAATTGGCCATGCACAGTTGGGTTTTCCCAGTAGATACTGCTAGGTTCTTCAGTCCTCAAAGCAGAAGGTGAGGTCTTGCTGGAAACCACAGTGAGGCAAACAGCTATGGAGAGGCTGTCAGAATGCAAACACCCATTCATTCAATATTCTTTTCCATTTACAAGTCACCATATACCATATTGCAATAAAGGACTCAAGACATACAACCATCATAAATATGGTGCAGGGTGGGGCAACATTACATTATGTTATACATAAGGCTGCCATGGGTTGGACCTCAGTCAATGGCACCTAACAACTACAACTACCAAATCCTGGGGACGCAGTCAAGGATGGCCTCAGGGGCTGGGAAGGCCCCATCGGGTTCTTCCTTGGTGGTCAGTTCCTGGCCTTTAGCCTCTGCCCTCCACCTCCAGTGTAGACTCTCACAGTTGTAAGCTCACATGGGAACCCCATTCAGGATAAGCCTAACATGTACCCGACATTTCACTCTGCTCTCATGGCACTTTTTGGAAGCATGCACCACACTTTCTCTTTGCTTTCTAACCTACAGATCTGTCATTTCGACTGATCACATGGGCTTCCATCACTGTTAGCTTCCATCTCCCTCCAATGGGAAAGAAACCTATGGGGAGAGGTGGCCCTTGGCGCTGTTGGGTGCCATCGAGTCAATTCTGACTCAGCAACCGCATGGGTCACAGTAGAACTGCCCCACCCTAGAATTTCCTAGGATGAAATCTTTA
>NW_006921968.1:2623764-2625250 GCF_000298275.1 Orycteropus afer afer | reverse complement strand
AGAGCCTGGTGGAATCCCTGAGACTCTGGCCCCTAGCTGCCCTTCAGGTCTGGAATCAAACCCACTCCTGTGACTTCCAGCCAAACAAAAGACAGGCACATGAGCTGAACATTTACATTAGGTAGATACACACCTTGGAGAGATCAGTCATTGGAGAATAGAAGGGCTGTGTAGCACAGGGAGGCAGCTCAGGGGGCAGGAATGCATGGGAGGGAAGGACACAGGGAAGAAGTGGCTATGGGGAGGAAGTGGGAGGATAGCAGTTGTATTATGAGAGATTACAGTCAGGGTCATGAGACAAAGTGTATAGGAACTGCTGTTTGGAAGATGAATTTGCTCTGTAAACTTTCACCCAAATCACAATAAAATTAAAATAAAAAAGAAGCTTGGGGGAAGATCTCTGAGCTTCTTGGCACTTCTGGATTCTGCATTTGGCTGAGTCTTCATCTCAGTGGACTGCCACATAGTCTGCTGATCTTGAGACAATTTTTGGACTTGAACTAGTGGCTTGCCATGTTGATAATCTTAGGACTGTGCCATTTTACTTGTCGGCCTTGGGTTTGCCAGCTTCAACAGCCAGTAGTTGCCTGAGTTAAGAGATACCTCCAGCTCCGGTGGGCTGGGAGCGAGAGGCAGAGCTGAAGCCCAAGCTCGAGGGGACTTCACTCAACTCCTAGAGCTGGGACTTTGAACTCAGACTTCTAGCCTCCTAAACTGTAAGAGAATAAATATATCCATTTGTTTAAGCCACCCACTTGTGGTACTTCTATTAGAGTGGCAGACGATAATCAAAACAAAATTTGGTATGGAGAAAGTGGGGTGCTGCTCTAACAGATACCTAAAACGTAGAAACAGGAGTGAAGTGCGTCCTTGGACCTGAGATCCCTACACTGATACTGGCAGAGAGACTGGCAGAGAAACAGCAGCAGCAGAGCTAAGAGACTGGGATGAGACTGAGTGACAGGCTTACCAGCCCACAGAGGAGAAAGCTGGATGCATTTGGGCAGGCAGTTTCCTGGCAGACTGAGTTGACTTTGGGCACTAATTGGTAAAAGAGACTGGCATGAGATAGAGCCACAGGCTTACAGCCCATAGAGTGAGAAAGCTGAATGGCTATGTGCAGGAAGCTTCCTGGCTGTGGGATGCCTTCTGGTGTGGATGCCTTCAGGCATTAATTGGCAGAAGCTGAGATACTAAGGAAACAGGAAGCAGAGCTGCCTCAGCCTCAATGCATAGGAGCATGGCCTCTGGGGGTAGAACCACAACAGCCTCCCAGGTTTCAAAGAGTCAGATCTTCACCAACGTGGTTCTGGAGTTTGGGGCTAACATTCATGAGGGCCAGTGGGATGGGGGCATATCTGCTGCCCAAAAGTAAGGGGGCAGGGCCGCCATGCCCAAGAAGTAGAGGAATGTGGCCTCAAGGCCAAAGGGACGAGGTTGACATTCTGGTGGACTAGGAGATTTGGACCACCCAATGAAGATCTAT
>NW_006921968.1:2622011-2623064 GCF_000298275.1 Orycteropus afer afer | reverse complement strand
CACTTTGAACTCAGACTTCTGGCCTCCTAAACTGTAAGAGAATAAATCCCTGTTTGTTAGTCAGCCACCTACTTTTGATATTTTCTGTTAGAGCAGCACTGTTGTTGTTAGGTGCCGTTGAGTCATCTCCATAGCAAACCTATGCAGAGCAGAATGAAACACTGCCCAGTCCTGTGTCAGCCTCACTATCCTTGCTGTACCTGAGCCCATTGTTGCAGCCACTGTGTCAGCCAATAACATTGAGGGCCTTCTCCTTCTTCTCTGAACCTCCTCTTTACCAAGCATGATGTCCTTCTCTGGGGAATGGTTCCTTCTGACAAATGACCAAAGTAGGTGAGACGAAGTCTGGCCATTCTCGCTTCCTAGGAGCATTCCAGCTGCACTTCTTCAAGGAACTATTTGTTAGTATTTTTAGCATTTGTTAGTACTCTTAGCATTCTTTTCCAGCACCTCAACTCAAAAGCATCAACTCTTCTTCAGTCTACCTTATTCATTGTCCAGCTCTCACATTACTTAAGAGGTGATTGAAAATACCATGGCTTGGGTTAGGTGCATCTTAGTCTTCAAGGAGATATCCTTGCTCCTCATCACTTGAAAGAGGTCTTTTGCAGCAGATTTGCCCAATGCATTACATTGTCTGATGTCTTGACTGCTGCTTCCATTAGTGTTGATTGTAGAACCAAGTAATATAAAGTCTTTGACAACTTTAATCTTTTCTCCATCCATTATGAAGCTGTTTATTGGACCCGTTGTGAGGATTTTTGTTTTCTTTACATTAAGGTGTAATCCATATTGCAGAGTGTAGTCTTCAGTCTTCATAAGTGAATGTTTCAAGTCATCCTCACTTTCAGCAAGCAAAGTTGTGTCATCTGCGTATTGCAGGTTTTTAAGGAGTCTTCCTCCAATCCTGATGCCATGTTCTTCTTCTAGCTTCTTGCATTATTTGCTCAGTATGCCGGGGTGTGAAATTTTGGGAGCTCTGGTAGCATAGTGGCTAAGACACTTGCCTGCTAACCAGACGGCTGGCGGTTCAAACCCACCAGCCACTCCTCA
>NW_006921968.1:2619053-2619625 GCF_000298275.1 Orycteropus afer afer | reverse complement strand
CTTTGATTAGCATCTGCATGCTTAACCATTCTGCCACCAGGACTCTTTGCCCTTGGTACAGTCCCGAGTATCTCTGCTTTACCTTCTGAACTGAGCCAAGACCAGTCCCATGCTCAGTAAGAGAACTGGGCAGACAGAGGCCCCACAACCACCCTGCTTCTGCCACCTACACCAAACGGACTAATCCTGGCTGCTTCTGGTTGTGTTAATTGGGATTGGATCAAAGAAGAGTCCTTCCAAAGAGCTCCCTCAGCAGTGGAGGTTTCCTCGTGCACAACCTAATGTTTTGTGAGTGGAATGAAAGAAGAGAGTGGCTCAGCCTATGGTTTCCCCAGGATGGGTGGCTTCACTCTTGTCCCTTAGGGGGGAAGCGGTCTACTTGCCACCTCCCCAGAGAGCACTGTCTGTCTTGATTGCCAAGTAAGGGTGTGTGCTCCAGTGCAGAACCCGGTGAAGACGAGGCCTCCTCTGATTCAGGTGTTGGGGCTTGTTGGAGAGTCCATGAGCTTTTTGTTTGAACTCTCCTTAGCTCAGTAATGGCCCCTTCTTCTTCAGATTGTTGCAGAATTTAA
>NW_006921968.1:2615275-2618243 GCF_000298275.1 Orycteropus afer afer | reverse complement strand
CTAAGGCATTTGATTGCTAAACAAAGTGGCCCCCTTTGGGTTTCTAAGGCAGTGAATCTTTATGGTAGTAGATTGCCAGTCTTCCTTCTGCAGAGTGGCTAGTGGGTTTGAACCACTAGCCTTCTGGTTAGCAGTCAAATGTCAGCCAGTTCCATATACATGTATATACTCACAACAACAATAACAAATATGGATATATTAATATGTATATTAAAATTATGTGTATTCATATGTATATAATATATGTGTATTTGTGGTTGTTGCATGCCATCAAGTCAATTCTGATTCATAACAACCCCATTTGACAAAGGAGAACTGCCTCATGGGATTCCCAAGCTGTAATCTTACAGAAGCAGGTCAGCAGGTCTTTTTCCTGTACAGCACTTGGGTGAATTTGAACCACTTACCTTTCAGTTAGCTGCCAAGCAAGTAGGACCTCTGGTGGTATAGTCACTAGCCACTCCTCAGAAGGAAGGTTGGGCAATCTACTCCCATAGTGATACCTTCTCGAAAACCCAAGGAGTGGTCCCTATAAGTTGGATCTGACTCCATGGTACTGCATTCATTGCTTTGGTGGCATAGTGACTAAGGCATTTGACTGCTAACCAGAAGGCTGGCAGTTCAAACCCACCAGTCACTCCATGGAAGGAAGACTGGGTAATCTGGTTCTGTAGAGATACTGCCTTGGAAAACAAACCATTGTGCTACCAGTGCCCATACAATTGTATGTATGTGTTGTAGTGTTGTTGAGTAGGCTCTGACTCACTGAGATCCCACGTACAACAGAATGAAACACTGCCTGGTCCTGTGCCACCCTCACAACCATTGCCGTGCCTGAGCCCATAGTCACAGTCACTGTGTCTGTCCATCTTGGTGAGGGGCTTCTGCTCTTCCACTGACCCTCTGCTTTACCAAGCATGTATGCACACATACACACACACGTATACCTATCTATATACACATACACACGTGATGCTGCTAACTGCTGTCGAGTGGGCTCTGACTCACGGTGACTTTAGGTGCAACTGAAGGAAAGGTTTCCAGTCCTGCGTCATTCTTCCGACTGCTGGCATTTTTGAGTCCCATCCACCTCACCGAGGGTCTCCCTTGCCCTCCCTGAAACCACCCACTCTTTTTAAAATTGTGATTTGGATGAAAGTTTACAGAGCAAATTCGTGTTCCATTCAACAGTTCATACTCATTTTGTTTCATGACACTGATTGCAATCCCCGCAATGTAACAGCTCTCTTCCCACTTCCTCCCTGTGGTTGCCTTTGCCCTGTGTCCTTCTTTCCTATGCATTCCTCCCCACTCTTTCCTTCATCACACCTGATGTCCTCCTCTGGTGATTGATCCCTCCTGACGACGTGTCCAAAGCGAGCGCCCCAGACAGCATTCCGTTATGACCCACAGGGCCCCCATTGACTAATTCTCAGCAGGAGAGGACCAGCTTTCTTCTGTGTCTCAGTCAGTGAGCTCTGCTGAAACCTGCCCACCATGGGGGACCCTGCTGGGATTCCAAATACTGGTGACATAGCATCTAGCCTCACAGCGACACGCAAACCACCACAGGGTGACAAACTGACACACACACACACACACATTTCTTTAAATACTTTAAAATGCTGAGGAGCTTTGGGGAGGTATTGGACAAAAACAAGACAGAGTAAGGGGACTGATCCCCGTGAAATGCATCCTGCCTGTTATAGGGAGGCTTGAGAAGAGCGTTATGACCTGAATTTGGATCTCAGATGGCTGTCAGGACCCACGTTGAACTGTTACTGTCATTTACCTCATTGGAGCAAATGAGAACTACTGTATTTCCATGCTGGATGAAATATTATTTTTACTCGGTGTATTTAATGCATTGCATTGGCTAAGTTTTCTTCTGATAATGACTCCACAATTACGTTCTGATAGATCCTTGCAGTTTTCAGATTAGAGCTGCTGCCAGTGAAGGGCACATCCCCAGCTCCCACATGCTGCAGAGAAGTCATCGCCAATTCCGTCCTTGGATTACTCCAGTTAATGAAAGGAAGGTGGAGGGCGCTGCTCTCTCTAGCTTGGTGTTGTTAATTACAAAGGTGTCCAATATGCCACTGCAAATGGCATTCTGCTAGTGCTGAATTAAAATAAATACAAGATTTGAAATGAACCAAGCAGATCCTGGCACTGGTCTGCATTGTGGGCCAAATTTTACGTGTGGAGATAACACAGCCATGGGAATGTGTCTTTCCTCTCTGCTCTCACTGAGCTGGCATCTAGCCAAGTGTGAGGAGGCAGTGTTGTTCCATCCGCCACATCTAGGCATCTCCCGGGCCCATCTTGCTCACTCCCCGCTGCCCCCCACTCTTCCCACCCATGGGCAACTTTAGCAGCTCTCTCCCCAGGTCTTAGGAGGATAACGATGGTTTGTTTCCTCAATCCATTGTTTTACTAACAATTCCAAATGGAAAAGCATCCTGAGTTTATTCACCACCTTTCATCAGGGGACTTTGAGCCATCCCTCAGATGTAAACTCATTAATTGTGCCCCAGTTAGTTGTGTTAGGAACAGGGCTGGAAGCCTGCCCCAGCTGGACTGACTAGGGACCAGAGTTACATGGAATAGCTGCATTCCTGGGGCTGCTTCCCTGCCCCACGGATTCCCAGCCTGTCATCCTGATGTGGGCTGCCGAAATCTCAATATCATCCATGGTGGTGCTGGCATTCGATGACTTAGCAGTGCAAATCCAGTGATGGGGAAATTTATTCACAAATCACCGAGGTTTAGGGCCTGACTTTGGCCTGACGTCCATGAAAGAATCATGGACGCTGTGTCTCTGGGTGAAGCAATGGGTGAAGCCATTTGGCCACTAACTGAAAGGTCAGTGGTTCAAGTTCACCCACAGGTGCCTTGGAAGAAAGGCCTGGTGATTTCCCTGTGAACAATCGGCCCCTGAAAGCCCCACGGAGCCCAGGTCACCTCC
>NW_006921968.1:2612951-2614045 GCF_000298275.1 Orycteropus afer afer | reverse complement strand
TAGAAGACATCCGTGGCCAAAATAAAGATGGCACATTTCATCTTTTCTAATGCTTTTATTCAACTAGTTATCACGTCTCCACTGGAAGCTGCCATATGTAAGAGATCGGTCTTCATAGAGCTTTCTACTCCATGGAGGAACCAACCTGACGTGCATGAGAAGATGACTGAAAACAGTCAGTTTTCATTATTCACAGTGCATCTATTCTGTAAAGTCACTGACAATATTGAATTAGCAAAGACTGAGCATAGCTCAGTGGTTGGGTTTCTGTGAGCCTCTGGTCACATTTTTATCAACTGATCAGAAGACAGCCTTGTGTTATGTATGCCTCTGTTTAAAGACAACTTGTTTAATATGCTGATTCATTAACCTTGACCTCCCAGCCAACAGCACCATGACTCATGCTTGAGAGATGGCATATAACACACAATTTCTCCCCAAGGCACGTCTTCTTGCATTTGGGACTCTAGACAGTGCCTCGGCACCATGCTTGTGCCATTTTAAACAGTGAAATCACCAAAACCCCAAAACATCCGCAAACCATGGCACTGAGTGGAACGGACACTGGTTTACAGTACAGGAGCTGAAAAACCAAGGCAGGGTATCTTCTCCTTCAACCTCAGCTGGAAATGTGCATGTCAGGAGATGGGACTATTCTGCAGCTCTTTGCAAGTCCATTAATGACCACAAAAGTTCCATTAGTATTAATTTTGGGATTGCTGATGCATTTTAGTGAGAAGGTGAATTCACAAATATGGAACACACAAATAATGAGGACCGAGTGTGAGATGCTTCACCCAACAATGAAAGGCTCATTGTTGTGGGGCAGCAGTGTGGATGGTAGGGTTTAAGACCTGATGGTGGAGGGAACGGATGGAGGGGCCATTTCTGCTGGCATGTGAAGGGTGTGGCCATGGGCATGTCATGTTTGGGCAATGGTGTGAAAGTGTTCTGGCTTGTCAAGTACTGTTGAGTCCAACTCATAGCGACTCTATCAGACAGAGGGGAACAGTGACTGCATTGAGTGAGGGCTGGCACCGTGCAGGGAAAAGAAATTTCAGTCAGCAATGGGCGAGGTGAGCCGAGGGAGGCAG
>NW_006921968.1:2611895-2612431 GCF_000298275.1 Orycteropus afer afer | reverse complement strand
TCTTGTCTGTCTGTCTGCCTTCTGGTCTACTGTTCCAAGTCTACTATCCTTGCTCATGGCCTTCCACCCAGCCCTCTATTCTGTCCTCAGTTCACACGGTTCCTGGGTCACCCGAGCTACCCCGCAGGATTTCAGCTGCTGCTTGTAGAGTGGTGATGCTCACCCAGTAAGGATGCTGCTGCAGGCCTGGCCACGCTCACCACAGGGCAGGCAAGCTGCTGGCCACAGCAGGCCTCTGTCTTAGTCTGGCTTCTCCCGAGGAGCAAACCCAGCGAGAGGTGTGTGCAGGTGCTTCCCAACTTACAACCAGTGAGATGTAGGTGCAGGTGTTCCCCAACCTGTGACCAATAAGACGTATATGCAGGTGCTCTCCAACTTATAACCAGTGACAGGTACACACAGAGGTTTCCTGACCTGTGACCAATAAAAAGTACATGCAGCTGCAGCTTCTCCCCTACTTACTTACAAACAGTGAGTGGTATGTGCAGGAGCTCCCTGACTTACAATGGGGTCCTGTTCCCATGACTCCATAGTAA
>NW_006921968.1:2588532-2600671 GCF_000298275.1 Orycteropus afer afer | reverse complement strand
GTCTGTGTTAATTGGTTTCCCTTTTCTTTGTTGAAGAGGGTCTTTGCAATCCTTCTGCCTAGTCCGCCATCTTGCCGGAACTCTCTCCCACTCTGCATCTTGAGAAAAGAATAAATGTAAGGCTGGCATCCACGCCTCACCTCACCCCTCTCCGGCCCCCACAACCTCAGCTTGGCATCCCCGCCTCATCTCAGCCCTCCCCGGCCCCAACAACCTCAGCATGTCAGTCTGCTGAACACTGATGTGCCTGTGGGCTTCAATGGGCTTTGGCAGGAGTTCCTGAACGTGTGGTTCTGGCTGGGAGGACTCAGGTGACATCAGGACAGCCCCCTTGGCCAGCGGCACCGGCATCTGCACCTGGGCAGGTAGGACCAGCAGTATTAGGGCCTATGGGAGCACCTACCTGTCAGAGAGTTCAGGCTCAAAGTTGAAACTGGGAAGAGAGAGAAACAATACTGAATATGTGTTCCAGTCAGTTAAGGTGGAAAAAGGAAAGAACAACAGAACTCACATCACATGTGTACACAAGCATGCATGCTGTGTCATGTAAGGGTTTTTGTTCTCTTCACAGAGTAATTGGCAAAGAAGGACAAATGGTCGATATTGACTCCAATTAATATCTCCCCTGATTTCCACAGAAAGCTCGGTGACTCACTTCCCTGTTCTCTATTTTCATTTTGGGGGGAAAAGATCTCAGAGGAATGGGGTTCCGGGACACGGCAACCCTGTGTCTTGGGTTCTCACCTCCTGGCTTGCTGCTCTCAGAGTGGAGAACAGGTGTCACGAGGGGGCCAGGCTGAGGCTTCTGGGGTCAGGTGCTGTCCCTGCAACCTGGAACCAGTGTGGAAGTACCCAGTGAGTGAGGTAAGCATGAGCTGACTTGTGCTTACTTACTAACCTGTAGTGAACAATTTCTTTTTTTTTTTTTTTTTTTTTGTTTTTTTTAACCACATCCAAGACTCTGCTTCTGGGTCTGGCTGGCGTCTGTCTCTCTCGCAGCCTCCCAGCCCCTTTCACATTTATAATCCTTGACAGGGATGGAGTACCCAGTAAGCAAGGTAAGCACTGGCTTCCTTGTGTTTACTTACTGATCTGGACTGACCCGTTTCTCACAAAAGAAAAAGGAAGCAGAGGCACAATGTGTCTTCCATGTCTGGACCCTGCGTCGCTTCTGCTCTGGGCACTGTGCTCAGACAGACCAGGCCACTGACGTCCAAGCCTCGGGTGCGGTCCAGGCGGTCGGCAGTCCACAGGCCGAGGTGAGCACCTGTGGCCCTCCCTCCATCACTGTGCCCAGTGGGAGCAGCGCTGGAAGAGGTGGGCTGAGGGTGGAGAGAATGCTGGGGTCTCCTGCAGAGAGTGATGGAGCCCTAGGTGAGCCTGGTGCTTACATGGAAGGGACATCTGTGGGGGAGCAGGGCTTGGCATCCGGTCAGATTTTTAGCTCATGTTGAACATGTCATGGATTGAGTTGTGCCTCCCAAAAATATGTGCCATAGATGTCAGGGTCCTTTTCTGTGCCTGCAATCCCATCGGAGGGCAGGTTTCTTGTCTGGCTAATGAGGCCGTGTCTGCAGGGTGTGTCTAAGCTTCACCACTTCAGCCATATAAAAGGAGCAGATTGGGCCCAAAAGCAAATACAGGTGGGCAAGAAAGGCTGATGCCACAAGGCCATCTCCAAGGAACCGGCGAAGAGAAGCAGGAAGAGACAAGGACCTTCCCTCAGAGCTGACAGAAAAAGTCTTCCCCTAGAGCCTGTGCCTGAATTCCGACTTCGGCCTCCTGAACTGTGAGGGACTCAATGTCTGCCCACGACAGCCATGCCTTTGTGGCATTTCTGTTACAGCAGCTCTGGGAGACTGAGACAGCAGTTTCCTGTAGAACCAAGAGGGCTTGATACTCATGGTGCCCACACCAGTAGGCCAGTGGTGGTCACAACCCAAGACACGACCAGTCTGAGAAAGTCAGGTGAGTGCTCTGAGCAGAAAACCATAAACCAGACTCACTGCTGTAGTAAAACCAAACTCAGTTCCAACTCATAGTGACTCCTCCTTGGGTTTCCAAGATGGTATCTCCACAGAAGTAGATTGTCCAACCTTCCTTCCAAGGAGTGGCTGGTGGGTTTGAACCTCCAGCCTTCTGGTTAGTAGTCAAATGCCATACGCACTATGCCACCAGAGCTCCTAGCAGAAGAGCCTAGAAAAGCCAGCAAGCTCATTTTGTTCTGTGAGGAGACTAGTCCTTCCTCCTTGGGTCTTTCCAGTCCTGGACTCCAGGTCCTTGGGGTGGATTTCTTCTAGCTCGATGCTTGTTCTCGTGGAAGGGAGAGGCTACCCCTGCACAGGAAGCCCTCTGCTGCTCCAATGAAGACAAGAGGGTTCGTAGGGAACCTCCATGACTTAGGTTCCTCCTCTGAGGTGTCCCTGGATGCTTGAGGTCTCAGTTCCTCTGGCCAATGTTTTCTCTACCTCACTCCTGGCCATACCCGGGGTCACCATGGACCCTCTGGCCATTTGCACAGACCATGGGCACTGCTCCACGTGCTGCTCCAAAGGGTGGGCTGGCTCTGGTTTGCCTGCCAGGACTGGGGGCCCTCCTGGCAGGGCCCCTCTGTGTTGCCAAGCTCCCTTTGTTACCTCGCCTTCAGTGTCTGCTTGTTAACACTCAGATTGGATGGTCCACAGCACATGAAGAAGTTAAGATCCGAGCAACATCAGCCACAGGTGAGTCCTATTCCTGAAGCTCCCTGCGATGAACCTGAAAGTGAGTGACTTCTGTGAGTGTGGGTGCAAAACCCCAGGCACCAGTGGGAGGGGACACACAGAACCAGGGTGGAGGGTCTGAGGATAGGACTGTGTGACTGGAGCTGCTCTCACACCACTCAGGGTGAAGGGGAGGAACAGGGGGCATTATAAGAGAGAGGGGGGCAGGGGCAGGGCATGGGTGCACTCTGGGAAGGATCATGGAGGCTGGAGGGAGGGCAGACAAGGGTTAGGGGAGCTGGCCGTGGCCTTCCTGAACATCAGGGGTGCCTACTCCAGCCTATCCTGCTGAGGGTGGCAGGGTCAGGTGTGGTTGATGTCCAGGTGGATTTGGAGCTGGGCCATGCTGCCTCCTGGATCTGTGATGTCAGAAGCTCTGTGCCTTGGTCTTTCCTCCTGGAGATGGGGTGATTGATAGTAACCTCATGATAAAATGCTCTGAAATATGTCATGTGGAATTATGGGTGTAAGGTCTGAAGGGAGCGCCTGGCCCGAGGGCTCATCAGTGACAAGTGTGTTAAAATTGCACCACTGCTGATATTCCTGCCGCTTCTGCTGGTGTTAACCCTGCTGCGACTATAAGCCTCAATGTCAGTTCAAAAGGGATTTCCCAGACCCAGTGAGGCAGATTACTGCACAGAATCTGAGCCCTTTCCTCCTGGCCTTGGGGGTAACATCCTCTCTGGCAGCATACTACACTGTACCCCCACATCCATTACCACCCCAGCCAGCTGGGCATTTTCCACACTTTGTCCTCCCATTGGCGGCCCCTCTTTCTGTACCGGTGCTGACCCCACGCTGGCTGTTTGGCCACATGTTCATCCACATCAGATCTTCTCTCCTTGGCTTCTGTCCAGTTCTGAAGGTTACGTTTATCTGTTTTGTTGCCGAGTGAGGAAGTAGCCTTGTCAGAGTTGTTTGGAGTAGTTTGGGGTAGGAACTTGAAAAGCACTAGGTGTTGCAGAGTCCTGCAGGCCTTCAGGGATGGAGAGACCCAGTGGGCAGCCATTAGACCCCACTGTGCAGACCCCCTGGCGTGCCCTGGCATGAAAGTGACACACATCTGATGTTCTTCGTCAGACGTGTTTGTATCACCCGGTGTTTATGTCTGTGGGGTCCCAGGTTGTGCCATCAGCTGACACACTCAGCTAGTAACCAAATGGTTGGTGGTTTGAACCCACCCAGAGATTCCTTGGAAGCAAGGCCTGGCAAGCTGCTTCTGAAAATCAGCCATAGAGAGCCCTGTGCAACCCAGTGCTACTCTGACACACATGGGGTCACCCGGAGTCAGCGCCCACTTGACAGTAACTGGTACTTACATGTGTAAATGGTTCAGGGTCAGGCTTGTTTTCATTTTTTTTTCTTTCCACCCCCATCCACATTCCTCTCTAGTCTTAAAGGTACATGCATGGACGTCATCTTACACTGGTAAAAATATGTGCCCCTGATTATCTCTTGTTTATGACATAGGTAGGCTCAGATTTTGTATGTGGGCATTTATGCAATAATTACTTTTGACCTTTTCCTTTTAGTCCCAAGTCAATGTGAATGTGAGGTCAACACGCTGTAGAGTTTCTTAGTCTTGTCATTGTTATGAGATCTCAGGTCTTGCTCCCAAGAGTGGGTGGGTTTGAACCATCAACTTTTTGGTTAGTAGCCTAAGGCTTAGCCGATGCACTGCCAGGGATCAGTAAAAGGACACTGGATGTTGTTCTACGTCCTACTTTGTTGAGTAGTGACTGAGGTAGTAAAAGCTTGCAAGCAGCCATCTAGATGCAGCGATAGGTCTTTCCTCATCCAGAGCAAAGAAGAGTAAAGAAAACAAAACAAAAAAACTCCCAAAACCAAACTCACTGCCGTGGGGTCGGATCCAACTCACAGTGACCCCCACCCCCGGGTTTCTGAGGTAGTATCACTACGGAAGTAGATTGCCCAACCTTCCTTCCAAGGAATGGCTGCGGGGTTTGAACTGCCAGCCTTCTGGTTAGCAGTCAATGCCTTAGGCACTGTGCCACCAGAGCTCCTAGCAAGAAAACCAAAGATGCATAGAAACAATTTGTCCCAACAATTTGTCCAAGGGACTTGTACACCATGCAATCCTGAGCCTATATGACCATGAGACCAGGAGAACTAGATGGTGCCTATCTACCACTGTCAACCACTCAGAGGGGTATCTGTGTAGGAGATCCTGGTTAGAGAGGGAGAGCAATGTGGAACAAAGCTCAAAATCATAAACAAACAAATAAATGAAAAATTCAGATTTGCTGGTCTGATAGACCCTGGTGAGATCCCTGAGACTATGGCCCCTAGTTACCCTTCAGGTCTGGAATTGAACTCACTCCTGTGGCTTCCAGCCAAACAACAGACAGGCATATGGGCTGAACATTTACATCACGTAGATACACTCCCTGGAGTGATCAATCATGGGAAAGCAGAAGGGCAGTGTTTACACAGGGAAAGAGTTGGGGGTGGGTGGGCAGGAGTGCATGGGAGGGAAAGGACACAGGGAAGAGGTCACTACCAGGAGGAAGTGGGGAGAGAGCTGTTACATTGCGGGGAATTGCAGTCAATGTCATGAAACAAAATGTGTATGAACTGTTCCATAGAAAATAAATTTGCTCTGTAAACTTTCACCCAGATCACAATGAAAATTAAAAAAAAAAAAAAAAAAAGACACTTGAATCAATAACATCCATAATGTTTCAATAATTTCCCTTGACCTCTCTCCACTTCAATGAAAAAGAAACCAAACTCACTGCCATAGAGTCGATTGGGCTCATAGCGACCCCTCCTTGGATTTCCGAGGCGGTATCACTAAAGAATCACTACAGATTGCCCAGTCTTCCTTCCGAGGAGTGACTGGTGGGTTAGAACTGCCAGCCTTCTGGTTAGCAGTCAAATGCTTTAGGCACTACACCACCAGAGCTTCTTCAGAGGGACCCAAACGCTTTGTCACTTCCCAAACCGTCACAACTTCAAATTCTGGCCACACACACTGTCTCTCTCTCCAGGGAACGTTGGGGGTGGGGGATGTGTGTCATGAGACTGAGGCCAACCAAGCCTTTGCTGCCCACCAGTGCTGGTGTTGTCTGCATCAGGCTTTCTGCAGAGGCTGGGGTCTGTGTGACCCGGACAGGCTATGGTGCTACTGGCCACATGAACAGAGACTAGGTCATCCTCCTGGCTGGTCCTCTTAGGCTGGAGGCCGACAGCGGAGCTGGGGGTGGATGCCTAGGTCCCCGTGTAACTACTCCAGTGGCCCCACGGCTGATGGAGAAGAGCAAGGAGGAAGCCCAGGACACCAGGGCCAGATGCTGGCCAGACAGAGCCTATGCACAGACAGGAGCCCCTCCAGGCCCACTCCTTCTGCTGAGCCCTTCTTCCCAGAATCCCTTCCAAGCTAACTCGCTAGCTGATCCCAGTCAGGCTGGGGCTTGACTGTTCCCTGTTCCCTCTCTCTCGCCCTGTGTGCTATCAATGGCTCCCTCTCTCCACTGCTGCTTCAGTCAGTGGCCTGGCTAATGTGACCAGGTAGCTTGGTGAGACAGTCAGGAAGCCAGAAGGTAACCTGGTTCCACGGCCTCCCCTCTATCAACGTGCATCACAAACATTTCTCTTATGGGCACTTACAAATGCAACCTTGGTGACAAGTGGACAAACATCACTGGCTGTTTACCACATACAGGTCATGGAGATGAGGCAGAGTCCAGCAGTGTTTCACTCTGTTGGACATGGTCACCATGAGTCAGAGCCAATGTGACATTGGTGAACAATGACAACAGAGAAGCTATTTCTGTTTCTGCCTGGCAACCACCACCACTTTAAATTTGCCCAAATCTGGCGACTCTGATGCTGGAGAAAGGACACTCTGAGAAAGCCCCTCAACGGTAACTCACTTAAATCAAATGAAGATGGCCATTGCTGAATGGTGGTGTGAAAACTGGCCTTCACTGTGGCCAAGGGTGACTCCAAGTGAGCACAGATGTTGACGAATCGTGTAAACAATTGAGCAGGAGCATGGATGATCCAAGGGGTTGGATAACAAAGAAGATTTCATGCCTTGGATCGAAATATTCCTTTTGTGCTCTTCGATTGATGTGTTTCTTGTGGTGTCTTATTAAAGTGTCATATTGACCACTGTGACCGCAGATGGTGCGGTGTGAGGAGCCTGAGGACGCTCTGTGGATGGAGCACAGAAGGGGTGATGTGGCAGGGGCAGGCTGGGGATGCCACACTTGGATCAGGTGCTCACTCAGAATGGCTTCAACCCCGCCCGGCCCCACCCTGACGCCCCTTGACTTTGCACTTGGCCAGTGGACTTAGCTCACCTGATTTGGCTGAGGATTTGGGATGTGCTTGGAGATGGGGCTCGCTCCTTGTGCTGTCATCATCACGGAGGAAGATGAGAGGCTGTGTGTGTTGGGGTGGGTTGTGCATCTCGGCTGTGGCCATACTGTTGTCAGTGGCCACTGAATCTGCCCCCTCACAATGAGCCCGTGCCACCCCCACAGTGGGCAGTGGGTTGGATTGTGGTGACCGCTGGCCAATTTTTCAAAGTTGATAACTAGGCCTTTCTTCCTCAGACAGACTGAAAGCTCACCCAAAACATGCTCAGTGTCACAGCAATACAGCTGCCTCCCCTGACAGATGGGTGGTCGCTGCACCTGAGAGGCATTGGCTGGGACTCGAACCCCAGCACAGAAGGCAAGAATTCTGCCCCAGGACCCCATCCTGGACTGTGGCCCTGATTGACTGGTGATATCTTTTTGTGACAGCATAGTCTTAAAAGCAGACCAGGACGCTGACATGAGCACCCACGGACTCTCTCCTTCGCTCCTTTCTCACATGGTCTGTTGCCTCTCCTGTGTTGTGCTGTATCAGGTGTCTGCTCTGGAACATCTGACGTGAGGACCCATGTGATGCCATCCAGCCATGGGGGATACACAGCCAGCTGGGCGGTGGGGTCTGGGGAAGGAGGGGACTTCACCAGAGAGGGAGGCAGTGCAAGGAGCACGCAGGTATCAGACTGGGCGGGCTCCTCCCAGCCCTACCTGTTGACAATCAGGAGGAGCGGGAACAAGGGGGTCTGTCACAGCTCCAATTTCCCCCTCTGTGTAATAGCAGTCATTGCACTAATCTCATAGGGCTCTTGTGAGAACTAGAGTCGAGTTACACACATAGAAAACACTCAGCACAGGGCCCGGTCCTTGCGAAGCACTGCAGCATGGCGCCTGGTGGGTAATCGTGCTCGGCCACACTCAGGGCTGCTGGGGAATATTCCCGGGTGTGTCCACCCGTGCCTTCTATGAACAAAGACGATGGCCGGATCTGGTGGGGGCATTCCAGCTGTTTAAGTCTGTGAATTGTGCCTCAGTTGCATGACACCAACAACGTCGCTGGCAGACGTTTCTGAGCCCACACTGTTCTTGTGTGCTGTAGAGCTGATAGTGACCCCATGTGACCCCGTGTAACAGGGGAGAACCACTCCAAAGGGTTTGCTAAGCTATCATCTTGCAGGGAGCTGGTCACCAGGTTGTCCCCTCACTGAGCCACTGAGTAGGTTCCAACCACCAACCTCCTGGCAAGGATCTTAGTGCTTAACCCTTGGGCTACCAGGGCTCCTGTTTTGAACCTGTGGATATGTGTCAATGTAAGTGGATACCACAATGATTTTTGAACTCTACAGACATGCCATCCCACAGCAGAAGTCTGGACCCAGTCAATGTTTAGTCCTGTGTGTGGAACATCACTGCTATTGTTGTGGTTAGGTGCTGTCGAGTCAATTGCAACTCAGAGTGACTCTATGCAAACACAACAAAGCACTGCCCAGTCCGGCACCATCCACACAATCGTTGGTATGCTTGAGACCATTGTTGCAGCCACTGTGTCAGTCCATCTCGCTAAAGGCCTTCCCTTTTTCCACTGACCCTGTACTTTACCAAGTATGATGTCCTTCTCCAGGGACTGGTCCCTTCTGATCATATGTCCAAAGTATGTGAGACGTAGTCTCACCATCCTCCCTTCAAAGGAGCATTCCGGCTGTACATTTTTTTTTTTTTAACTTTTATTGTGGTGAAAACATATGCAACAAGACATTCACCAACATGACAACTTCCCCATTGACAGCTCAGGGATGTTGATGACATTTTTTCATGATGTACCACCATTAGTGCTATTCTTTTCCAAAATATTCCACTGCCATCAGCATAAACTGAGTGCCCTGTGAACAAAAGCTTCCCCTCTCCCCCTCCCTCTCCCTCTGGTAACCACTAATGATGTTTTACTTCTCTCTCTCTTTTTTTTTTTTTTTTAGTTTTTTCAACCTATCTAGGAATTACCTGTCATTAGTTTTGTTGTGATGTCATCCCTTTCATTTCTTATTCACGTTATTTGCATCTTCTCTTTTTCCTTCATTAAGTTTACCAGTAGTTAGTTGATTTTATTAATCTTTTCAAAGAACCAGCTTCTAGTCCTGTTGATTTTTTCTATTATCTTTCTGTTTTCTGTTTCCTTTATTTCTGCTCAAACTTTATTTATTTTCTTCTGGTCGCTGCAGGCTTTTTGTTTGCTGCTTTATTTTAATGGTTGGAGATAGTGAGTTAAGGTGTTGATTTTGGCTCTTTCTTCTTTTTTGATGTGTGCATTTATTGTTATAAATTGCCCTGTGCTCACTGCTTTTGCTTTATCCCAAAGATTTTGGTAGGTTGTGTTTTCATTTTGATTCAAGAAGTTTTTTAAATTTTGTATTATATTTCTTCTATTACCCAGTCATTTTCAAGGAGGGTGTTATTTAGTTTCCATGGGTTTGCTCTTTTTCTGTTGATCCTCCTGGTACTGATTTTTAATTTTACCGCACTGTGATCTGAGAAGACGTTTTGCAGTACCTCAATATTTTTACATTTCTTGAGGCTTGCTTTGTGGCCTAACATATTATCTATCATGGAGAATGTTCCATGTGTGCTGGAAAAGATGGTATATTTTGCTGTTGTTGGATGACGTCCTCTGTAGATGTCTATAAGGTCAAGTTGGTTGATTGTATCATTTGGTTTTTCTGCATCTTTGTTGTGTTTCTTTCCAGTTGCTCTATCTTTTATTGAAAGTGGTGTATTAAAGTCTCCTACTGTTGCTGTGGAGTCATCTATTCAATTCTGTTAAAGTCTGCTTTACTTATTTTGGGGCTTTTTCATTGGGTGCATAGATATTTATTATGGTTGTGTCCTCTTGTTCAGTTGATCTTTTAATCATTATTAATGTTCTTCCTTGTCTCTTATGGTGGTTTTTGTCTTAAAGTCAATTGTACCATATTTTATCAGAAATTAATATTGCCACTCTTACTCTTTTATGGTTGCCATTTGCTTAGTATATCTTATTCCAACCTTTTGATTTTTAGTCTATTTTTGTCTTTGTGTCTAAGGTGAGTCTCTTGTAGACAGCATATTGATAAGTCATGTTTTCTTATCCACTCTGCAACTCTCCATCCCTTGAGTGGTATAAGAAATTCATTGTCATTCAGTGTACTTTTCTACAAGTATGAATTTATTGATGTCATATATTTTTTTTTCTTGTGGTGTTGCTGATTTCTTTGTTCCATCTAATTTTCTGTGCTGAGCTCATTTTGTTTATGAATCGTGTTAGCATCTCCTTCATTGCTATTGGTTTAGTATTTGCTAAGTATTTGTGCTTGTCTTTTTTTATTTTTATGTGAAGGTTTATTATTTTTCTTTGAGGTCACCCTGCAATTTATAATTTTCTTCCCAAATTTAAAGAAGTGGGTTCTATTTCACAATTGTCTTGACTTTCTGGTCATTTAGAAGTTCTGTAACTATACTATTTATTCCTTCTTTTTGATTTTTAGTTGTCCTCATTTACCAATTGATGTCTCTAGTTGTCTGTTTATTGTATTGTAAGTTTATTTTATTTTGGATACTTCCATAACTGGGTTGGTTTCTGGGATATATCCTGCATGTTAATCATACCTTGTTGTTTGCTGTTGTTGGTTCTCTGTCCCTTTAAAGGACATAAATATGTAAAGCAGACATAAAGGACTCCCTTTTGCATCTCTTGTAAGGTTGGTCTGTTTTTAACAAATTCCCTTAATTTCAGCTTATCTGCAAATCTCCTAATTTCACCATAATATTTGAAGGATTATTTTGCTGGATATAAAATTCTTGGTTGGGAATTTTTCTCTTTCAGGGGTTTATATATACCATCCCATTGTCTTCTTGCCTGCATGGTTTATGCTAAGAAATCAGAGTTTAGTCTTATTGGTTGTCTTTTGTAGATAAGTTTTTGTTTTTCCTGTGCTGCTTTCAGGATTCTTTCTTTGTATTTTGGTTTGGTGAGTTGGATGATGATATGTGTTGGTGATTTTCTTTTGGAGTTTATCCTGTTTGGGGTTCATTGAACTTTGTGAATGGATACAGTCTCATCTTTCATTATATTAAGGAAATATTCTTCCAACAAGTCTTCAATAATTTTCTCTGTGGTTTTATCTGTCTCTTCCTGTTCTGAAATTCTGATTACATGTATGTTTTTCCTCTTGATGGTATCTCACATGAATCTTAGGCTTTCTTTATTATGTTTTGATCTTTTGCCTGATTGATCCCTTAAGAAAGTAGTATTGAGGTATTTGTCTTCAATCTCATTAATTCTTTCTTCCATTGATTTGATTCTACTCCTTGTTCATTCATTGTGTTATCTATTTCTGAAATCTTAATATTAATCTTCTGGATTTCTGTTTGCTTTGTGTCATTTCTAATTTTTTGTTTATTTTGTCAATTTGTTCTTGTATTGTTTTCCTAAATTGTCTTGAGTTTTGCCTGTGTTTTCCTTGATCTGTCTCTCAATCATTGAAAAGTACCCAAATATAGTTCTTTTGAATCTCTTATCAGGAGTTCCAGTACTGCTTCTTCCTCAGGGATGTTTTATGATTTTATATCTTGGTCCCTTGTTTCTACACTTTGTCTTGCTTTTTTGTGTGGACTCTGATGATCTATTGTCTCTGAGACATTGTGGTGTTGTATTTATGTTTAATATGTGTTTGTATGTTGGTGTTATTTGCCCAAGATTTTTCTTCTTCCTTTATTTTCTTTTGACATGTCTGTGTGAGCAGGGTACTGTGCTCCTCTATTCACTAGTTGTTAGCACACAGACACTCACCACTTGTCTCCTGGTGGGGGTGATAGCGACTGAGAGTATGTGCACAGTTCTCTTGTAGCTGTTTGTAAAGAGCAGTTGAGGGTGAGTTGAGTTGGTATTGTCCTTTGTTTATTGTTGATTAGTTGGTGCAAAAGCAAGTGGTGGCCTTCACTCAGTGGGTTGGGCTGCAGGAGGTGCAGGTATGGTGGGTTGTGTAGGAATGGTTTCTATCTCCCACT
>NW_006921968.1:2583383-2588032 GCF_000298275.1 Orycteropus afer afer | reverse complement strand
AAAAAAAAAGGTAATGTGAAAATGAAGTGGAGGGAAAAAGCCACAGTATCTGAAGAAGGAGGAGTGAGAGAAAAGAGCAAGAGTAGAAGAATAGGGAAAAGTGCAAAGGGAAAAACAAGGGGTGGGAAGAACCAAAAGAAAGAAAAAAATAAGGGAACCAGGAAAAGTGAAGAGAAAGAAAAGGGAGGGGAAAAAAAGAAAAAAGGACCAGGGAAGGGAAAGAGAGAAGGAATAAAAAGGAAGAAAGGAGGACGAGAAGAGAATAATTTTAAAATAAACAAAATCAAAACTGTGGGGAAGCAGGCATGGCACCCAGGCTCTGCCAGGGCAAAGACTGAGATAGAACCCCCACAGATCAAGAAGGTGTATGGAGGCATGGGGATGGCCACACCCCTGTTCACCAAGAGGGTGTGGGCACAAGAGTAACAAGGGGAATACCCCACCCCTCCAGTCATCAGTCTCCAGTGCGGTTGCCTGTACTGTCTGTGGTATTTGGATCCCACTCCCAGGTCACAGTCCAACAAAGAACGCCCCCCGCACACTCTCAGAACTGAGGTGTGGGCCCTTTGTAAGCATGCAGAGTGGCTGTGCCCTCAGAACAGCCCCCAGCAGTCCACTGGCCAACCTTCCTCTTCCTCACTGTTCTCCCTTCTGGTCACCAGGCACCAATGCAGTCCTTGCCCTTGAAGCCTTGGTGAGCAGAGCCAATTCTTAAGTTGCTATGGGGATATACTCAAAATGGCTGTGCCCTCAGAACAGGCCCCAGCAGTCCACTGACCCACCTGTCCTTTTCCTCACTGTTCTCCCTTCTGGTCGTCAGGCACCAATGCAATCCTTGCCCATGGAGCCTTGGTGAGCAGAGCCAATTCTTAAGTTGCTACGGGGATATACTCAAATGGCTGATATACTCAAAATGGCTGTGCCCTCAGGACACAGGCAATCCACAGCTCCATTTGCCTCCTTACTCACTGTTTCATTCAGATTCTTCTACTAGTTGGTATTTAATCCACTTCTTTATCATTCCCTTCAAAGCTCAGGGTTTCAGGATCGTCTTCTGTATTGGTTTCAATTGGTTTCTCGTTGCTTTGTTGCAGAGGGTCTGTGTAGCTTGTCTGCCTATTCCGTCTTGCCAGAACTCTTCTGGCTGTACTTCTTCCAGGATACAATTGTTCATTCTTCTTCAAGTCCATGGTATGTTGAACAATGTTTGGCAACACTGTAATTCAAATGCATCTATTCTTCTTTGATATTCCTTATTCTTTATCCAGCTTTCACAAGTATTTGAGGCTTTTGAAAATACCATGGCTTGAGTCAAGTGCATCTTAGTCTTCAAAGTGACATACTTTAAAGAGGTCTTTTGCAGCAAATTTACCCAGTGCAATACATCATTTGATTTCCTTACTGCTTTTTTCCATGGGTGTTGATTGTGGATCCAAGTAAAAGGAAATCCTTGACAATTTCAATTTTTTCTCTTTTAACTTTCAGTTTTTTTCTCTGTTTATCATACTATTAAGGAGCTCTGGTTGTGTAATGAGTAAGACATTTGGCTGTTAACCAGAAGGCCCATGGTTCAAACCCAGCAACTGCTCCAAGAAAGGAAGATGAGGCACTCTACTTTTGTAAATATTTACAGCCTTAGAAACCCAATGAGGGTTGCTATGAGTTGGTCATTGTCCAAAATGGCACCGGAGTGCCAATGCTTGTCAAAATAAGAGAGTTAGAATGCTCTAGCAATATTCTAATTTTGTTTGGATCAAGAAATGTTTTTTAAGCCTCTGCTAAGTTTGACAGAAGTTGGAGGTTCAAACCCACCAGTTGCTCCATAGGATAAAGATGTAGCAGTTGGCTTCTATAAAGATTATATCCTTGGAAACCCTCTGGAGAGTTCTACTCTGTCCTCTAGGGGCACTGTGAGTCAAAATTGCTTGATGACAGTGGGTTGATTTGGGCTTTGCTTGGTGGTGTAGTGCCTGAGGCACTTGACTGCTAACCAGAAGGCTGGCAGTTCAAACCCACCAGCCACTACTCAGAAGAAAGGTTGGGCAATCTACTTCTTTAGTGATACTGCCTCGGAAACCCAAGGAGGGGGTCGCTATGAGTCAGGTCCGACTCAATGGCAATGGGTTTCTGTAAAGATTGACAGCCTTTGAAACCCTCTAGTGCAGTTGCACTCTGTCCTCTAGGGATGCTGTGAGTTAGAATCTGCTTGGTGGCAGTGGTGGGTTTAAATTCAACAGAACTAAGGGATGTACTACTGGCCTCTGTAGTAAATGACACTTTGTAAGGTGTGTTTACTGTTTCTTCTTTGTTGTGGTTAGGTGCCGTTGAGTCGGCTCCAACTCATAGCCATCCCTTGTACAACAGAATGAAACACTACCTTGGCCTACTCCAGCCTCCAATTGCTGCTGTACCTGAGCCCATCATTTCAGCCACTGTGTCAATCCATCTTGTTGATGGCCATCTCCTTTTTCACTAACCCTCTACTTTACTAAGCATGATATCCTTCTCCAGGGAATGGTCCCTTCTGACAACATGACCAAAGTAGGTGAGATGAAGTCTGGCCATTCTTGTTTCCAAGGCGCATTCCAGCTGCACTTCTTCTAGGACAGATTTGTTAGTTCTTTTAGCAGTCCATGGTACTTTCAGCACTCTTCGCCAACACCAGAACTCAGAATTATGTACAAAATTGGACTACAGGCACATATTTCTAGTCTAGAAAAGATGAGGTTCTGCTGCACCAGTGGAAGGATTGACTTGTGGTTTTGTTTTGGAGGTTGAGTTTGTTTTTTTTCTCCATTTTGAGCAGGAAAGGGTCCCCGATAAAAACCAATGAGATGGGAAGATGTGTTTGCATTCATCAGAAGACTGGTCAGTCAATATCAATTACCACCATTAATTAGAATTAATCAACTCATTAAGCTAATTTCTTGATTCATTGACAATAAAAGCATAGCAATGTATATTTGCCAAAATGATTTCCAATCTCTGTGAAACCAGTAATTCAGCGATTAAATCCAAAGACATTTCATTAATTTGTATTGCTTTTACTAACCAAAGCAGTTAATTACAAAGTAGAACAATTATTCAGAAATTGGTACTAATCAAAGTATGAGCAGTAGTGAGGAAGAGGCCTTGGGAAGGATATGACAAAGTCATTATCAATGGCAAATTGTTGGTCTTATTGTCCTGTTAAGGTGCGTCATGACAAAAAGAGGGTCCTCCCACCTCTGATATCCTGGTAATACCAGAAAGAAAAACCAATAATAATCATTGGAAAGCACTATACAAATGCAATTTTCCATTTAAATACTTGAAAGAAATAGCAATGACCATTTATCATCTTTAACATCAGCACTTTAAACCAAGAAGGGCTATTAGTAGTATTAGAGAAATAAAAAATATGGTGGAAATGACCTGAAATGGCTCATGCTTTATTATTATAAGCCCACTTAAGGTATAGGAGGGAAGCTGCTACATTAAATGCCTTAGGACATTTGAAGTAAGTCTCCCAGAATGCTGAAGGCTGTGGTTGGCTAGGGTTCTGCTTCCCACAAATGAGAGAATAGCTCGTATGGGACCAGGCCATCAAAGAAAACGGGGATGAACTGGGCACAATATGGAAGCCAGTTCTGGAGAAGCTCAGAGCAGGTGGGAAATAGAGGGGAACCAAGCCATCAAAGGGATTAAGGAACTGGTGACCCTGCTGGGACAGTTGTGTGGCATGCTCTTATCTAAGACAGGGAAAAGGGAAGCTTAAAGAAGAAACCAGACATCTGTATAGCATAACAACGAAAAACACTTGCAAATCAGACGACATCATTAACCAAATACATGGAAATGATGGTTTTGGTTAAGTACTTTTACCACCTAACATGTTTCTGGGGAGCCCTGGTGGCATAGTGGCTAAGTGCTTGGCTGCTAACTGAAAAGGTCAACTGTTCAAACCCACAAACTGCTCCATGGCAGAAAGATGAGGCAATAGGATTTTGGGAAATTGACAGCCTTGGAAACCCTCTGGGGCAGTTCCACTCTGTCCTCTAGTGGCGCTGTGAGTTGGAATCAATTCCACAACAATGGGTGTGGTTTGAGCTTTGCTTCCATAAAGATTGACAGCCTTGGAGACCCTGTGGGACAGTTCCACTCTGTCCTCTAGGGGCACTTGTAGTCAGAATGGACTCCACAGCAGTGGGTGTTGTTTGGGATTTGCTTCTGTGAAGACTGACAGCCTTGGAGACCCTGTGGGCAGTTCCACTCTGTCCTTTAGGGGCACTGTGAGTTGGAAACAGTTTGTTTTTCTTTGTTGTTAACTCTTGGAGACCCTGGGTGGTGTAAATAGTTAATGTGTTCAACTGGTAACTGAAAGGTTGGAGATTCAGGTCCGTCTACCCAGAGGCACCTTGGAGGAGAGGCCTGGAGATCTGCTCCTGAAAAAATCAGCCACTGGAAACCTCTGGAGCACAATCACACCCTGAAACACACGAGTCCAAGTTGGCTCTAGATTGTTGTTACTGTCATTAGGTGCCGTCAAGTCGTCCCCGACTCACAGCAACCTCATGCACAGCAGAATGAAACACTGCCCGGTCCTGTGCCTGCCCCATGATCTTTGCTATACCTGAGCCCATCGTTGCAGCCACTATGTCAATCCATCT
>NW_006921968.1:2571240-2582529 GCF_000298275.1 Orycteropus afer afer | reverse complement strand
ATGATCCACACAATCAAATGCTTTTGCATAGTGAATAAAACACAACTCAACATCTTTCTGGTGTTCTTTGCTTTGAGCCAAGATCCATCTGACATCAGCAATGAAATCCCTCATTCCACATCCTCTTCTGAATCCAGCTTACCTTTCTGGAAGTTCTTTGTCAATATACTGCTGCAATCACTTTTGAAATATCTTCAGTAAGATTTTAATTGTGTATGATATTAATGATATTGTTTGATAATTTCCACATTCTATGGGATCACCTTTCTTTGCAATGGGTACAAATATGCATCTTTTCCAGTCAGTTGGCCAGGTAGTTGTCTTCCAAATCTCTTGGCATAGCCAAATGAGTGCCTCTAGTGCAGCATCTGTTTGTTGAAACATCTCAATGGGTATCCCATCAGTTCCTGGAGCCTTGGTTTTTGTCACTTTCCTCATTGCAGCTTTGACTTCTTCCTTCAATACCATTTGTTCTTGATCATATGCCACCTCCTGAAATGGATGAACAATGACTAATTCTTTTTGGTATAGTGACTCTGTGTATTCCTTCCATCTTCTTTTGATATTTCTTGCATCATTCAATATATAGCCCACAGAGTCTTTCAGTATTGAAACTTGAAGCTTAAATTTTTTCTTCAACTCTTTCAGCTTGGGAAATGCTGAGCATGTTCTTCTCTTTTGGTTTTCCAACTCCATGTCTTTGCACAGTTCATTATAATAATTGATTTCATTATAATAATTGGGTCTGTTCCACAATCAGTTCCTGGCCTTGTTTTGGTTGAAGATATTGAGCTTCTCCACCAGGTCTTGTCACAGATGTAGTCAATCTGATTCCTGTGTATTGCATCTGGTGAGGTCCATGTGTATAGCCGCCTTTTGTGTTGTTGAAAAAGATATTTGCAATGAGTAAGTCATTGTCTTGCAAAATTCTATCATGCAATCTCCAGCATTATTTCTATCTCCAAGGCCAAATTTTCCAACTACCAGTGATTCTTCTTTGTTTCTAACTCTTGCATTCCAATCACCAGTGATAATCAGCACATCTTGATTGCATGTTTGGTCAATTTCAGACTCAGAAACTGGTAGAAATCTTTAATTTCCTCACCTTTGGCTTTGGTGGTTGGTGTGTAAATTTGAATAAAAGTAGTATTAACTGGCTTTCCTTGTAGGTATATTATTCTATCACTGACAGCATTGTACTTCAGGATCATTCTTTGTAACAATGAATGCCACACCATTCCTCTTTGATTTGTCATTCCCAGCATAATAGATCATATGGTTATCTGATTCCAAATGGCCAAAACTGGTCCATTTTAGCTCACTAATGCCTAGGATTTCAATCTTTAAGCATTCCATTTCATTTTTGATAACTTCCAATTTTCCTAGATTCATACTTCCTACATTTCATGTTCTGGTTATTAATGGATTTTGCAGCTGTTTCTTCTCATATTGAGTCATGCCACTTCAGCAAATGGAGGCCCTGAAACCTCGACTTTATCCATATCATTAAGGTAGGCTCTACTCTGAGGTGGCAGCTCTTTCCCAGTCATATTTTGAGTCCCTTCTGACCTGAGGGGCTCATTTTCTGTCACTGTATCAGACATTGTTTCAGGGATATTCATAAAATTTTCTGGTAATATATCACACAGTGTTTCATTACTATTTATAAGGATTTTACTAGCCAATTCTTTGAGAAGTGGATGGCCTCTTCCTTCTTCCAAGTCTGTCTCAGTCTGGAAGCTCCACCAAATCTGGTCCACCCTGGACACCCCTGCTGGCACAGCCTCCAGCCTCACAGCAACACACAAGCCACCACAGTGTGATAAAGCGACAGACAAGTTCATCTCCCTTAGCTGGTCCAACTGCTCTGCTCACTTCCTGGGCTTCCCCCTACCTGTTCCTGCCGGCCCTGTCTGCCACTGCTCCCTGACACCTTGGGGGCTGTCCCACTCCCACCTTACCTGTTTCAGCCACCAGCCTGGTCTCTTGACTCTATGGCAGCTGGTAACATGTCTCTTTGTCATTCACTCGCCCTATAAGGTGAGGTGTATCCTTATCCTGACCTCATGATGGGGAAACTGAGTCACAGAATGGTAGGTATTTACTCAAGGCAGCACAACAACTAAGAGGTGGAGCTGGGATTCCAACTCTGCCAGTGAGGCTCCTAAACTCAAATGTTTATCCAATACACTATTTAAAATACATAAAGGCTTTACAAATGAACTCTCAAAGATAAACAACTCCAAAGGAAAATGAGTGAAGATTTCTACAGCAAATCCAGAGAAGAGCAAATCTAAACGACTCATAAAAATGAGAAGATCAAATTCAGCCACCGGCAGGGGAATGCCAACAAATGGGAAAAGGACGACTATTTTACATACAACCAACTGGCAAACCTAAACAGAGTGATGACCCCACTCTGTGGTGAGGTGTTGAGGGGCTGAGAGCTGATGTTCCTGGTGAGGCGTGAGGGGTTACCTCCTTGTCAACAGCTACTGTGGATCACACCCTTGTCCATCCCCTCAGCAGTCTCCCTCTTGAAAACCAATTCCATAGACACAAACACACAAGTTTTTCAGATAGACACAATGGCTACAGTGGACTCAACCCTGCAGATGGTGGTGAAGATGGAGCGGGACTGGGAGGTGTTGGTTCTGTTACACATAAGGATACCATGAGATGGTGTTGACTCATCAGTGACTAACAATAATAGTACAATATACAAGGACATTATTGCAAGATGGCAAGAAAGATGGCCACCATTTTACTTCCCATTGGTAGGCGTTTTGCTTCTCTAGTGCTGCTCTAACAGGAACACCACAAATGTATGGGTTTAACCAACAGGAGTTTATTCTCTGACCATTTAAGAGGCTAGAAGTCCAGGTTCACAATGCCACCTTTAGGGGCTTGGGCCTCAGCTCTGCCTCTTGCTTCCAGCCCAGCGAAGCTGGAGGCTTTTCTTTTCTTCTTCTTCTTCTTCTTTTTTTATGATGCTGGTATTGTTTGTTTATACATTAAAAAGTATCTTTTCCTTTCACACCCAGTCTGCACTGTGAATGTGGTTTGCCTGTGGAAGAGCAGCCGGCGGCTTTTCTTCACTAAGCAGCTGCTGGCTGCAGAGGCTGACAAACTCAAGGTTGAGAAACAAAATGGCACAGTCCCAAGATTACCAAACTACCTGGCAGGTCATTAGTTCTAGTCCACAGATAGTCCCAAAGTTGACAGAAAACATGGCAGGCTGCTGACGAAAGACTGTAGGGTCCACGTGTGCCAGAAGGCTGCAGAGACTTTCCTCAAAGCTTCTTCTTATATACCAGGAGAAGACCCACCCCTAAGGCAGCTACTCAGCTGGTCCAGCAGATGCCACCATGTAACTGACGACCTGGCTCACCATGGGCAATCACTCCATCTGGCTTCCCAGCCACTCAGAACTAGGCCCAACCAGACTGACACACAGCCACACCTATTACAGCTGTATGCTGTTGAGTTGGTTCTGACTCCCAGCCACCCCAACTGCCCCATAGAGTTTTCCAGCTTGTGGTCTTTATGGAAGCAGGTCTTTCTCCCATGGAGCTACTGGATGGATGAGAATCACCCACCTTTCAGCAAGCAGTTGAGCACTTAGGCTTTGTGCCACCAGAGTTCCTTATTAAATGGATAAATATGCAGCTACTAAAAAGAACTCATGAGGGCTATGTCAGACGGATTGGAAACATTGGTGCAATACGGTTGAATTAGAAAGATAAGTCGCAGAGGAATAAGATAATGCCTTTTTATCTCTGGGAAACAATGTATATTTGTATGTGACTAAGAATATAAGAGGAGCTCTGATAGTGTAGTGCCTAAGGCACTTGACCGCTAACCAGAAGGCTGGTGGTTCAAACCCACCAGCCACTCCTCAGAAGAAAGATGGGGCAATCTACTTCCGTAGTGATTCTGCCTTGGAAACCCAAGGAGGAGTGACTATGAGTTGGGTCCTACTCGACAGCACATAACAACAACAACAAGAATATAAGGGAGCCTGGTGGTGCAATAGTTAAGTGCTCAGTTGCTAAATGAAAGAATGGTAGTGTGTTTGAACCCACCAGGCATTCTGTGGGGGAAGATGTGACAGTCTGTTTCTGTAAAGATTTACAGCCTTGGAAACCCTATGAGGCAGTCCTACACTGTCCTGTAGGGTTGCTTTGAGTTGGAATAGACATCAGTGGGTTTGTTTGCTTTTTTGGTGTCTGGATGTAAGAATATACAGCACAGTAAGAGAATGTTGTTAGCATGGATTCCTTAGGTTTGTGGCAAGGATGCGTTTCTGAGTTTACCAAGGCGGCCAGTGTAAGCTTTTCTGTTCTGTAATGTTTCACTATATAAGGACAAAACCACACATAGTTTTTCAAGGCCACATATTGAATTTTCATCTAACTATTAAATCCATATCTAAGAGGAAAATGTGTCTGATTAAGAAGGTGCCCCCCTCCTGCCATGTTTTCTGGAATAATGATGACATGCTTACACCATTACTCTGTTCTCCATGTCACCCAGGAAGGCTCAGTGGAATTCTCAGTGAGCCCTTGTTCCTGGGAGGGCAGGGAGGGACAGAGTGGAGACATGGGACGCCGGACAGTCTGTTACATGTTCATGCACAGGGACTGTTGCCGTTCTTGTTGGGTGTCATAGAGTTTGCTCTGACTCATAGCAACCCCATGCCCAACAGAATGAAACACTGCCTGGTCCTGGCCAGCCTCACAATCCTTGCTATGCCGGAGCGCATCATTGCAGTCGCTGTGTCAGTCCATCTCATCAAGCATCTTCTCCTTTTTGTTGACCCTCCACTTTACCCAGCAAGATATCCTTGTGCAAGGAATGGTCCCTTCTGAAAGCATGATCAAAGTTTGGCCATTCTCATTTCCAAGGAGCATTCTGACTACACTTCTTCCAGGACAGATTTGTTTGTTCTTTTGGCAGTCCATGGTATTTTCAGCATTCTTCGCCACCACCACAACTCAAAAGCTTCAACTGTTCTTCAGTCTTCCTTATTCATTGCCCAGCTTTTGCACACATATGAGGTGATTGAAAATACTATGGTTTGGGTTAGGCGCACCTTAGTCTTCAAAGAGATGTCTTTGCTCTTCAACACTTTAAAGAGATATTTGGCAGCAGATTTGCCCAACAACAAAAAAAGAAAGCACAAGGACAAAAGTTTATAAAACAATAGTTTTATAATCAGATTTTCTCTTCTTATGTCATGAATAGTTTTGTATGCTACTTTAATAGACAAGACAATCCACAAGCTCTCGTGGGTGTGTGCACATGCACACATATGCACCCATGCACATATCCATTACCTCTAATGTCAATTCTGACTCCGGGCACAGTGGCTTGTCCTGTGCTGCCTGAACATAGTGTTGAAGGACAGCCCCAGCCGCCCTGGCCTGACCCTCTGCAGCAGGGGACAGGGCTCTCCCCGCCTGTTACCCTTGCCCTGAGTCATGTTTTCTTTGCAATGAAGGGCCGCTCCCAGACTCCTCTCTCTCCTGTGCTAACAGGCAGTTAGAAGGCAGTGAGGCATCTGGCACGTAAATCAAGTGCAGATGGAATTACCATCAAGGATAAAGAACCTGTGTACACAGCATCACGTGCTTGACGTTTTGTGTCAGGGGCTGTCCATAGAAACAGCTTGGGGGTCTTTTCTAAAAGCCAGAGGGACTCCTGCCTTCGGGATAAAGGGGGACACTGCCTCCAACTTCCCTCCTGCTCTCCATCAGGGAGCTCTGTGATTTGCATTTAGGATGTAAATTCATGTAAATCAGCGCTGATTTTCAGATGAAATCCCGCCATTGAGAACAATCTGGAGTCATTCTCTAACTCCTGTGTGCACGTCATCCCATGTAATTTCTCAGCATATGGATTAAACCTACAATGTGAGCGGTGCAATCAGGACCGACGCGTGAGACAATGGGCCCTTAATTTTCTGCAAGGCCGGGAAAATCTAATTATAACGCCTTTTCCAGCAACTGGGACAAAGCGAGACTGAATGTCAGTTTGGTCAATTGGCTGAAGTGTGGGCTATTGAGTCCTCATAAAGGGGTCAGTTACAACCTCTTTAGCCTTTAGCCCAAAGAAAGGCCCTCATCCCAGGCTGGTTCAGTGCCAGTGACGCCCTGGTTTCAGTACGGCAGGGCAGCACACAGAAATCAAGCCAAATGAATCACCACCTACAAATTTAATAAGGCACTCTGGTGGTGCAGTGGTTAAGGCATGCCACAGCTAACCGAAAGTTGGTGGTTCAAGCCCACCAGCTGCTCCATGGGAGAAAGATGGAGCAGTCTTCTTCCATAAAGATTTATAGCCTTGGAAACCCTACAGGGTCACTATGAGTTGGAATCAACGTGAAGGCAGTGGGTTTGCCTTTCAGTTTACAGATTAAACAGCTGACGATGTTCTTGTGGATGATGGATGAATTGTTGGCCACCATGTTGTTACAAATAAGAAAGGTGTGAGTAGAAGACCTTGTGAAGGGAGAAGCCAAGACACTCACATCACTGAAGGAACAGATGCTGATGTGACCTGGCAGGTTGCAGCTCTCATTGAGACTTAAAGACAAAGAAGAAAAAACGGAGAAAGAGGTTCTGAAGGATGACGGGAGGCAGGTGCCTAAAGATACCTCCCCTTCTGTAGGTGACATATTCTTACATGGATTGAGATACAGTTCACAAAACACCAGGCGTCCTGAAGTAGAACAAAACCTGACGGGGGAAAACTTGTCAATAGGTGGATTGTAAGGAGGCTCCTCAAACTCTCTCCTAAGAAACCTGTGAGCGAGAGCATCCTGATGAAGCTGTAGGTGCAAAGAGGAAACGGTCCACACAAGCGTAGTTGGAGAGGAGAGGGGGACCTTGGTGCTTCTCAGCTGAAAGGACTGGCAGCATCTCAGACAGCTCTTCTGGGGCAGTCATGGGATTTCAGTGGGGATGGCGTGCACCGTGGGGTTTGCAGTGAATTTTACCCAAAGAATTTCATCTTTGTCCTGGGTTCCTGACAAAAACCTTTGCAATTCCCCAGTGACTGGACTCTGTGTTATCCACAGGGCTGTGGACCACATGTGAGGGTTTACACTAAGGAGATGGCTTTTGGGTATGGGCCAGAAAGAGCTCTGCTGACACCAGCCCCAAGGGAGAGGGGCTGGAGGTAAAGTTCAGTCAATCATGCCTTTGTAATGAGACCTCATGATGAAAACCCTGGACATGGAGGATCCACGGGCTTCCTGGTTGGTGACAGACATTGATGCGTGGGGAGGGACATGGGAGCTTCCCTGTGGGAATCCTCCCAGACACACAGCCCTTCATTTGTATCCATTTTGCTAAAATAAACCTGTAGCCATGAGTGTAGCACTTACCTGAATTCTGTGAATGGCTCTAGGGAATCCTCAGGCTTGAAGGGCTGGTGGGGATCCCTGAGTTTGGTAGCCAGCAGGTCAGAAGTGAGTGGAGTTCCTGGCTGTTATCTGAGATCCTGGGGCAGACTTAGTTACCTGAAAGACACTGCTCCTTTACTGTGAGGTTTGGACCTGGCTCTGGCAGTTGAGCTCAAAAGAACTACATCTGCAGTTGGTGTCAGGGAGAGTATTTAGGGCTTAGAGTTGGCCTCACCAAAGGCAGAAGCTCTGGTGGTGCAGTGGTTAAAGCATATGGCTGCTAACCAAAGGGTTCTTACCCACCAGCTGGGAGAGAGATGAGGCTGTCTGCTTCCATACAGATCGACAGCCTTGGAAACCCTGTGGGGCAGCTCTCCTCTATCCTATAGGGTCACTATGAATCAGAACCAACTCCATGGCAGTGGATTTGGTTTTTGGTTTTACAGAAGGCAGGCAGACAGAGATAGAGATAATCCCACAAGAAACAATTCAAGTAGTAGGAAAAAGAATCGAGGCTGAGTTTTAAACGCCTTGTTGTCAGGTGCCGTGGAGTCATCTCTGACTCACAGCAACCTCATGTACAACTGAAGGAAGCACTGCCCAGTCCCCCACCATCCTCGCAATCCTTGCTGTGGTTGAGCCCATCATTACTGCCACTGTCAATCCCTCACAACACGTGAAAATCTATTCTTTAAAAAACTCTATTTTGAAATTTGCATGGACACTCATTTTTTATTTTTCTCTTCTTTTCTATTTTAGAAGATTTAGAAAAGCAAAACAAAAGAAAACAAAACAAAAACAAAAACAGATAACTGGCCGCAGAGTTTGCTATCGCCCTGGCCATTGTTCTGCTGTGGGGTCTGGGGAGGCGCTGGCTGCCCTGGTGTGGCAACAGCCATTGCCACTCCCCAGGGGCCCTGACAGCATTGTCAGTCACGTGGAGGTGTGAACAGGTGGGGATTAATTAGCACGGAGAGCCAGCTAATTAGGGGTGAGGGGTGGTCTGCTGGGAGGCTAAGGAGACAGCAGCCCCTGCAGCAGGAAGAGACGGGGGAATTAGGCAGGAACTGGAATTAACATGCAGAGGAAGGCTCTCGCTCCTGTTCAGAGAAGCCAACAAGCAGAAGCATCCTACTGGAGGCCCGGACATTGAGTGCGAGGGGGTAGGCAGGGAGGAAGGCACTGTAGAGCGGTGACTGTGATTGAGGACTTGCAGAATGGGGAGCTTGAGGGAAGGAAGAATTGGTGATTTAGGCCAGAGATGCAGTGACCGTTTTCAAGAATAAAGGGGGCTGCTGTGTTGAGGGTGGAAACCAGCTGTCCCTACTAACTGATGAGGGCAGAACAAAAGGAGGTGAATTCACGGGGCAGCAGTGGGGAAGGGATGTGTGGTGAGGACACTGGAGGACAGACAGCCAGCTATGGAAGTGAGACAGCTGGCAGATAGCCTACCGGAGATGGGAGGACACACATCAACGGGAAGGAGCTGCCTCTGTGTGCGCTCACTAGGAACCGGGCTGGGGTAGGAGGGCCAGGTGCTGGGGACGGGGTATGAGGGATGGATGGGTGGGCCAGGGCTGGGGACCAACTGTGGGGGATGGGTGGGCGAGGTGGTTTCTGGAGGCCAAAGGCTGCCCCGCTCTGAGCATGTGCTGCGTCAGGGTTGGCGGTCACAGGATCAAGGCTGAGGGAGCCAGAGGGTTGGCAGATGTGCAGGGCCCTTCTGGTGACAGAGGCATGACAGTGACTCTGAGACTCTCCCTGCATTTCAGCCTCCTTCCTGCCCCACTCTCAGGACAAAGTCCAGATCAGTTCTCCCTCCTGCTTCTCCCACTGAGCCACCCAGGAGCATCCTTACAGGTAACTTTGAAATACTGTGGGCAAACAGCAAAGAAAAGCACACCCGTTGCCACTGAGTTGAACCCCACTCACGGTGACCCCGTGAGTGTCAGAGAACTGCTCCACAGGGCTTTCAAAGCTGTGACCTCTTGGAAGCAGATTGTCTGGTCTTTCTTCCAAGGCACCTCTGTGTGGATCTGAACCATGAACCTTCCGTTAATAGCCCGGCACTTAAGCATTTGTGTCACCAGGGACTGCATAGTCTGGGCGGCCGCAGTCCGCAGAACAAATGCCTTCACCACATTGGGGAGAACGCCGGCACAGCCCTTCCTTCAGAGCTGGTTTTGAAGGACAGGGTAGAGTTCTGTGGTCTAGAGATGGTGGTTCATGATTTTATTAGGAATAACCTCTTTGATCTTTTGAGGATGGAGTAAATTCAGTTTCTCTAATGATGCAAACAACAAATATGTTTTGGAGGAAGTGCAGCTGGAATGCTCCTTAGAAAAGAGAGTGGCCAGGCTTTGTCTCATCCTCTTTGGTCATGTTGTCAGAAAGGCTCACTCCCCAGAGAAGGACATCATGCCAGGTAAAGTAGAGGGTTAGTGAAAAAGGAGAAGAACCTCCAAGAGATGGACTGACACAGTGGCTGTTATGATGGGCTCAAGCATGACAGTGATTGTGAGGATGGTGCATGACCAGGCAGTGTTTCGTTGTACATAGGGTCGCTATGAGTCACCACTCACTTGACGGCACTCAACAACAACAATGCTGCAAAATTGTCTATTTCAAGAAGGTTGTTACTGGTGGAGCATTCCTCCTGGGCTTTCGTGGGTGAGCCATCCATGATGGCATGGGTCTTTGCTTAGTGTTTCCTATTTGGGAGCAATATAATGGAAGACGAACTTCACTGACTGCACCTCGCCAAGGATGGGCAGAGAGTAAATAGAGCTGCTGATTGTTTTCCTCTAATCCTCATCTCAAACTAAGTCTCTCTTTTCTCTCATTTTATAGGCATTCATCCCTCACATTGCCAGGCCTGCTCAGTGATTAATCTTCTCTGTGGCTATCGGCCTTGGTCATGCTTGCTTAATGGAGGCGATGGGGACAATCAATAGATTAATCACGGAGCTTTGTGCAATTAGGTGGCCGAGACAGCTTCCCAGCCCAGGCAACGTTTACTCTGCTTCAGAGAATTTAGTTGGCTTGTTTGAGTGGAAAAGCTCAAGGACTAGGGCAGTGGGGTATCAGAGGAGCCTGGGCTGACAGCTCTTTGTTGGTCCAAGGGCAGAGATGGGGATGGCCCTTTTCTTCCTCTGCAGCTCAGAGCTACTGTGCCCATTTTCCAAGTTTGTCCAGGAGAGACGTTTTGGTCAACTATTTCTCAGTTGAGATGTAATTCTCATGTCGTAAAATTCACTACTGCAGAGAGTACAATCAAGTGGGCATTCATGTGTCTGCAGGATTGTATAGCTATCACCACTCTCCAATTCCAGAATGTTATCACCCCGCCCTCTCACCCCCCAAAACAGGCTCATACCTCTTAGCAGTTGTTCCCCATTCCCCCTCCCCTCAGCCCCTGACAACTACTTACCTGCTTTCTGTCTTATGCATTTGCCTTTTCCAAACATTTTAGGTAAATGGAATCACATAATATGTGATCTTTTGCATGTAGCTTCATTCATTTAGTACAATGCTTTCAAGGTTCATCCACAGTGTAGCAAGAATCAGTACTTCACTCACTTTGATAGCTGAATGAGATTCCATTCTGTGGGGGTACTGTGTTTGTTTATCCATTCTTCAGTTGATGACATTAGGACTGTTTCCACTTTTGGGTTGTTATGAATATGCTCCTTTGAACATTTATGTATAAGTTTTTGAGTGAATCTATGTATTTGAATTGTGGTTGGTGGAGAAAATTGAATATACTATGGACTGCCACAAGAATGAACAGATACATCAGTCTCCGAAGAAACAGCACCACAAGTCTCCCTGAAGGGGAGGATGACAAGATTTTCACTTGCTTGTTTTGGACACGTTGTTAG
>NW_006921968.1:2569052-2570028 GCF_000298275.1 Orycteropus afer afer | reverse complement strand
AGGCAGTATCACTATGGAAGTAGTGATTGCCCCATCTTCCTTCCGAGGAGTCGCTATATTTAGTATAGCGACTGATTTATTTGGCTTTACATGTACCATCTTACTTTGTGATTTGTATTTGTCCCACTTGTTCTATATATTTTTTATTACTTTTTGATTAACAAAGTATTTTTTAAATCCCTTTTACCTTTGCGTTGATTTGAACGTTATATCTTTCTTCTGCTCTTTCAATAATTATACTATCAATTGCCATATCTGCTTAACTTAAAAAACAAACAAACAAAAAACACACCAATGGCCGTCAAGTCCACTGCGCCTTATGGTGCCTTCACAGGGCAGAGTGGAGTTGCAGTCGGTAGGGTTTTCAATGGCTGTGATCTTTGGGAAGCAGACCACGAGTCTTTCATCCGAGGAGCCTCTGAGTGGGTTCAAACCTCCAACCTTTCAGTTAGTAGTCAAATGCTTAACTGTTTGTGCCACCTGGGGACTTCCCTACTTGACTTACTACTTCTAAAACAAGCTTTTATGCACTTCTTTAATGACTGGAGGAACTTTTGATACCTGACCACCACTCGCCTGGCAGTGTGTCATACTGTGGTGGCTTGTGTGTTGTTGTGAGGCTGGAAGCTGTGCCTCTGGTGTTTCCAACACCGGCAGCATCACCCATGAGGGACAAGTTTCAGTGGAGCTTCCAGACTAAGACAGACTAGGAAGAAGGACATGGCAGTCTGCTTCTGAACACATGGGCCACTGAAAACCTTATGAATAGCAGTAAAACACTGTCTGATTTAGTGCCAGAAGATGAGCCCCTCACATCAAAAGGAACTCAAAAAACCACCGGGCAAGAGCTGCCTCCTCAAAGTAGAGTTGACCTTAGTGACGTGGATGGAGTAGAGCTTTCAGGACATTCATTTGCTGGTTTTTTTTTTTTTTTTTTTAATTATCAACCAAGTTTCTTTCACTTTTCCTTTTTATT
>NW_006921968.1:2546388-2547623 GCF_000298275.1 Orycteropus afer afer | reverse complement strand
ACTAAAGTGCGCCTGACACAAGCCATGATATTTTCAATCACCTCATATGCATGTGAGAGCTGGACAATGAATAAGGAAGACCAAAGAAGAGTTGGTGCTTTTGAATTGTGAGGCTGGCGAAGAGTGCTGCAAGCACCATGGACTGCTGAAAGAACTAACACATCTGTCCTGGAGGAAGTGCAGCCAGAATGCTCCTTGGAAATGAGAATGGCCAGACTTCATCTCTCCTACCTTGGTCAGGTTATTAAAGGAACCATTCCCTAGAGTAAGATGTCATGCTTGATAAAGTGGAGGGTGGACAAAAGAGGGGAAGGCCCTCAAAGAGATGGATTGACACAGTGGTTCCGGTGATGGGCTCAAGTATAGCAGAGATTGTGGAGTTGGCACGGGATCAGGCAGTGTTTCGTTCTGCTGTGCATAGTGTTGCTATGAGTGGGAGGTGACTCGATGGCACCTAACAACAACAACAACAGCCCTGCCTTATATTGCATTCTTGTTAGCAGCTGGAGCACTCATCCGATTTTGTAGCTCTTGAGGTCTGGCCTCATACACAGTAGAAGACTAAGGATCCCACCGCCTCTACATCTCCATGCACAGCTAGGGGGCAAATGTGTGTGCAGGGGAGTGCTCCATTCAACATTAACCTGTAGGGGCTATTCCTCCCCTTCATTTTTAAGAAACAAATTGCTTCTCTTCAGTTCAGTGAGCTCCTAAAGAGATGAACAGCAAGTAACAGCTATCAGAACCCTTGAGGCAGAGGAGTGATGGCAGTTTAGTGGGAGGGTCTGGTGTGCTGTTTCTGCTGTAAGGAGGCACCTAGATCATTGGAGAGAGTCCAGTTTTCCCTAAAACAGGCACTCCTGTGTTGCATTGCTGAAGAAGACCACATGGAAATCAATGAAAGGGGTTAAGTGTTAATACTGCTTCTAAGAGAAATCTCAAAAGTTACACTTGGATGTCAAAGATTTAGGTTTCAGTATTAGAAGAACTCTTTGCCGCTGAGTATTTTAAGCTAAACCCGTAGCCTGTTGAAATGTGCAGCCTAGGGCCAGCAGACATTGCCATTCTTGGCTGGGTCCTGGATCATTCTGCTACTCAGATACCACTTCTGTTATCCTCTGCTGTCTCTGCCATGCCCAGCCGGTTAATTCCCCCTTTCCTGCCTCTAACTAACTTCTCCAGCTTTGCTGTTGTGCTTCTATCTGAGTCAGTTCTGATTCATGAAAACTTTATAT
>NW_006921968.1:2544234-2545313 GCF_000298275.1 Orycteropus afer afer | reverse complement strand
GATTCCATCCTCGCTCATCCAGTCACTGATGTCATTCCAGGAATTCTCACTTCTCTCTCACCTTTTATGTAATTTTACCATTATTGGGTTATTATCTAAACTCACTCATCTTATTGTCTCCAATATTAAAATAAAACATTGGGTTTGATCCTACTCCCCTTTGGTTCCAATACATCGTGAAAGCTGAGAGTTGGGATGGCCTTGTTCTTCCCAGTCTCACAAGTGTTCTGCCCTTGCCAAGGGGCAGTCTTCCCACTTTCCTATGGCTCATGTTAGTGGAAAATATTTGAGTTTTCTTTCTCTGACAGGTTTACACTTTTCACAGGTTCTGGCTTTCCCAGGTTTGACTATATTTCTTTGACCCTTTACTCAACAACTCTTTGAAAAAGCTGTCCGTATTCATTGTTGTCAAATTTGTTCCCATTCATAGTGACTTTATGTAAAATAGAACAGAACGTTGCCTGGTCCTGAGCCATCCTCATCATTGCTGGTGTGGTTAAGTCCATTGTTGCCACTACTGTGTCAGTCGATCTCCTTTAAGGTCTTCCTCTTTTTCCCTGACCCTCTCCTTGACCAAGCATGAGGTTGTCCATACTTATCGTATCCAATTTCTCTCCTTCCATTATTCTTTAGTCCTGTTACAATTTGTATTTTTATCAAGGCCACCAATGGCCTCTACATTGATTAATTACCAAGTTTTCAGTTTTCGTTACTCTTGATCTACTGGGAGCATTTGGTTGAGTGGTTCCCCCTCCTCCTGGATATAATTTTGTCACTTGGGTTTCAGGACACCACATATTGATTTTCCCCAACCACAGTGGAGATATGTGATTAGTCTACATGTTGCATTTAAATCCATGCCAGTCAACCACCATCCATAGTTAGCTGTGCCAATTAAGGAAAGAAGAAATCTCCTAACACAACCATGTTGTTAGGTGTCATTGGGTTAGTTTTGACTCACAGCTACCCTACATACAACAGAGTAAGACACTGCCCAGCCGTGCATCATCCTCACAAGCATTGCTATGATTGAGCCCATCATTGTAGTCACTGCATCAATCCATCTCATTGAGGGTCTT
>NW_006921968.1:2540150-2542549 GCF_000298275.1 Orycteropus afer afer | reverse complement strand
TGGTCCCTCCTGATAACATATCCAAAGTATGCAAGATGAAGTCTCATCATCCTTCCTTCCAATTTCACTATACTTCCATTTTCACTATACTTCTTCCCAGATTGCTTTGTTCTTCTTGCAGTCCGTGGTGTTTTCAGTGTTTTCCAACACCATAATTCAGTCTTCCTTATTCATTGTTCCACTTTTGCTTGCATATGAGGAGATTGAAAATACCCTGGCTTGGGTCAGGTACACCTCAGTTTTCAAAATGGCATCTTTTCTTTTTAATACTTTAAAGGAAGAGGACTTTTACAGCAGATTTGCCCAGTGAAATACATCATTTGATTTCTTGACTGCTGCTTCCATGATGTTGACTGCAGATCCAAGTAAAATGAAATTCTTGACAACTTCAATTTTTTCTCCTTTTATCATGATGTTTATTGGGCCAGTTGTGAGGATTTTTGCTTTTTTTATGTTGAAATGTAATCCACACTGGGGACTGTCATCTTTGATCTTCATCAATAAGTGCTTCAAGTCCTCTTCACTTTCAGCAAGTAGAGTTGTGTCCTCTGCGTATTGTAGATTGTTAATGGAACTTCCTCTAATGTCTACTGGAGGAGAATTCAGAAACCCAAGGAAGCATTCATGATCTGAGGGCTCTGGAGGAGCTGAGTGAACTGACAATAATGGAGAAAGGAAACACAGGCTGAGTGAGATGAGAGCACAGCACTCTCACTCGAACATCTGCAAAGTGGCCAGATTCTGCCAGGTAGGGTCTTGGTGCTCCTAGTAGCATCCCTGGTACTTAAGACAAGGCCTTAGTATCCTCCCACTAAATACTCACATTTCACAGAACACCAACATTTTTGTCAGGACCAAAAGGCAACTTCATGATAAATGGAGACAAGAATGAAGTTGTCAAAGATTTCATTTCACTTGGATTCACAATCAACACCAATGGAAGTAGCAGGCAAGAACAGCTTTGTGACCCTCATGGTGCAAGAAAAAAGCACAATTTACCCATAATCGTGCCTGAACACAGACAACAACATGAACTTTGTCTAAACCATAAACAGGACAAGAAGTTCCCCTACCCACCTACCCCTGTTCACCACACCTGTTACCATTGAGTCAATTCCAACTCACAGTTCCCCTACAGGACAGAGTAGGACTGCTTCACAGGGTTTCCAAGGCTGTAACCTTGGAAGAGACTGCCACATATTTTTCCTGTGGAATGTCTGGTGGGTTTGAACTGTCGACCTTTCAGTTAGCAACTGAGTGCTAAGCCACTGTGGCACCAAGGCTCTTTATATACCTCCACTCCTGTCTAATGAGGGTCACTGTTGTTTCTTTACAATTATATCTTCAGGCTGACTTCTTTTTGTTCTTCTTCTAGATAAAATGGGAGCTCTGGTCTATCAAGACACCCAATCATACACTCACCCCCACATCCTGACAGCATTCAACTCAGCCTTCCTGAACTCTCTCCAGACTTGCTTAAAGTTCACATGTTACTATGAGTCTTTTCTGACCCAGATACCCCACAATTCCCATGGTGTGCTTTCTCCCCATTGCAACAAGTCAATACACCTAACTTTGTTAACCTACAGGTGTGTTCCTTAGGTTTTGACTGCAGGGTATTAAGGGCTGATCTATTAATATTCATGGAGCCTGTATTGCATGACAGGTCTTGTGCCTCATACACCAGTTTGGCTGGATATCATACTGACATCTCCAATCTACTGGAGAGAATCCACTAAGGGGGAGCATGGAGGAATAGGATGAGCTAGAAGGAAAAATGTGTCAGTGGGAACCCATTAGGCCAGTCATACTTCCCTGAGAAAATGACATTATTTTGAGGCCTATAGGTGCTAGCTAGGAATACAGAGGGAGCCGGCAGTTTTCAAATAGGGGAAGTAGCAAGGGGAGGAGCCTGAGGATAGAATACAGGTGACATTTTTTAAAAAAAAAATTAATTTATTACAGTTTTAATTGTGACTTGGCAACAAAGGCAAATACTATTAAATGCACAATCCTGCAGTATCAGTGATAACAGTAAACTATGAGTGGATGTACAGATGGATACGCAAGCTGAGCTGGGGTGGGAAGGCACATGGGACTACTACCACGAATATATAAAGGTTTGACATAAGATATTTTTACACATGTATTGATATATTCTGTAAATCTATCCATGAATATAATAGAGCATACAGGGGGCAAAGCTATGAAAACTTTGAAGCCATACCAAACACCTTGAGCGAGTGAGCCATGAGGTCTAGGGACTGAGAACCATAGTGTCAGGACATGCTAAAGTCAACTGGTACAAAGACAATGTTCTCCATCCTATTCTGTGAGTAGTGACTGGGGTCTTAAGAGCTTGTGGGTGGCCGTGTAAGGTGTAGGTGATATTTTGAATG
>NW_006921968.1:2533113-2538820 GCF_000298275.1 Orycteropus afer afer | reverse complement strand
CTCAGCCTATATGACTATGAGACCAGAAGAACTAGATGGTGCCTGGCTACCACTGTCAACCACTCAGAGGGGGATCTATGTAGGAGACCCTGGATAGAGAGGGAGAACAATGTGGAGCAAAACTCAAAATCATAAAAAAAAAAAAGGACCAGGTTTCCAGGTTTGCTGGTCTGATAGAGCCTGGTGGAACCCCTGAGACTATGGTCCCTAGCTCCCCTTCAGGTCTGGAATTGGTCTCTCTCTTGTGGCTTCCATCCAAAGAAAAGACAGGCATATGAGCTGAACATTTACACTAGGTCGATACACTCCTTGGAGAGATCATCACGGGAGAATAGAAGGGCTGTATATGCACAGGGAGACAGCTTAGGGAGCAGGAGTGCATGGGAAGGAAAGACACAGGGAAGAGGTGGCTATGGGAAGGAAGTGGGAGGGAAGCTGTTACATTGTGGGGATTGTAGTTAATGTCATGAGACAAAGTGTATGAGAGCTTCTGTATGGAAGATGAATTTGCTCTGTAAACTTCCACCCAAATCACAATAATTTTTTTTTTTTAAAAGTGTTGTAGATACCAGTGGTTTCCTTTGCACCAACTTATAGACAAGGTGCTATTGGTTCCCCTCATGATACTGCATGTTTCCTCTGAACAACGAACTGCTACATCCATTATTAACAAACCACTTTTCACACAAGTTACTCCCATACCATTTGGTTTGACAAATCCATGCTGTTGTTGGTAGGTGCCGATGCGTCATACTCAACTCATCATGACTCCACATACAATGAAACGATGAAACAATGCCTGGTCCTGTGTCATCCTCATAATCCTTCTGTGTTTGAGCCCATCGTTGCAGCCATTGTGTCATCCATCTCACTGAGGGTCTTCTGTTTTTTAGCTGACTCTCTACTTTACCAAGCATGATGTCCTTATCCAGGGACTGGTCCCTCCTGACAACATAACCAAATATGTGACACAAAGTCTCTCCCTTCTCACTTCTAAGGAGCATTCTGGCTGCACCTTCTTCAAGACAGATTTATTTGTTCTTCTGGCCAAACCACTGCTGTTGGTTGGATCTGACTCATAGTGACCCCTCCCTGGGTTTCCAAGGAGGTATCACTATGGAAGTAGATTGTCCAACCTTCTTTTCAGTGAGTGGCTGGTGGGTTTGAACTGCCAGTGTTCTGGTTAGCAGTCAAGTGCCTTAAGTACTATACCACCAGAGCTCCCTTTTTTCTGGCAGTCTATGGTATATTCACTATTCTCCACCAACACCATAAATCAAGGGCATCAACTCTTCAGTTTTCCTCATTCATTGTCCAGTTTTCACATGCATATGTGGTGATTGAAAACACCGTGGCTTGGGACAGACACAGCTTAGTCTTCAGAGTGACATCTTTGCTCTTTAGCACCTTAAAGTCTTTTGCAATCAATTGGCCCTGTGCATTGTGTTGTTGAGTTCTTGACTGCTGCTTCCACAGATGTTGATTGTAGATCCGAGTAAAATGAAATCCTTGACAGCTCCAATCTTTTCTCCACTTATCATGATGTTGTTTATTGGTCTAGTTGTGAGGACTTTTATTTTATGTTGAGGTGGAATCCATGCTGAAGGCTATAGTCCTTGATCTTCATCCATAACTGTTCCAAATCCTCTTCACTTTCAGCTTGCAAGGTTGTGTCACCTGCATATCATGGGAGGTATTGGAAAAAGATGAAAAAGGAATGGTTGAAGTTGTGTGTATATTTTACGGAAATATGAATTTAGCAACTAACAGACTTATTTAAAGGAACAAGTAATCATGTCAACTAAAAGGAAGCATTGATTTATTGGACATTGATCAACCTTTTGGTGTCAGGCCTCAAAGAGTTAACCCAGCCCTGACGTTATTCTGCTTTATTAATAAAGGATTTTTATGTCTCTGTTTGTAGCTCTGATGGCATAGTGCCTAATGTGTTTGACTGCTAACCAGAAGGCTGGAGGTTCAATCCCACCAGCTAGTCCTTGGAAGGAAGGTTGGGCAATCTACTTCCATAGTGATACCGCCTCAGAAACCCAAGGAGGGTTTGCTATGAGTCGGATCTGACTCAACCGCAGTGCGTTTGGTTTGGTTTTTGGTTATAGCTCTACAGGCAAGGTCTCCCCTGAACGTTATTCTGAGAGTTAATTTAATTACTGTGGGAAAATCAACTTAACTTGTAAGGAATTGTGCACAAGTAAGTTGTTGGTTGAGGGCTTTACACATTTTTATATAACTAAAAGAACGTGTATCACTGTGAATGGTCTAACCTACGATTTAATTTGTGTACATATATTTTTTTTATCCCAACTACCTCAAGGGTCTATTTTGGAAAGGCAGTCTGATTATAAAATCTTTTGACAGGACTCTTCGAGCTTCATGAAAAGGAAAAAAAAAAAAAAATCTAAGTCAGTTCAAAGAAGTGGTGATAATAAGCCCATCCATAAACTACAGGGCTTTGTCAACTTCAGTGGTTTCCTGGGGAAAGTACTAGCTTGCTTCCTGAATAATTGAGAGTTCGCCAAATGCATAATGTATGTGTGAGTGGCAATGAAATCAGGAGACTCAGTGACATCAGCCAGGCAGACTAGGGATGTCCCTTGTGCTACACGAACCTGACTTGACCAGTGCGAGGAACTCCCTGGGATCCTGAGAATACAATTTTCTTCCATTTCTCTATGATGTTCATTTTAAATTGCGCTCTACATTGCAAAACATGAAAATGAACTGTATTTGCAGACCACTTCCTTTTTCCTTCAGATTTCGGGGTGAGCAACATGGTGGAAACATCAACAGTGAAGGCATGCCCGGGTCTCTTGGCATTGCAGTCCTTATCTTTATGTTCTCTCCTGTTATCTGCCTCTGCCCTTGGTAGCTCCAAGGCCCAAAGCAATGCTTGGGAGGCACCAGGCATCAGTGCATGTGAGAGGAGCAGATGGACTTTGCCATAGGCCCCTGATGAGGGCTGAATCATATTCTGAACTGCATGTCCTGACCTGACCTTGAATTCTGAGTGTCCCCAATGACCTGGTTCCCACAGTCCAGGAGTCCTTGAGTCCCAGCACAGCTTGGTGTAAAACACAGCCCAGCTAGTAAAGTACTAGGCACTTGGACTCACTCATTAATTCATTGGTTCCTCCTGCAGATCTCCGTTGTCTGCATTATGATGTCAGGCTAGATCGAGGCCCTAGATCTACGTCTATGCTGTCATTGAAAAAGAATAGGAAGGGAAGGGTTTTCAAACTGGTCCCAAGGATAGTGGGTACAGGTGGATGGTGTGGAGATAAATCTTTGCAATCCCACCTGGGGAGACACCAACCACATAATTAGGGGAAAAAATAGATAGATAGATAGATAGATAGATAGATAGATAGATAGATAGATAGATATCCTTTAGAAAGTAAGACCTGGATATGTAGGAGTGATGATTCACTCCATGCAGGGACCTTGGCATGTTCTGCTCCTCCCTCTGGGCACCAGGAATAATTTCTGCTTGGGGAACTCATGGATTGAGGTGGTTGCTGGGAAAGCAAGTAAAAAAGATGGTGTGTCAGTAATGGACTGCTTCTGGAATGCTCTTCTTGACTGGGGACCCCTGACCCACCCAGGACCACAGCCAGCCAGGGTGAGAGCCAGTCTTTGGGTCCAGGATTCTGTGTATAGTCAAGACCCTTTATCAGGTCCCAGCAGAATTGTGGAAGACAAGAGAAAGAAGGGGGCTGTAGGAGGCCAGGCCACATGACATATAGAATCCTGCCTGCAAGACCCTACCAAATGGGCTCATGGGGCTCAGGGCACCATCCATGCAGGGTGGAAACAGGCCTGAGAAGCTGATCTGAGCAGTGGTTGAACCTTCACAAGTGGAATAGTGTGGGCCATGATGTCCCCTTCTTCCTCTGAGAAGCCCAAGAAACTCTATCTTCAACATAGGCCACTATACCAAGGGACAGATGGCTCCTCATGGAGCAATCTCATTGTCAGCAATCTCCAGGCCAATGCAAACTCCAAGTGTAGCTTCTTGGACAGTGCGCCTCCCACAGTCCTCTTCTGCTCATGCCACCAAAGTGATATGAAGCTCATGTTCCTTTCAATGATTTATTTTTAAAACAGATATGCAAACGGTACATAAAATACCTGTGTGTGTATAACTACAGTCCATCTCTCATGTGTCATACTGTAGTGCCTTGTGTGTTGCTGTGATGCTGTAAGTTGTGTCACCAGTATTTGAAATACCAGCAGGGTCTTCTATGGTGGACATGTTTCAGTGGAGCCTCCAGACTAAGAGTGGGAAGAAAAAGTCTAGCAATGGACTACTGGAAATTAGCAGTGAAAACCCTATACATCACAATAGAACATTGCTGGATATTGTACTAGAAGATGAGACACCTAAGTTGGAAGGCAGTCAAAATGCAGAGAATTCATTTTGCTTGGATCCACAATCAACATTCATAGAAGCAGTGGTCAAGAAATCAGACACAGACACACTGGGCAAATCTGCTGCAAGGGATTTCTTTAAGTGTGAAACAGCAAAGATGTCACTTTGAAGACTAAGGTGCACCTAACCTAAGCCATGGTATTTTCAATTGTCTCATATGCATGTGAGAGCTGATGATGAATAAGGAAGAGCAAAGAAAAGTTGATGTCTTTGAATTATGCTGTTGGTGAAGAACACTGGAAATGTCCCGGGCTATCAGAAGAATGAGCAAATCTGTCCTGGAAGTGCACCTGGAATGCTCCTTAGAAGCGAGAATGGCCAGACTTTGTCTCACTTTGGTCATGTTGTCAGAAGGGACCAGTTCCTGGAGAAGGATGTCATGCTGGTAAAATAGAGGGTCAAAGAAAAAGGGGAAGGCCCTTAATGGGATGGAGTCACACAGCGGCTGCAGCAGTGGCCTCAAGCACAGCAAGGATTGTGAGGATGGCAGGGCCAGGAGGTGTTTTGGCCTGTTGTTCATAGGGTGGCTATGAGTCAGAATTGAAGGCAACAACAAAATGCAGAGTGGTCACCGCAATGGGGCTCAGACAGACCAAACAAAGGTGACGATGGCACAAGACCACGCATCATTTTGCCCTTTGTACATGGGGTCACCATGAGTTGGAACTGGCTTGATGGCCCCTACCAACATATGAATTCATCATATACACACACAATACATGAAACTGTCAAATTCTTATGATAAGAATTTTAATTATACGATAGGATAGGAAGTTATTGCTTTCCTTGTCTCCACTCCCAGCCCTAGAAAAACTATTTTAACCCTCTGGTGTGTGTCCTCAGAGATCTTTCTCTACATGCACAATTTTTGTAGGTGGGGTTTCTCATAAAAAAACGTACATACCCTTAGAAAGTACCAGGTACATTGCAAAAAGATGGTCCTTGCAAAAAGATAGATGGTTGTGGGGGAAATATGAAATATGGCCACCCATTTGTTAACATCTGGACCCAGGGGCAACATGGCAGGGAGGCCAGGAGACTGTCCTTTGACATCAGTTTTGATAGAGATTGGCATTTATAATGAAAATACTTATGTACCTATGTCATTGTTGGGTGCCACTGAGTGGACTCTGACTCATGGCAATCCCGTGTGACAGAGTAGAACTACTCCAAAGAGTTTCCCAGGCTGTATTCTTGATCGGTCATGATAGGTGTGGTAGTTAAGGGTGTGTGTTACCTTGGCTGAGCTGTGGTTTTCAG
>NW_006921968.1:2528180-2531398 GCF_000298275.1 Orycteropus afer afer | reverse complement strand
TGTCATGATCCACACAATCAAATGCCTTTGCATAGTCAATAAAACACAAGTAAACATCTTTCTGGTATTCTTTGCTTTGAGCCAAGATCCATCTGACAACAGCTATGATATCCCTCATTCTGTGTCCTCTTCTGAATCCATTTCTGGATTGCATTTCTGGAAGTTCTCTGTCAATATATTGCTGCAACCGTTTTTGAATTATCTTCAGTAAGATTTTACTTGCATGAGATATTAATGATATTGTTCAATAATTTCTACATTCTGCAGGATCAGCTTTCTTTGGAATGGGCACAAATATGGATCTCTTCTAGTCAGTTGACCAGGTAGCCATCTTCCAAATCTCTTGGCATAAACAAGTGAGTGCTTCCAGTACAGCAACTATTTGTTGAAACATCTCAATGGGTATTCTGTCAATTCCTGGTGCCTTGTTCTTGGCCATTTCCTTCAGTGCAGCTTGAACTTCTTCCTTCAATACCATTGATTCTTGATCATATGCCACCTCCTGAAAATGGATGAAGATCGACCAGTTCTTTTTGGTACAGTGACTCTGTGTATTCTTTCCATCTTCTTTTGATGCTTCCTGCATCATTCAATATTTTGCCCATAGAATCTTTCAGTATTGCAACCAAGGCTTAAATTTTTTCCTCAGCTCTTTCAACTTGAGAAACGCTGAGGGTGTTCTTCCCTTTTGGTTTTCTTTCTCTAGGTCTTTGAACATTTCATTAGAGTAATTGGCTTTATCTGCTCAAGCTGCTCTTTGAAATCTTCTGTTCAGCTCTTTTATCTTGTCATTTCTTCCATTTACTTTAGCTACTCTCTACTCAATGGCAACTATTACAATCTCTTCTTACATCCATTCTGTTTTTTTCTTTCTTTCTCATCTTTTTAATGACTTCTTGCTTTCTTCATGGATGATGTTCTTGATGTCATCCCATAATTATTCTGGTTTTGTGTTCAATGTGTCATATCTATTCTTTAGATGGTCTCTAAATTCAGGAGGGTTATATTCAAAGTCATATATTGGCTTTAATGGACTTGTTTTAATTGTGTTCAACTTCAAGTTGAACTTGCATATGAGCAGTTGATGGTCTGTTCCACAGTCAGCTCCTGGCCTGGTTTTGGCTAAAGGTATTGAGCTTTTCCATAGATGCAATCATTGCTGTGTACTTCATCTGGTGATGTCCATGTCTATAGCTACCATTTGTGTTGATGAAAAAAGGTTTTTGCAATGAATAAGTCATTGCTATCACAAAATTCTATCATGTGGTCTCTAGCATTATTTCTGTCACCAAGGCTAAATTTTCCAACTACCGGTAATTCTTCTTTGTTTCCAACTTTTGCATTCCATTCACCAATGATAATTAACATATCTTGATTGCATGTTCTGTCAATTTCAGACTGCAAAAATTGATAAAAATCCTCAGTTTCTTCATCTTTGGCTTTGGGGTTTGGTGCATAAATTTGAATAATCATAGTATTAACGGGTCTTCCTTGTAGGTGTATGGATATAATCCTGTCACTGACAGAATTGTACTGCAGGACAGATCTTGAAACATCCTTTGTGATGATGAATGTCATGACATTCCTCTGCAAACTGTCATTTCTGGCATAGTAGATCATATGGTCGTCTGATTCAAAATGGCCAAAACCAGCCCATTTCAGCTCACTAAGGCCTAGGATATCAATCCTGATTAATTTCATTTCAGTTTTTGACAACTTACAACAATTTTCCTAGATTCATACTTTTTACATTCCATGTTCTGATTAATAATGGGATTTGGAAGTTTTTTCTCCTCCAATTGAGTCAGGCCACGTCAGCAAATCAAGGTCCTGAAAGCTTTACTTTATCCATATCATTAAGGTTGGTTCTAATCTGATGATGCAGCACTTTCCCATGCATATTTTGAGTGTCTTCTGACCTAAGGGGCTGGTCTTCCTGCACTGTATCAGACAATGTTTCAGGACTATTCATAAAGAATAATTGCCCAGTAATGTATCAGACAGTGTTTCTCTGCTATTCATAAGGTTTTCCCTGGCCAATTTTTTCAGAAGTCGATGACCTCTTCCTTCTTCCCTGTCTGTCTCCGTCTGTAAGCTGTGTTGAATCCTGCATCATGTGCAACCCTGCTGGCATTTGAGACACGAGTGGCACAACCTCAAGCCTCACAGCAACAGGCAAGCCACCACAGTATGGCAAACTGACAGACAAGTTTGTCTTCCTTAGCTGTTGGAAACCTCTCTGGCCTCCCCTTACCTGGATCCTGTGGCTCTATTGTCCCTGGCTTTCCCCCATTCATGCCCCTTGGGTGTGTGGTCTGTCTCCCTCCCTTTACCTGAGTTCCCGTGTCTCTGTCTCAGCCCTGGGTCCTCCCACACCTCCCAAGGGAGACAAAGATAAGTATTACAATGAAATGTGCAAAGACTTGGAGTTAGAAAACTAAAAGAGAAGAACACACTTGGCAATTCTGAAGATGAAAGAACTGAAGAAAAAGTCAAGCCTTGAGTTAAAATACCGAGAGATTCTGTGGGCAAAATGTTGAATGACACAGGAATAATCAAAAAAGGCAGAAGGTACATAGAGTCACTGCACCAAAATAATTATCGATGTTCAACCATTTCAGGAGTAGCAAATGTTCAAGAACCAATGGTACTGAAGGAAGAAGTCCATGCTGCACTGAGGTCATTAGCAATAAAAGGCTCCTGGAACTGATGGAATTGATGTTTCAGCAAACAGATGCAAGACTGGAAGTGCTCATTCATCTATGCTGAGAAATTTGGATGAGAGTTACTAGGCCAACTGACTGGAAGAGATCCATATTTGTGCCCATTCCAAAGAAAGGTGATGCAACAGAATGCAGAAATTATAGAACAATTATCATTAATATCACATGGAAGCAAAATTTTGTTGAAGGTAATTAAAAAATGGTTGCAGCAATATACTGGTAGGAACTTTCCAGAAATTCAAGCTGAATTCAGAAGAAGGTGTGGAATGAGGGATATCATTGCTGATGTCAAATGGATCTTGCCTGAAAGCAACGAATACCAGAAAGATGTTTACCTGTGTTTTATAGACTAAAAAAGACACTCAACTGTGTGAATTGTGATAAATTATACTTTACATTGCAAAGCATGGGGATTCCAGAACACTTGATTGTGCTCATGGGGAAGCTGTACATAGACCAGGAGGTTGTTGTTCAAAAGAAACAAGGGGATACTCC
>NW_006921968.1:2526471-2527745 GCF_000298275.1 Orycteropus afer afer | reverse complement strand
TTGTGCAAATCTGGTACAAGAGATATCTTTAAAGTGTTAAAAGGCAAAGATGTCCTTTTGAGGACTAAAGTGATCCTGACCCAACCCATGATATTTTCAATCACTTCACATGCATATGAAGGCTGCACATGAATAAGGAAGACAAAGCAGGATTGGTACCTTTGAATTATGGTGTTGGCAAAGGATACTGAATATACTGTGCACTTGCAGAAGAATGAACAAGTCTGTCTTGGAAGAAGTACAGCCAGAGTGTTCCTTGGAAGTTAAAATGGTAAGACTTTGTCTCACATACTTTGAACACGTTATCAGAAGGGACCAGTCCCTGGGGAACGACATCATGATTTGTCATGAAGAGGGTCATTGACAAAGAAGAAGACTTTCCATGAGATGGACTGACAAGGCGGGTACAGCAATGGGCTCATCATAGCCGTGATTGTGAGGACAGTGCAGGACCACCAGTGTTTTGTTATATCGTACCTTGGTTGTCATGGTTTGGGACTGAGTCGATAGCAACTACCAGCAGCAACAACCACACACTCATCCCTCTCAGTGGCCTCACAGTGCTGGTGCCCTGATCATGGATGCATTGTTTATGTTTCCCGTCCGCTGCCCTGTGATCTCCATGGAAACTGAGGCACTCTGCTTTGTGCATCCCCAGGACCTGGATCTCACATCAACTAAGCAACCAACCAATTGCCATTGGGTGGAGTGCAACTCATGGCGACCCCATGGGTGCAGAGTACAACCGCCTCATAGGGTTTTCATGGCTCTGACCGTTCAGAATCAGATCACCAGACCTTACATCCAAGGCATCTTTGAGTGGGTTTGAACCACCAAACTTTGGTTGGTAGCTATGTGCTTATCTTCTTGTGCTACCCAGGGACTACTACATGGTTGTGCTCAATAATAAAAGTTGAGTGAAAGCGTTCCAGGTCAGCTAAGATCCCTGCTCTTCTTGCCTAGGCCTCAGGGACTCCTGCTTCCACCCCACCCCTCCCTATGCAGGACCAAACCACTGGAAGGAGTTTGAAACCATAGGGTTTCTTCTCTCTTGCACTCTAGGATTTGGTGTTTCCATCAATACAGCTGAAGCTGACCCCTGACACTCCCTGAGGATGGAGCCAGCTTCATGTAGGACAGAGGTTGGGGGTTCTCAACTATGGCACGTGTGGCACTCTGACCAGATGATTCTTTGTGATGAGGACTGTCTCGGGCATTACAGGATGATCAACAGCATCCTTGGCCTCCACCCACTAGGTGCTACTAGCATCCTC
>NW_006921968.1:2523709-2526116 GCF_000298275.1 Orycteropus afer afer | reverse complement strand
TGTTTATTTATTAATTTATTTTCATAAAACCCCAAGAAGGGAGGGCTCCAGCAGATATTTTGGCACCAAAATGCCATCAAAGATTTCTGCTTCTGTCTTTCTCCTTGGCCTCGGTTAGCATGCTCCCATCTTCAGAGCTGCAAGATGGCTGCTGCACCATGACCCCATTCCCAGAGGAAGCAAGGGAAGAACAAGGAACAAAGACCATCACGACAGAGCTGGACCTTTTTCATCAATAGATTTCTTCTTACATCTCACTGGTAAGCTCTGAGTTATATAGCTGTTACTGGGAGTCATTGAGTCCACCCTGACTCATAGAGACCCAATGCATAACAGAAGAGGGTGGTCCCTGCATCTTCTCACAATCTTTGCTGTGCTAGAGCCCATCGCTGCAGCCACTGTGTCGATCCATTTTAATGAGGGTCTTCTTTTTCATGGACCCTCTACTTTACCTAGCAAGATATCCTTCTCCAGGACAAGTCCCTCCTAATAACATTTCTGAAGCCTTGACATCCTAGCTTCCAAGGAGTATTCTGTGTGCACCTCTTCCAAGACAAATTTATTTGTTTTTCCACCAGTTCATGGTAGATTTTCTATTTTTCACCAACATCACAATTCACCACCAGCTACTCCTGGGAAGGAAGGTTTGGCAATCTACTTCTGTAGTGATACTGCCTCAGAAACTCAAGGAGGGGTCGCTATGAGTCAGATCTGACTCGAAGGCAGTGAGTTTGGTTTTAGTTTTTGTCAATTCTTCTCACACACATGAGGATATTGAAATGCCATGGCTTGGGTCAGGTGCACCTTAGTACTCAAAGTAATCTATTTGCTTTTTAGCATTTTAAAGAAGTCTTTTGCAGAAGATTCTCCCAGTGTAATACATCTTTTGTTTTCTTGAAAGCTGCTTCCATTGGCATTGATTACTGATCAAAAAAGAATGAAATCCTTGACAACTTCTATTTCTTTGCCATTTATCATGATTTTGCTTATTGGTCCACATGTTAGAACTTCTGTTTTCTTTAGGTTGAGTTGTAATCTATCTTGCAGGCTGTGGTCTTTGATCTTCATCAGTAAGTGCTTCAAATCTCTTAACTTTTGGCAAGCAAGATTGTGTCATCTGCACACCACAGGTTGTTCATGAGTCTTTCTTCAATGCTGATGACTCATTCTTCTCTGTATAGTCCATATTCTCAAATCCATTGTTCAGAGGCCAGATGGAGTAAGGGTGGTGAAAGGATCCAAGACTGACACACACAGTTTCCAATGTTAAACCACGAAGCATCCCCTTGTTCTGTTTTGAACTACTGCTTCTTGGTCTGCATTCAGGTTCCTTATGAACATAATTCTTTTGAAATCCCCATTCATCAAAATGTTGCACATAATTTGCTATGATCCACACAGTCAAATGCATTTGTGTCGTCAATAAAACACAGGTCAACATCTTTCTGATATTCTCTGCTTTCAGCCAAGATCCATCTGACATCAGCAATACATCTTTCTTTCACCTACTCTTTGGAATCTCACTTGCATTTCTGGCAGTTCCCTTTTGATGAGTGGCTGCTGCCATTTTAAAATGTCTTTAGCAAAATTTTGCCTGCACATAGTGTTAATGATATTGTTTGATAATTTCTACATTCCACTGAATCACCTTTCTCTGGAATGTGCATAAATATAGATCATTTCCAGTTGATTGGCCAGGTAGCACCTCTCTTTCAAATTTCTTGGCATAGATAAGTGACAGCTTTCAGCTTGCATCTGTTTGTGGAATCACCTCAACCAGCATTCTGTCCGTTCTTGAAGCCTTGTTTTTCACCAATACCTTCAGTGCAGCTTGGACTATTTCTGTTTCCTTCAGTATCATATAAGTAAGCTTTTGATCACATGCTACTTTGTGAAATAGTTGGACATCAACTAATTCTTTTTGATAGAGTGACTCTGTGTATTCTTCCCATCTTCTCTGGATACTTCCTGATCATTCAATATTTTGCCCATGGAATACTTCAGTATCACAACTGAAGGCTTGATTTTTAAATCACTTCTTTCAGCTTGAGAAATGCTTAGCATGTTCTTCCCTTTTGGTTTTTAATTCCAAATCTTAGCACTTTTCATGATAATACTTCACCTTGTCTTCTTGAGCCACTCTGTGAAATCTTAGGTTCAGCTCTTTTACTTCATCATGCCTTCCACTCTCTTTAGCAACTAGTCTCAAGAGCAAGTTTCGGAGTCTATTCTGACATTACTTTCAGTATTTTCTTTCTTTCTCTCTTTCTAATGACATCTTGCTTTCTTCATGGGTGATACCCTTGATGTCATCCTAGAACTCTTCTGATCTTTGGTCAACACTGTTCAGTGCATCAAATCTGTTCTTGAGATGGTCTCTAAATTCAGGTGGGAAATATTCAATGTC
>NW_006921968.1:2488862-2492343 GCF_000298275.1 Orycteropus afer afer | reverse complement strand
CTCCTGGCCTGGTTTTGGCTGAAGATATTGAGCTTTTCCACCACCTCTTGCCACAGATGTAGTCAATCTGATTCCTGTGTGTTCCATCTGGTTAACTCCACATGTAAGTCTGCCTTTTGTGTTGTTGAAAAAAGGTGTTTGCAATGAACAAGTCATTGGTCTTGCAAAATTCTACCATGCAGTCTTCCTTGTAGGCTTGTGCATATTATCCTATCAGTGACAGCATTGTACTTTAGGACAGATCTTGAAACATTCTTTGTGGTGATGAATGTCACACCATTCCTGTTCAATTTGTCTTTCCATGCATAGTAGACCACATGATTGTCCAATTCATATAGAGTTAGCATTAGCATATAGGATTACACCTCAACATAAAGAAAATGAAAATCCTCACAACTGGGCCAATAAGCATTATCATGGCAAATGGAGAAAAGACTGAAGTTGTCAGAAATTGTATTTTATTTGGATCCACAATCAACACCAATGGAAGTAATAGTCAAGAATTCAGACATCATATTGAACTGGACAAACATCCCCCAAATGACCTCTTTAAAGTGTTAAGAAGCAAAGATGTCACTTGGAAGACTAAGGTGTGCCTAACCCAAGCCATGGTATTTTTAATCACCTCATATGCATATGAAACCTGGACGGTGAATAAAGAAGACCAAAGAAGAGTTGATTGATGTCTTTGAATTATAGTGTTGGAGAAGAATAGTGAAAATACCATGGACTGGCAAAGGAATGAACAAATCCATCCTGGAAAAAGTGTAGCTGGATTGCTTTTTGGAAATAAGAACGTGCAGAATTTGTGTCTTGCCTACATTGGTCATGCTCTGAATGGGACAAATCCCTGAAGAAGGATATCATGCCTGGTTACATAAACCATACCAGAACCAAACCCATTGCTGTCGAGTCGTATCCAACTCATGGTGAACCCTCCTTGGGTTTTCGAGGTGGTATCACTATGGAAGTAGATTGCTCAACCTTCCTTCCAAGGAGTGGCTGGTGGGTTTGAACCACCAACCTTCTGGTTAGCAATCAAATGCCTTAGGCACTATGCTACCAGAGTTAAGTAGAGGGTCAGCAAAAAAGGAGACCTTCAATGAGATGTACTGTATTGACACAGTGACTGCAACAATGGGCTCAAGTATAACAAGGATTGCGAGGCTGGCACAGGACTGGGCAGTGTTTTGTTCTGTTGTACATAGTGTTCCTATGAGTCAGAACTAACTCGATGATAACTAACAATAACAACAACATGGGGGAGAACTTGATTTCAACATGAGAAGAAGTGGTTATTCCAAAGCTGAACTCAGCACCTAAAGGCACAAGATTGTGAGGTATGTTTTGGAATTCCATTACAGAACGGGTTTTCTGGTTTTCTGGAGGAGAATGGGCACTTACAATCAGCCCTTTCCCTTCCTGCATTGTGAATTTAAACTTCGCACCTGCCCCTATTAGCATTGGATCACTTTCTGGAAGCAACAAAATCAGCGAACTCCATTTCATCTCTTTCTAACATTGACTATCTTTTCTTAGTTAACTTATATGGCTTCCTGCCCTAGCTCCATACCTTAATTCCTCACTTTTAGGTGAAGAAAACTATTTCAGTGAGTGTCCAAGATGGTTTTCCCATTCCTTTCAGGGTCTGTGTTCTGTATTCATTCACTGTTAGTTTATTGCATGCCCACTGTTCTGGTTACCTAGTGCCACTCTGACAGGAATATACCACAAATGGGATGGGCTTAACAAACAGGAGTTTATTCTCTTACAGTTTGGAAGCTTTAAGTCCAGGTTCAAAGTGCCAGGCTGCCCCAACCTTGGGGCCCAGCTTTCTCCTGCTTCTGGCCCACTGAAGCTAAAGGCTTTTCTTCACTCAGACAGCTGCTGGCTGCTAAGGCTGACAAGCCCAAGGTTTACAAGTAAAAAGGCACAGTCCCGATGTTACCAAACCACACAGCAGGCCATTAATTTAAGTCCATTGTAAGTCCAAGGTCAGCAGATCATGGCAGGCTGCTGAACAATGATATGGCTACATGCAGGGTCCAAGGGTGCCATAAGCTAGAGACCATTCCCAAAGGCTTCTACTAATATACAAGAAGCAGACCACATTCCCTAAGGCAGCTACTCAGCTGCTCTCAGTAGATTTCACCATGGAGTTGATTAGCAGTCTCATCATGGGGAATACTACCTTCAGCTGCCTAGCCATTCAACCAGGCTCAGCCAAGTCAACACACAAACTGAACTACCACAATTCTATTCCTTATCAAATTGGCATCTGTACAAATCTTCATTGGGTGGCATCTGTCCAGATCTCTCTGACTGGGTGGTTCCAGTCCCCTACTTCCTGAATGGCAACCTCACCCCCTTGGCTTGGCAGGCCCCGTTCCTCTCCCTCTTGGGCATGGCAGCCCCATCTCTCCATCTTGAGCAGCAGCTATGGCTCCATCCCACTGGCTCACATGAACGAGCAGCCCCACACTCCAGAACCAAGTTGGTGAAGGCCTGGCTCTTTGAAACCTAGGGGGCTGTGATGGTTCCACCCCAAAAGCCATGGTCCTACCCTTTCAGGCTGAGACAGCTCTGCTTCCATTTCCTTAGTTTCTCTGCTTCTGCCTATTAAGGCCTTATACCAGGGTGTCTCTGCCAGGGTCTTGAGTCAAGGATGCATTCCACTCCTGTTTCCACATTTTAGTTATCTGTCAGAGCACAGCCCACTCTCTTGGTGCCAAATGTATTAGACTTGGTTCTCTAGGGAAGCAAAACCAGTAAAACTTATAGAGAGAGAGAGAGAGAAAGAGAAATTTATCTTAGGAAAATGGCTCACCCACTTATAGAAGCTGGTAAGTCCAAAGTTCCTGGCTCAAACCTCAAGCTGGAGGCTTTTCCCAACTCATGCAGCTGCAGGGGCTGACGAGCTCAAGGTTGGCAGGCAGTACACTGGCTGTTGACTCCAACAAATGACAAATTCAAGATCTCCAGGCTGAATGGTGGATTGTTCACTCACGGACAGTTGTAGGCAGCACAACAGGATCCCGATCCACAGAAGAGTGTCTCTTTTCCCAGGATGTCCATAAATCTACTGGAAGCATGCCACATCCCTAGGGAAACTCCCTTTCAATGGATTGGCTGCTCAAAACATATATATCTGATCCCATCACTGGAACAACCCACATCACAATTGCTTAAACCACACAGAATTGTAGTCCAGCCAAGTTGACACACAGCTCCAACTTTCACACCTACTATGTCTAAAGGGCTACAGTTGACATTGTGAAAATAGAACGTTGGATACATGACCACTGCTGTCAATAAGTACACACTCTAGTAAGAAGGTGAGACACTGTGATGGTTAAGTTTGTGTGTCAAATTGGCTAGGTCTGGTTGAGTGGCTGGGCAGCTGGATGTAGTATTCCCCATGATGAGACTGCTCATCAACTCCATGGTGGAATCTACTGGGAGCAGCTGAGTACCTGCCTTT
>NW_006921968.1:2484541-2488762 GCF_000298275.1 Orycteropus afer afer | reverse complement strand
CTTGGATCCACAATCAACACCCATGGAAGCAGCAGGCAAGAAATCAGACAGCATATTGCATTGGGCCAATTTGCTGCAAAAGACCTCTTTAAAGTGCTGAAGAGCAAAGATGTGACTTTGAAGATTAAGGTGAGTTTAACCCAAGCCATGGTGTTTTCAATCACCTCATATGCATGTGAGAGCTGGACAATGAATAAGGAAGGCTGAAGAAGTGTTGATGCCTTGAACTGTGGTGTTGGTGAAGAATGCTGAAAGTACCCTGGACTGCCAGAGAATGAACAAGTCAGTCCTGGAGGAAGTGCAGCCGGAATGCTCCTTGGAAGCGAGAATGGTCTGACTTCGTCTCACCTACATTGGTCATCTTGTCAGAAGGGACCATTCTCTGGAGAAGGATGTCATGCATGGTAAAGAGGAGGGTCAGCGAGAAAGGGGAAGGGTCTCAGTGAGATGGATTGACACCGTGGCTGCGATGATGGGCTCAGGTGTAGCAGATTGTGAGGCTGGGGCAGGGCAGTGTTTTGCTCTGTTACAGACAGGGTTGCTGTGGCTCAGAGCGACTCCATGGCCCCTAGCAGCAATGGCAGCAGGATACAGGAGGCAATCCTTTCTTTCAGGGTGGCAGGTGACACTCCCAAGTATTTCCCTGCCTCAAGTTAGAAGCGTTTATGCAAATGCGGGTAATCTTGTAATAGAACAATCAGTTAGCACAGGACTGTCAGTTAGCAGGTGGCTGGTGGGGCTGGGAGAAGCGATTCTGGGCTGAGTGCTAGCTTGCCTGCTTCTCCACATTAGCCTCCTGCCTCTTTTCCGGAAGCCTTTTAATGGGCTGTATACAATGATGCAATTACCGAAGCCTGTGGGAACAAAACCCTAATCACCAGCTTTTGGTGCCGCCTTTCAAAGGAGGGACAAGGTGTCTTTGGCACTCCTTTCACTGGGAGCTCTTCATCTGGCCTGGGTGCCATTACCAAATGTCTGTCAGGGCTTCAGAGCCACTCACCAGGCGCACATTCGCTAATTGTCCTTCATTCTTCTGTGCTTGTTAGTCAGAGACATTTCACGTCCATCTGCTCCTGCAAGTCTCCCTCAGGCACAGAAGCAAAAGCAAAGCAAGCCTGCTGCCCTGTGGTTGATTCCAACCCACAGCAAACCTGTAGGACAAAGCTGAACCGGCCCACAGGGTTTCCAGGGCTGCGAATCTTTTCGGAAGCAGACTGCCATCGGAGTGGCTGGTGGCTTCAAACCACCAACCTCCGGCTTTGCAGTCGAGCGCTTTAACTGCTGCGCCACCAGGGCGTTTCCATCACACAGAAAGCCCCTCTAAATAATTTCCTAACATTTTCTCCTAATTGACACGCCTTAGAGACCTGGCTGTCTGTGTGAAATGTCTTTATTTTGACTCTCTGTTGGAAATACCTTTTTCTGACAATACAGACATAATGAGCTTTAGTGTGAATCATTGGGCTGCCCAAGGAACTCTAAGCTCTGGACACAGGAAGTTCTTATCTCTCTCTCTCCTCTCCTCCCTCCCTCGCTTTCTCTCTCTCTTCCTTCCATCCTATCTCTGTCTTTTATCCTTTCTTTCTTTCAATATTTATTGAGTGTGTACTATGTCCCAGAACCTCTTCTAACACTGGGAATATGGTAATGACCAAAACAGAAAATGTTTCTTCATGTAGCTTAAAGGGTTGTTGTTGTTATGTGCCGTCGAGTCAGCCCCGACTCATAGTGACCCCTCCTTGGGTTACCGAGGCGATATCACTACGGAAGTAGATTGCCCAACCTTCCTTCCGAGTAGTGGCTGGTAGGTTTGAACCGCCAGCCTTCTGGTTAGCAGTCAAATGCCTTAGGCACTATTGTTGTTGTTATATGCCTTCGAGTCGGACCTGACTCACAGCGACCCTTCCTTGGGTTTCTGAGGCAGCATCACTACGGAAGTAATTGCCCCATCTTCCTTCCGAGGAGTGGCTGGTGGGTTTGAACCACCAGCCTTCTGGTTAGCAGTCAAGTGCCTTAGCCACTATGCTACCAGAGCTCGGCACTAAGCTACCACAAATATATGTATATCTATAATAAACTGTATATGTAATATATAATAAACAAATATACATATATGTATGTTAATTCCGACTCACAGAAACATCCCCCCCATTGGGTCTCCTGAGGCTAGATCTTTATGGAAGTAAATTGCCTCATCTTCCTTCCATGGAGCAGCTGGTGGGTTTGAACCGCTCACCTTCCTTAGAAGAATCCTGATGAGAAGAGGGAAAATGGAGAGAAGAATTTCATATTCTCCTGGATGCCAGACTTTCTGGAGTTAAGGGAACATTATGAACCCTTGAAATTATGGCCTTGACGTAATTTAAACCCTAAACTGAAAATATTCCCTGAAGTCCTCTCAGAACCAAACAACCGTTTAACTTAACGAGCAAAGAATGCCTGCCTTGAGCACCTGCACTTTTACAAATGGTCCTCGTGGGGCCACAGGGCACCAGAGGGGCAGCGCTCAGGCGGGGGAAGTGCACAGACAGGCGTGCATAACGAGGGCACAGGGATTGCGGGGCCACAGGGAGGGGAGAGGAGAGAGGGGTTAGGGTTGGGGATGGTAATCGGGGAGTGAAACCAAATGTACACCAACTGCTGATTGTAAAACAAATTCTATGAATTTGTACCCAAAGCACAATTAAAAAAGAAAAAGAAAAAGAAAAAGAACTGTCTATATGGGATCAAAGTGACAACAGCAACCTGAAAGATCAGACGGGTAAACTAGGGGACTGTGAGCTTATGTCAGTGCTGAGGGGAGAATTCAGAAAAGAAGAATGAGAAAGGTTGCCCAGCTCAAAGAACTGATCAGTATCAGTGAACTGTGCATGTGGAAAAGACAGAGTTGGTGCTTGTTTTGCTGTGTAAATTCTTAACAACAACAACTAAGTAAAACAATTAAAAAATAAAGTGCTAGGCTCACTCTTGTTCCCAAGCTCCAACAGTTCAACAGTGACTCTTTCTTTGGTTCTGTCCACTATGTCTACGTAGCATTGGCTCTAAGGGGATCCTGGCCTGACTTAGGAAGATGGCAGAGATCAATACACTCATCTGTAAGACTCTCTCCTGGGACTATTTAGAGCAGTTCTTGGAAATATGAGCTCAAGTCCACTGCCAGTGATGTCCATTTAGGACTAGGGTTTTCCTTCTAAGGAAATGTTAGAAAACAAAATGTCACACAATGAAAATAGAGACACAGGCCTGCAAGTCTCAACTCAATTGACTTCTTTGACCCGATTCTACAATGTAAACTAGAGTTGGAGTCCTTGGCAAAATGTCTGTTATTTAGCTCTCAGTGGGGACAGGGTTTCTGGAAAAAGTGTTGCTTGGGGATTGATCGGCAAGACAAAGTTCTACTAATTACTGGGTGTTTCTGGTACCTAACATTAGGAAGTTACTTTGGTTTTAATGCCTGCCATATGCTGTAACAAGATGCCCTGGTGGTACAGTAGTTAAGTGCTCAGTGACTAACCAAAGGATCACTAGTTTGAATCCACCAGCTGCTCCATGGGGGAAAGATGTGGCAGGCTGCTTCCATAAAGGTTTCAGCCTAGGAAACCCTATGGTACAGTTCTACTCTGTCACATGGACTCACTATGGGTTGGAATTGACTCAATGGCACAGGGTTTTGTTTTTTATACAGTGGGTTAAGGTTAAAGAGCTGCTGGGTCAGTGGATCATGAACTTGGTTGCACATTGAAGTCACCTGGGGAACGTTTTCCCCAGATGCTGTCTGTGTCCCACCCCAGAGATGCTGCATTCAGTTTTTGGGGTGGGAGGAGGTAGGGGCATTTGGATATTTTAAAGTCTTCCTCTTCTCCATCACCTAACCAAACCAAAAAACCAAACTCACTGCCATCAAGCCATTTCCAACTCATAACGGCCCCTGTTGGGTTTCTGAGGCTGTAAATCTTTACGGAAGTAGATTGCAGGTAGCTGTAATGTGTAGCCAATTTTGAGCAGCACTGTCTCAAGGCATCTCAGGTGTTCCTTTGTTGTTGTTGTTGTTAGGTGCCATCGAGTCACTTCTGACTCATAGTGACCCCATGCACAGCAGAACGAAACACTGCCCGACCCTGCGTCAGCTGCATGATCCCTGCTATACTTGAGCCCATCATCGCAGCCACCGTGTCAATCCATCTTGTTGAAGGCCTCCCCCTCTTTCCTCGACCCTCCACC
>NW_006921968.1:2471967-2478252 GCF_000298275.1 Orycteropus afer afer | reverse complement strand
CTCCAGTGGGCCAGAAGCAGGAGGCAGAGCTGGACCCCAAGGTTGAGGGGCTTTCACCCAGCCCCTAGAGCCTGGCACTTTGAACTTGGACTAAAAGCTCCAAATTGTAAGAATAAACTCATGTTTGTTAAGGCCACCCCATTTGTGGTATATTTCTCATCAGAGTGGCACTAGGGAACCAGAACAGACATCATCGCAAAAACACAGTTTTTCTCACAAGCATAAAAGCCTTGTGAGAGAGGTCTGCAAATGTGATGTGGAACATCAAAGAATGGTGAGGACACAAACAGAAGGTTATAGTGGATACTGAGGTGGCCACCCATGCTGCTGTTCCTCCTTCTGATACAGAAGACTGTGGAGTTGGGCACGAGGCACCATGGTTGCAGAAGAGATTCCTTGCACAGCTGTTCCAAAGGGGAGCCAGGCTGCCCAGACCCGTGGACACAGAAGTTGCCTCACCTTGTCATCACCCAAGGTTGTCCAGGTAAAGAAAATCTCAGAAAGTTTTGGGGAATGCTGGGACAAGTTATTCTTTCCTTGATCACTGGAAATGAACAAGCTTTAAATATAACCCCAGAGCTGGTGATAGCTGTCTTGGAAGTGTGGAAGGACCCACTTGAGGAAATGGTCACAGACAGAGTGGAGGACATTGAGGTTCGAGCCAAGGACCGGGCCTTAGAGGAAGCTGTGATTGATTCCACTGCCTCTGGATGGCTTATCGACCAGGTTACTTAACCAAGGCCAGGAAAACGTTTTCTATAAAGGGCTAGATAGTAAATGTTTTACGCTTCGTGGCCCATACAGTATCTGTACCAGCTACTCAACTCTGCAGGTACAGTGTAAAAGTAGTCACAGATAATACGTAAATGAATGGTGGACCATGTTCCAATAAAGCTTTATTTATGTTCATTGACACTTTAATTTCATATAATTTTAATGTACAGGCATACCTAGGAGATATTGCAGGTTCACTACCAAACCACTGCAATAAAGCAAATATTGCTATAAAGTAAGTCACAAAAAGTTTTTGGCTTCCCAGTGCATATATAAGTTATGTATTCACCATACTACAGTCTATTAAGTGTGCAACAGCATGATGCAGAAATTTTGAAATATTGTGAGAATGACCCAAATGTGACACAGAGACAGTGAAGGGAGCACGTGCTGTTAGAAAAATGGCTACAATAAACTTGCTAGACACAGGGTTGTCACAAATCTTTAATTTGTGAAAAAGGCAATATCTGCAAAGCACCATAAAGAGAAGCATAATAAAACAAGGTCTGCTTGGACCATGAAATATTCTTCTGTTGAGTCTTTTAAAACCATTTGAAAATGTAAACACTCACCTGCCTCATGAAAGTAGGCAGCACACCAGATGTGGCCTATGAGCTGCAGATTCAAGACCCCTGATTTAAGCTATAGGGATTTTTGTTTGTTTGTTTGTTTTCAGAGTGGGGGGAGTGAAATAAATAACATGGGAAAATAATAGAACTAAGAAGACATTCAGGTTGAAAGTATGCTTTCTCAGGGACATAAATGCATGCACCCACCAGTACACATGAAATTGTTGTTAAATGTCTTCCAGTCAGCTCTGACTCATAGCACCCCCAAGCACAACAGAATGAAGCACTGCCTGGTCCTCTGCCATCCTCATAGTTGCTGCTATTCTTGAGTTCATTGTTGCAGGCATGTGTCAAACCAACTCACTGAGGGTCTTTCTCTTTTCTGCTGACCCTCTACTTTACCCAGCTCGATGTCCTTCTCCAGGGACTAGTCCCTCCTGATAACACGTCCAAAGTCCAGGAGATGAAGTCTGGCCATTCTCCCTTCTAAGGAGCACTCTGGCTGTACTTCTTCCAAGATGGGTTTGTTTGTTCTGCTGATGGTCCATGGTCTTGTCAATATACTTCACCACCACCATAATTCAAAGACACTAATTCTGCTTTGGTCTATCAGTTTGTCATACTGTGGTGGCTTGACTATTCTGGTGATGGCAGAAGCTATGTCACTAGTATTTCAAATGCCATCAGAGCCACCCCATAGTAAACAGGTTTCAGGGGAGCTTCCAGACTAGGACAGTGGAGAAGAATGAAATTGTATGAACATATGATCTGGGATGTTGCTGCATCTTACATAGTCTACCGGAAATTCATACAATGCATTCACATATTAAATGAAGTCTTGAACTAAAGAAATAAACTATTTCTGTTTAATCCAGCATTTCCAAGATTATTTTATCATGAGCTTTCTCATGGCCTAGCAATTAGCATCCCTTTGAAAAGTACTCTGGGAGTAACAATTTGAGCAGTACTCAGGTAAGTGATAAGTTTGGACAAGTCAAGCAGGGCTATTGACCATTATTATTTAAATGAGAGCAGTGATGATCTGGACTACAGCAGAGCAAACAGCAGAGCTATACCTGGCCAGACAGGAGACAAGGAGAGCCTGAACTAGAAGATCCAGAGTTGGACTAGAAAGGAAAAGACCGAGATCAGATAGAGACGAAAGGAGAAACTGGTCAAGGCTGAGAATGGGAAGAGTAGCTTTTTGGGGAAGATTATTTTACCCTGTAATATAGTGAGTTTAAGATATACCTTAAACAGGCAGGGAGCCATACCTGATCGGCTTTGAGAAGAGAAATCATGAGAAGCATCATAGATTTGGCCGTTATCTGCCTAATCTGCCTGCTAATGCCACAAGACTACTTCAGATCGATAGAAAAGAGTGGGAAGACAAGATCAATGAGATGACAAGACAGGAAGGACTTGAAAAAACTCAAATCTCGATAGGAAGGAAGGCAAAGGAGTCAGAAATGATGGGTCAAAGAGATAGAAGGAACACTATGGTCACATGAGCTGAGAGGGACAGTTCAAGAAGGAAGCATTGGTCAATGATGTCAAGAGTGGAAGACAGCAAGCCAAAGGAGGGCCAGAGAGGGTTCTTCAGTAACTTCTGAGAGGAACTTCATCAGGGTCATAAGCACAGAAGCTCAGCTACAAGAGCCATCATCATCAGCGGGTAGTGAGGAAATTAAACCTGAGGGGTGAGGGTCTGACTATGCCTTTTTAGAAGTTTGGTAATGAAATCAAGGAAAAGGATTCCATTAGAATTTGTAGAAGAATTAATTTCATGGGAAAGCATGCTTAAGAAAGAGGAGAGTTAAGCCATAGTAAGGTGAAGTAATGAATGAAGAGAAAAAGAGGAAGAGGAAGAGGAAGGGAGATAGGAGGACTGGAGATGCCCAGGAGAAGTGGGAGGGGAAGAACGGAGGCACAATTAAGGGGCCGCCATGACAGGGAGGAAAGAGACAAAGAAGGAGGAGGAGAGAGGCAGGAGGAGATAAAGGAGGGGAAGCTGGAAGAGGTCACACACAAGGAATTGTCTTCATGTCTTCAGGAAACACAAGGAAAAGCCACCCTTGGAAATGGAAGCAAGAAGTAAGGTGGGGTTGAAGCCATTCAGTGCTATGGAAAGGAAGTGCATTCTGGGCTTACACTTGCCAACTTTACTACTATCTGCCCTGTAAATCTGAGCTTCGACCCTTGTCTCCTTGTCTGTGTAATGGGGATAAATCCAAATGCTAATCTCACAACAGATAATAAATGCAAACACATTTGCTACACAGTTCCATTTAGTAAATACCAGTTTCTTTCTATCCGCCTGTCCTTCATTCCTCCTTCCTATTCCCTACATTAACTTCCTTTTTTCTGCATTTGAGAATTCTGGTGGCATAGACCCTAAGACATTTGACTGTTGACCAGAAGGCTGGCAGTTCAAACCCACCTCCTCGGAAGGAAGACTGGGCAATCTACTTCTTTAGTGATACTGCCTTGGAAACCCAAAGAGGGGTCGCTATGAGTCAGATCCGACTCAATGGCAGTGAGTTTGGTGGGTTTTTTTTTTTTTTTTTTTTTCCCCTTCTAACTACTCCCGCTTTCCTACAGTTACTTCTTATATATACTTACTTTCCTGTCTTTCTCCTGTACTTCTTTCCTTCCACAGAGAGGCTGTGAACAGGAACTGAGCTGGTGATCTCTTTCATAAGTCCTTCCCTGAGTCTTTACCCCCCAGCCACAGCCACATGGCCGCAAAGATGCTCCACTGGTTTGCTTTTTATTTTCTTTGTATCATCCAGTCTTCCTGTTAATTGAGCTTCACAAATGAAATTCCAGAACCTAAAGCGTGCAAGTGCTTAATTGTACAATCATGGCCACCCTACTGCCTTCAGGGAAAATCCCAATAAAGGGTTCCAGGCAAATTAAAACCTGCTCTCTTCTTAGACACCTCAATACAAGGCTGGTTAATATTCTATTCTGGTGTTTAATAATGATCTATGTCAAGAAATCTGTCCTATAGATCCTCCAAAACCTGTGTGCTGCAGTGAGAGTGGGTTACTTTGAGGAGCTATGGTCAATTACCTGGGCCACAAATTTCTACGGAGATCACTTTTATCACTTACTATTTCTCAAGCATGTGACCAGCACACAAAGCAAATTAATTAGACTTCTTTTACATATAGTTCTTTTTCTAGCAAAAGCTATTGGCACAGTATCTCAGAAGGCTTCTAGGCTCTATCTAAGTCTGTGTGAAGTTGTGCTATGCACCTCAAGTGACTTATCCACACTGCAGGAGGAAAACCCCTGAGTTTGTTTAGTTAGTGGCTGATCGGTGACATCTTTGTTCTTGTTGGTGCCATTGAGTCAACTCAGACTCATAGAAACCCCATGTGAAAAAGTAAAACAGTCCCATGGTATTTTCTGGACTGTAATCTTTATTTGGGGGACCACAAAAGTGGCAGGATCCAGGTAAGGGGTGGGAGGCAAGACCCACCCCCCAGAGGCAGGAAAACGAGGGAGCACCAGGGACCACAAAAGTGGCAGGATCCAGGTAGGAATTAGGTATGGGGAGGGCAGAGAGGTTTCCAACAGCTAAGAGAGACAAACTTCTCTGTCAGTTGGTCATCCTGTGGGGCTTGTATGTTGCTGTGGGGCTTGAGTCTGTGCCACCGGTGTTTCAAATGCCAGCAGGGTTGCACGTGGTACACAGGTTTCAACACAGCTTACAGACTGAGACAGACTAGGAAGAAGGAAGAGGCCATCCACTTCTCAAAGAATTGGCCAGGGAAAACCTTATGAATAGCAGAGAAACACAGTCTGATACATTACTGGGCAACTTTATGAAGAGCCTGGAAACGTTGTCTGACAGTGCAGGAAGACAAGCCCCTTGGGTTGGAAGGCACTCAAAATAGGACTAGGAAAGAGCTCCTCATCAGAGTAGGACCAACCTTAATGTGTGGGTAAAGTAAATCTTTCAGGACCTCCATTTGCTCACGCGGCATGACTCAAATTGAAGAGAAACAGCAGCAAACATCCATTAATAATTGGAACACACAATGTACAAACTATGAATTTAGGAAAATTGGAAGTTGTCAAAAATGAAATGGGACATATAATGATTGATATCCTAGGCATTAGTGAACTGAGATGGACCAGTTTTGGTCATTTCAAATCAGATAACTGTATGTTCTACTATGCTGGGAATGACAAATTGAAGAGGAATGGCGTGGCATTCATAATCACAGAGGATGTTTCAAGATCTGTCCTGAAGTACAATTCTGTCAGTAATAGGATAATATCCACGTACCTACAAGGAAGACTAGTTAATACTACTATTCAAATTTACACACCAACCACCAAAGCCAAAGATGAAGAAAATGAAGATTTTTTATCAATTCTGCAATCTGAAATTTAGTGAACATGCAATCAGGATGTGTTAATTATCACTGGTGAGGTGGAATGCAAAAGTTGGAAACGAAGAAGAATCACCAGTAGTTGGAAAATTTGGCCTGGGTGACAGAAATAGTGCTGGAATTCGCAAGGTAGAATTTTGTAAGAGCAATGACTTATTCATTGCAAATATATTTTTTCAACAACACAAACAGTGGCTATACATGTGGACTTCACCTGATGGAGTACACAGGAAACAGATTGACTACATCTGTGGCAAGAGGCAATGGAAAACCTCAATATCTTCAGCCAAAGCCAGGCCAGGAGCTGATTGTGGAACAGACCATCAACTGCTCATACACAAATTCAACTTGAAGTTGAAGACAATTAAAACAAGTCCAAGAGAGCCAAAATATGATCTTGAATATATCACTCCTGAATTTAGAGATCATCTAAAGAACAGATTTGATGCATTGAACACCAACGACCGAAAACCAGAAGAATTGTGGGAGGATATCAATGAAGAAAACACTAAAAAGATGAGAAAAGAAGAGAAGAC
>NW_006921968.1:2444173-2460922 GCF_000298275.1 Orycteropus afer afer | reverse complement strand
AAAAAAAAAAAAAAGACAGGAAAGGAAGAAAAAAAAAAAATGGATGTCATAAGAGGTTCTGAAACTGGCCCTTGAAAGGAGGGAGAGTAGCTAGTGCAAATGGAAGAAATGACAACATAAAAGAGCTGAACAGAAAATTTCAAAGGGCAGCTTGAGAAGACAAAATCAATTATTAACAATGAAATGTGCAAAGACTTGGAGTTAGAAAACCAAAAGGGAAGAACATGCTCAGCATTTCTCAAGCTGAAAAAACTGACGAAAAAATTCAAGCCTCAAGTTGCATTATTGAAGGATTCTATGAGCAAAATATTGAATGATGCAGAAAGCATCAAAAGAGGATGGAAGGAATACACAGAGTCATTTGTACCAAAAAGAACTGGTCAATGTTCAACTATTTCAGGAGGTAGTATATTATCAAGAACCAATGGTGTTGAAAGAAGAATTGGAAAAAAAAAAAAAAAACACCAAGGCTCTAGGAATTGACAGAATACCCACTGAGATGTTCCAACAGCTGGCTGCCACAGTGGAGGCACTTACTCATCTATGCCAGGAAATTTGGAAGACAGCTACCTGGCCAACTGACTGGAATAGATCCATTTTTGTGCTCATTCCAATGAAAGGTGATCCCACAGAATGTGGAAATTATCAAACAATATCCTCAGTATCCCGTGCAAGTAAAATTTTGCTGAAGGTAATTTAAAAGTGGTTGCAGCAGTACATCGACAAGGAACTTTGAGAATTCCAGCTGGATTCAGAAGAGGATGTGGAAGAGGACATAGAATGAAAGATATAATTGTTGATGTCAGATGGATCTTGGCTCAAAGCAAAGAATACCAGAAAGATGTTTGCTTGTGTTTTATTGACTATGCAAAAGCATTTGACTATGTGGATCATAACAAATCATGGACAACATTGCAAAGAATGGAAATTCCAGAACACTTAATTGTGCTCGTGAAGAACCTGTACATAGACCAAGAGGCTGTCATTTGAACAGAACAAGGGGACACTGCATGGTTTAAAATTAGGAAGTGAGTGAAGCAGGGTTATATCCTTTTACCTTACTTACTCCATCTGTATGCTGAGCAAATAATCCAAGGAAGTGGACTATCTGAAGTAAAACACGGCATCAGGATTGGAGGAAGACTCATAAACAACTTGTGACATGCAGATGACACAACCTGCTTAATGAAAATGAAGGTGACTTGAAGCACTTACTGACGACGATCAAAAACTACAGTCTTCGGTATGGATTACACCTCAACATAAAGAAAACAAAAATCCTCACAACGAGCAACATCATGATAAATGGAGAAAAGATTGAAGTTGTCAAGGATTTCATTTCACTTGGATCTATAATCAACACCCATGAAAGCATCAGTCAAGAAATCAGATGTCATATTTCACTGGGCAAATCTGCTGCAAAAGACCTCTTTGAAGTGTTAACTAAGCAAAGATGTCACTTTGAAAACTCAGATGTGCCTAAACTAAGCAATGATATTTTCAATTGCCTCATGTGTATATGAAAGCTGGACAATGGATAAGGAAGACAGAAGAAGAGTTGATGATGCCCTTGAGTTGTGGTGTTGATGAAGAATACTGAAAATACCACGAATGGCCAGAAGAATGAATGAATCTGTCCTGGAAGAAGTGCAGCTGGATTGCTTTTTAGAAGCAAGAATGTGCAGACTTTGCCTCACCTACTTTGGTCATGTTGTCCGAAGGGATGATTCCCTGGGGAAAGATATCATGCTTCGTAAAGGAGAAGGTCAGCAAAAAACAGAAAGACCCTCAATGAGATGGACACAGTGACTGCAATGACAGGCTCAGGTATAGCAATGATTGTGAGGATGGCACCGGAGCAGACAGGGTTTTGTTCTGTTGCACATAGTGTCGCTGTGAGTAGGAGTCAACTTGAGAGCACCTAACAACAACAACAACAACAACAATGCTGTATGCTATGCATAATAATCCTATAATGCTGTATGCCAATGTCTACAAAATTAACTAGTAGAGCTATTTGTGGAACACAGACATTTTACCAAACAGCAGTGTGTCATATGAGAAACCACATAAAACTTCTTCTCCTAGATGAGTAGTCCAAGATATTAACTGATTCTAACATGCAGCAGATCCAGGGCTATTTGAATGGCTAGAATCCTCATAGAATGATAATTGGTAAAGTAGCAATTATAACAATTCAACTCATTATCTAGAGCAAGGGTGATTTGCAATGCAAATGTCTTAGTATGTTTCCCAGTTATGACTGTGAATTAAACGCACAGCTCCTCCTGTCATTGCCCATGCAAATGTAGGGAAGGATGTCACCGTTGATCTGGTATTTGGAGTCCTCACTACCCACGTGCTGCAGTAGTCTGGTTTGATAATGTGGGACCAACATACCAGGTCAGTAGGAGCCAAACTTCTTCTTTCCTCCCAGAATCCCCAGTGCATTCCCACGGCACCTCCGTTGGCGATGATCTATAGCTGATATCCAGTGAAGGAACATGTCCTGTGTACATTCAACACACACGCTTTGAGAATGTATGCCTGTGAAGAACAACGACTGCCCCAGACCACATCTACCATTGTCAACATGAGTCCCATCCTAGATGCAGTTCAGCCCCAGTAGCAAGTGTTGGTGACACATGGCCACCCTGTGTGCGTCGGAATCCAACCGCACTCTCTTTGGGGTTGTCAGTGGTGGAGTGTTTGCAAGTAGATTGCCAGGCCTTTCTTCCCAGGTGTTTCTGGGTAGACTCGAACCGCCAACATTTTGGTTAGCAGCTGAGGGCATTAACCATTTGCACTACCCAAGGAGTCCAAAATTAATGACGTACATGTCTACACTAAGGAGCTCTGGTGACATCGTGGGTAAGGCATTTGGCTGCTCACCAGAAGGTTGGTGGTTCAAGGCCATTAGTTGCTCTGTGGGAGGAAGATGCAGCCATCTACTTCCATAAATATTTACAGCCTTGGAAACCTGAATGAGTCTGAATCAACTCAAGGGTCATGTTTATTTATTTATTTTAATGTTCACTCAGGGCAGAGTTTCGTTCTGTTATACATGGGGTTGCTAGGAGTCAGAATTGATCCAACAGCACCTAACAACAACAACATGTTTACCCTTAGAAAGTCTGATAGTTTTCCTATAAATTTGACCAAGGCATTGAAAATACACATAAGACAATCAAGCTCAAAATATTTTGGATAAGTAATAACTCTCCTAGAAATGTCTCCATTTTAAACAAGGACTCTGCTCCACGGGTTTTCAAAGGCTGATTTTCACAAGTACATCACTAGACCTTTCTTCATGGGTACTTTTGGGTGGAATCAAACCACCCACCTTTGGTTCAACCTTTTCTACCTGTTCTTTTTGGTCTAGTGACTCTGTGTGTTCCTTCCATCTCCTTTCGCTGCTTCCTGTGCTTTTCAGCTTTTTGAGCACTTAACTGTTTGTGCCACCTGGGGACTCCAGACACAGTTTAGAGCTGAGGTTTCCAGTGTTGGCTGCATAGTGTATTTACTATACAGTGTTTGGTTTAAAAATCCAGTGATCAGGGTCATCTTGACCCATTCAAACCAGGATTTCTGAAGGTGCTTTCTCAAAGCTTCTGAGATGTGTAGTCAAGATAGCCTTTGGTTTAGCATCACCCAGCTAATAGGGATCCTTACAGCCTCATTCCTGTAGGACACATCTGCCATCAAAGAACCATCCCAGGAACCTCTGGTAGTCCTACAAGGGCTCTCTGAAAGCCTGAGTCCCCACTTGGAATCTCATCACGCTTTACTGAATAGGTCACATTTAAGATGCTGCATGACTTGGGATAGTGGCTCAGAGAAACCTGGAAACATCCACACAGGAATTAGGGAGGAGATTGGAGGGAGGCAAGAGCATAGGTAGGGACGTGGCAATTGACAACTGAAGAGGGGAGGACCAGAGTCAACAACAGACATGGCGCTCTATTAACATGCTCCTCGCAGTGACTTGGAACCTTCAGTGGAACAAGAGCCAACAACAGACATGGCGCTCTATTAACAAGCTCATCACAGTGACTCAGAGGCTTCAGCAGAAGGTTCCCCATGCTTAGCAGCCTCTGCTTAAGAAAGGAGGAAAATGCATAAAACATTTTTTTTGGGGGAGACATATCAGAGAGAGTTGAAAAGACTTAGTTCAGGAAAGGATCTGTTTCAGTTCACTGGAGAATTGACTCACATGAAACATTTCGTTTCCTGATAATTCTGGGTGAATGCAGCACTTTTATAGAATGCATTTGCTATTCATTTGCAAAATTGAGTGAAACAGGTAATGAGTCAAATATCCTAATATTCTATTCTCAGTCTTATTGTTTGTCTTCCTGCTGGTCTCAGGTGGATGAGATTGTCTCCCAGACTTTCCTGACCTCACTGATAGGATATTTATTCTAACTCAATGTCATGGTGTCTGATTACTAAAGCCATCCTCCTTTGACGGAAACTCTTCCATTTGGGGTAGCTAATCTAGACACACAGTCTCTGGGTGTGCAAATGGTTAACATCAGGCCCTAATCAGGTCAGCTGCTTGATTCCACCCAGAGGCACCTTGGAAGAAAAGCCTGGTGATATGTTTCTGAAACATGAACCATTGAAAATGCTCTGGAACTCAGTCCTACTGACACATGAGGTCACCATGGGTCAGAGTTGACTCAATGGTGAGTAATCTGACTGGGAGCTACAATCACCTGTTTAAAACTTACACACTGGGGTGCCACTCTTAACAACAGCCACACAGTGCAGTTGGCACTGCTATGCACCACTCCTCCCCTCTGAAAACCCTAAGGCTGTCCTCGGAGGTGGTGACCAGCCTGTGATCAGTGACTCTGGGAGTTGGGTTCATGGAGGTAATGCCTTCAGACAACCTGTGCTGAGGGACCTGTGCTTCTAGATGTGATGGGACTCTGGGTAATCCTGTCTATAAGAGATGGTAAGGGGGTGTGCTACCCCTGAATTGTTGAATATTTACAAATTATTTTGCTACAGTGACTGAGTTTTCCTTCCATCTTCTTTTGATGCTTCCTGCATTGTTCAATATTTTGTGCATAGAATCCTTCAATATTGCAACTTGAAGGTCAGTGAAAAATAGGAAGACTTTCAATCAGATGGATTGACACAGTGACTGCAATGATGGACTCAAGCATAGCAACTTTTGTGAGGATGGAGCAGGACAGGGCAGTGTTTCATTCTGTTGTGTATGGGCTTGCTATGGGTTGGAACCAACTCATCAACACCTAACAACAACAAGAAGAAGGAGATGTGTACCCACGCTAGGAACTCCCCCCTGATGTACACATGTCTTACTTACATATGTACCAGCTGGTTAGGCCAAAACAATTCTTAAAACAATGCACCTGCTTGGATTCCAATTCATCAGCCAAGGTTGCTTTGATTGCATTGTTTTCAAATTCTCTAAAGACATGCATCTCTATGGCATAAAAGCACCAAGCAATGGCTACCCATAAGAGAGACAGAAATACATGAAACTTGACATGTTCAGGTACAAGTAGATCTTAACTTTTTGACAATGATTTTGAATTTAATGATGAATTCTAAGATAGTTTAATGGAAAATTTTTCTTCTTTTACACATTGGAAGAGCACCATGGCCATGGTGAACCCACTGACGGAGCACAAACGGTGGAGAAAGCGTGTTTCTTTTTTCTTTTTCTCAGACACCTGGCCACAGGCTAAGACACTTTGGAGGGGAAAAAAAAGTGGACACACCAGAAAAAACAGTTACTAAGATTTGACAGAAATTAATCAATCAATAAAATGACTAAACTTATGAAAACATAGTTTGGGAAGAACTGGCTTAACAACAGCATGTGAAAGAAGAAAAAATGCAAGGGATTTAATTGACCCTGAGCAGCTGGAGCTCCAGTCCACCCAGAGGCACCTTGAAGAAGCACATGATTATTTACTTCCAAGAAACCAAAACCCTATGAGAAACCCTATGGAGAGTTCTCACTCTGCACCATCATGAGTCAAAGTAGACTCCTTGACAATACTTTTGTTTGATTGTTTTGTTAAGCTCAACAAGAATCCGAGTGAGATATATCTTTTTACAATTAACACACATTCCTGAGTGATGTTTCACAAAGTCCAAGGCTAAAATCTAGGGAAGAACAAGTCCTGTGCCCTGGCTGGAGACCTCATAGCCGAGGCCACTGGGGTGCTGGCTGGCAACGCCGAGGCCATGGAGCTGGGGATTTTAAAGCCCTTCATCTTTGATGCTCCCTCCTCAGGACTGGGCTCTGGGAAGGAAGTGTCCTTGCAGAAGCTGAACCTCCTCAAGGTCTGATTTCAGACCACAGCCTGAAAGCTCAGGGAACATACCCTTTCCTCCTTGGGGAAGGGCACGTGGTGCCCACTTCCTGTGCCTTCTGTTTTCTGTAGCCCCAGAGAGACTTCCTCCAAACACATGGATTGTTTGGGTAGGAGTTCTCATCTCTGTCCCTGTGGATGTGACCCTGTTTGGAAGCAGGTGGTTTTTTTGTTGTTAGTGAGGTCGTGTCAGTGTGGGCTACCTCCTAAAGCTCATCGCCTTTGAGATGAGAAAGCAGCACAGACATGAGACAAAATGGAGAAGAGCAGGGGCCCACAGAGGTCTCTTGACAACAGGACGATCAATCTACAAGGCCAGGAACTCCAAGGGTGGCCAGCAGCCGCTGGAAGCTGAGATAGACCAAGATGGTCCTCCCACTAGACACACACCCTGAATGTGGATTTTAACATCTAGGACTGTGAGAAAATAAATTTCTGTTCTTTAAGAACACTTTGGTTACTTTGCTATAGCAGCATGGGAAACTAAGACAATAGGCAAAAGAAATCAAAGAGTAAACTAGCCTTTTGCTGTTGTTAGGTGCCGTAGAGTCAGTTCCCATAGCGACCTCCTGTACAACAGAACAAACCAGTGCCCAATCCCGTGCCATTCTCACAATCCCCGCTATGCTTGGGCTCGCTGTTGCAGCCACTGTCAATCCATCTCGTTGGCCACCACACTTTCTTTTCAGGGATTCAAGAGGTAGAAGCAAAGACGGTGATCTCTAAGGAGCATGGTAGAAAGCATGGTGGAGAGGTGGCCTCAATGCAGACATTCCCTCCACGAGTTCGGGGTGTTTCTGTCTATTGCTTCTCTCATACATTGAGAAATTTTGCCTGGGAATCATTCCCACATTCATTTATGTATGAAATTCCCCTGCTGACCTATGGGCTTTGTGGCACAACATCAGTGCTTCCAAGCCAGGACCCCTTCTGGATTTAAAGAGGGATTTTTCAAATCCTCTCAAATTGTGCTTTCATGGAAGTACAGCCTTGAATTGCCCAAATGGTCATTTCTTCACAGCCACTGCTCTCAAATTGGCCCAAATAACACTGAGTAGTAATTTGAACATCTAAAAGCCAACTGCCTTCATTGACCAGCCACGTCAGGACACAACCTTTCACAAACGGCCTAAGTAGAAAAAATGAACTCTTGAGAAGCTGGTTTTATGTGTTTGTCAAAAATGTTGAGAGATGTGTAGAGTCACTGGCAATTGTGAGTAATTTGGAAATAGCATGCCACACATGGAGGGCATGAGGCCGGGCGTCCCTCAACAGATGCTCATAAGGCTGGAGAAAATTCCTTGAGAAAGCAAGTCTCTACTTCATTTTTCTTTATTATAATAAAAGCTTTTCTGCCTCTGTCCCTATGATATAGACAATGGAAACTAGCTGCAGTTTTATTTTCAATTATGTGAATAATTGTCCTACAGACTAGCAATCTTTTCAGTAGTGCTTCTCAGAGGGAGTTGGAAAGGGGCCACCTAGCTGTCCCTCTTCCGAGCTCCTCAATCAGGAACCGCTCCTTCCAAGGAGACGGTACCGTGTGTCCTGGGCATTCTGGCTTGTATGGAGACCTACCAGTTACGGGTCAATGAATGGCTTGATGTGATGTGTATTATCTCTTTATTCTGCGTATGCGTGTGTGTCACATGGCACCTGGCCATCTGCACTGCTGTGTCCATTTCTGGAGGGGAGGGAATGTGGTCCTTCACCTGCTGCACCAGAGGCGTGCATGCAGACCACCATCCAACATGCTGCAAGATTGACACACTGGCCAGGAGGGACCGACGCCACTACTGCAGCTGATCTTACTCTGTTCTCTTTCCTGTGAGCAAATGCTGTTCCATTCACTGCCTGTGCAAGTTGTGTCTTTCCTAGCAACCCTGACATCTGAAAACCACAGGGTGGGTTGACAGCCTGGGTCTGTTGATCCTGGTGGTGGGCATCATCATACTGGCTGCTGTCTCTAAGGCTGGGACTCCTTCCTGGGAGATGGCACTGGTGTTGCTTGGACAGAGAGGAATGCCAGTGCCCGCATGAGTGGTCATTTTCATCTCAGTGCATGTGCACATGCAGACAAAACTTCCGTCGCCCTGGACATCAGCTGCCAAGGCAAAGGTCGAATGGACAGCAAGGATGGAAGTAGGACAGAGCAAGGAGGACATTTAAAAATGGCAAGGGAGGAACATGAACGTGAGCTTTTCGTGTAAGAAAAGATTCAGACTTCTTGTCAAAGAAAGGAATGCAGACCTCTGCTGGGAATTATCAGGCCAGCACCGACTACTGGCTTCAGCAATTCTCTGACCATGTCCATTTTTCATTTCTCATTAAACAAAAACATTGGGCTCATCTGTTTAGGAGCACGATTCACAGAAAAGAAGACATGTCCGTTCAAGTCTATCACTCACAAGCTAACAGCAAAGCGTGCAATCACCTGTGTTGGGTGATGTCCAGCACTTGTGGGGCTCTGGAAGGTACAAAGCTGTATCCTGGTCCGTAAGAAAACCACATGCCTGCAGAGCAAGTGTGCTCACTGCGACTGGCTGTGAGGGAGCTGGGGTGTCTTCCCACAGCCAGTGTCTGGAGCAGTGGGTCTGTAGCCCGTTATGCCTGGTGACCTGGCTGTTCCTCTGTTGTCTTTGGGGTCCCATGAGACAGAGGGCCCCCTTTCTGGAGATCAGAAGTCCATGTTACGATGAGTGCTCAGTCCTGAAAGGCCAAATGGCTGCTGGCTGGTGGCCCTTGTCCCGACCCCTCTGCCTCTCTGCAGCCAGAGATGCAGCATCCTTATCAGAGATGAAGGGGTGGGGCAGCCCTCTCTGCTTGCTCCCTAAGCTTTTTCTCCCTGTGTCTCTTCCACCACCTGTCTCCTCCTCCACTTGTCTCTTCCTCCCCTGTGCCTCTTCCTCTCCCTGTGTCTCTTCCTCCTCCTCTTCTTACAGAAGTCCAGAACCACGTGTGAGGCTCTGCACCTGCCACCTTTAGGAATGGCATCTCTGCAGAGCTCAGCCATCACGGCCTGACCCAGGGAAGCTTCTCATTACCTGCATCACATTGTCCACCTACCACTTCAGCATTTTATGGTAGTTGCTGCCAAGTTGATTCCAACTCATGAGGTCCTCCAGTGCGTCACAGTAGAACTGTGTCCAGAGGGGTTTCAATGGCTATGATCAGAAGCAGATTGCCAGGACTTCTTCGAGGTGCTCACGGGTGAACTTAGCCTCCATCCGTTAGCTGCCGAGCCCTTTAACCATTTGTACTACTCAGGAACTCCCACAGTTTCTGACAGCGAGGGTCTAATTCTGGGTCCGCTAAAGCTTGAAGAAATACAGTTCTCTTTAGGGTAATAGATTCAGGTGTGTAGTGGGACATGGTCTCTTTCAGACCCTTTGATTTTGCCCTGGTGCTTAGGAAGGGAAATGTGAAATCCATCTGGAGTAAGACTGAATCACTGCTCCCAGGAATGATCCTCAAACTCTTGACCTCTGGTCATTAAGGTGGCACAATTCCCAGATGTTTGTCCAAGGTCACAATCATAACTTGCTCTATAGGTAAATGATGTCAACCCAAACTAACAGCTCATACAGGGACACAGTGACATGACTGATCCATTTCCCAAATGATGTCAACCCAAATGAATAGCCCATATAGGAACACAGTGACATAAAACCAACTCATTTCCCAACACCAGCACTCATTGTAAAGGCAAGCTACTGAATTTCTAATGATGCCAACAAGAAAGGAAGGGTCCCCCAAATCAGATGTTACAAAAAAAACCTAAGTCATTAAGGCAGCAGTACAATAGGAAAATGGGATGCACTTGAGACCAGCCTGCATTTCCATAATTTATGGAAATGGCTTTTCCTTCACAGTTAATGGCCATCAGGAGCACCATTAAGAACCTGCCCCCCTCCATCTTGCTTTATGCCCTCAAATTAGAAATCATTACACCATTTTGGGTTTTTTGTTTTAATCCCATTTACTCTATTGAAGTGTAATCTGTTGTTCTCTTTGATTTGGGGCTGATAAACAGCCCAGGATAAGGAGCAAGCTCAACAAAGCCTCCAATGGAATAAGCATCCAAAATTGTTGTTGGTGTCATCTGTGGGTAATGGTCACGCTGTGGATTGCATTCACCAGAAGTTTCTTCCAAAGCGTCCCCAGGTCTCCCCCTGGTGGGGTGACTGGTTTGCAGGCTATACTTTCAGTGCTCCCAACTTGGGTGCACAGACCTGACCTTCACCTTAAGTGCAGGTTCCATCTTTTTTTCATGCTACCACTTCAAAAGTGAAGTCAATGTTGAGGACACACAGAGAGGCCCTACTTTGGGTGTCAGTGAAATGAATGAGGGGCAATATGGGGCATGGACTAATGCTCAGCCCAGAAGGGGCAGTGAGGGACAGACTTTGCAATCAAGTGGGACTGATGGCAAATCCTGCCTTCCACGTGGAGGGAGCAGGGCTCTGTAGTTTCAAGTCTTGTCTGTGAGCTTTGGCTTCTCTGCATTTGTATATTCACCAAACATCTACCGAGGTTCCATGACAGACATCAGGGGATTGTCAGATAAAACACACATCTGGGCTCAGTAAGGACAGACTAAGTTCAGAAACACTACGGCATGGGGGTGGTTGTTGTTGTTGTTATGTGCTGTCGAGGCGGCCCCGACTCATAGCGACCCCTCCTTGGGTTTCCGAGGCAGTATCACTACAGAAGTAGAATTGCCCAACCTTCTTTCCAAGGAGTGGCTGGTGGGTTAGAACCGCCAGCCTTCTGGTTAGCAGTCAAATGCCTTAGGCACTATGCTACCAGTAGACAACAGCAATAGGGAAATAGTCTACAGCAATTGGGAGAACACTCTGACGTTAAGATTTGCAAGCATCTCAAGGGTTAGACAACAAGGGTTTCACTTGACTGCTAACCAGAAGGCTGGTGGTTCAAACCCACCAGCCACTCCTTGGGAGGAAGATGGGGAAATCTACTTCCGTAGTGATACTGCCTCAGAAACCCAAGGAGGGGTCGCTATGAGTCAGGTCCAACTCGATGGCACATAACAACAACAGAGTAAACAAGGCTAAAAAGAGCAAATGTGGTGAGGTGGCTGAGAGGATGGAGTGACCGGATAGTAAACCAGAGAATGTCTCACCTCGAGGCCTGCCTATTGTCAGGAAAAGGTGCCTTCCAGCTCATACTGAGGGAAGAGATCCATATGCCCATTCCAAAGAAAGGTGATCTAACTGAATGAAGACATTATTGAACAATAGCATAAATATCCCATATAAGTAAAATCTTGCTGAAAATAACTTTGAAATGGTTGCAGCCCTACATTAAAAGTTAGCTGCCCGGAAGTCAAGCCAGAAGCAGAAGAGGGCCAGAATGAGGGCTGCCATCGCTGATCTGAGAAGCTGGGCTCTATGCAGAGGGATGTGGCATTGGGCTTGGAGGAAGACTCACTAACAACCTGTGATATAGAGATGGGACGACTTTGCTTGCTGAAAGTGAAGACGACTTGAAGCATTTACTGATGAAGATTAAAGACTACAGTCTGCAGTATGGATGCAACCTCAACATAAGGAAAACAAAAATCCTCCCAAGTGGACTAATAACCAACATCATGATGAATGGAGAAATGATTAAATTTGTCAAGGATTTCATTTTACTTGGATCCACCATTACCACTCATGGGAGCAGGAGTCGAAAAATCACATGATCTGCTACAAAAGACCTCTTTATAGTGATAAAGGGTAAAGATGTCACTTTGAAGATTACATGCCCTTGACACAAGCCATGGTGCTTTCAATTGCCTCATATGCATATGACAGCTGGGCAACGAATAAGGAAGACAAAATCAGAACTGACGCCTTTGAATTGTGGTATTGGCAAACAATATTGAAAATACCATGGCCTACCAGGAGAAAGAACACATCTTTCGCATCACAGCAATACACAAGCCACCACAGGACAAACTGAAAGACTAGTGGTGAGAGGCAAATTTAGAGGGGAGATCTACTTCTTGCACAGTTCTATCATGTCATCTCTAGCATCAAGCAAATGAAAGAAATGACAAGATAAAAGAGCTGAACAGAAGTTTTTTTTTTTTTTTCTTTTTGTTAATTTATGGCATATAAAGACTACCAAACACAGCCAAAAATGCACAAACAGCAGAAGATAAACTAGATGAATGGTGCCTTCTAAAAATTAAATTCTTACATGCATCAAAGATTTCTCCAAAACAGTTAAGAGAGAACCTAGAGATTGAGAAAGAATATTTGACAATTACATATCTGACAAGGGAGTCATCTCTAAAATTATAGCAAACTTCAATACTTCACATGAAAAAGACAAATAATCCAATTGAAAAATAGACAACATGAACATACACTTTACCAAAACAAACACATTCTTCAAATACATGAAGAAATGTTCGTGATCATTGTCACTGTTGTTGTTATGTGCCATTGAGTTGGATCCGACTCATAGCAACCCCTCCTTGGGTTTCTAAGGCAGTATCTCTGCGGAAGTAGATTGCCCAACCTTCTTTCCGAGGAGTGGCTGGTGGATTTGAGCCACCAGCCTTCTGGTTAGCAGTCAAGTGCCTAAAACCCCACTGCCATAGAATGGATTCTGACTCATAGCACCCACATAGGACAGAGTAGAACTGCCCCACAGGGTTTCTTTCTTTCTTTCTTTCTTTTATTGTGATTTGGGTGAAGATTTACAAAGCAAATTCACTTTCTATACAGCAGCTCACATATACTTTGTCTCATGTCATTGACCACAGTTTACCACAATGCAACAGCTCCCCTTCCACTTCCTCCCCATAGTTACCACTTCCCAGTGTCCATCCCTCCATACTCTCCTGCCCCCTGTGCATAAGCAGCCCTTCCTTCTCCTGTGATTGTTCTCTTCAGGGCGTGTGTCTACTTGAGGTAAGTGTTTAACTCACATGCCTGAACTTTATTTGGCTGGAGTCTTTATAAGGCTTTCAATCTTTATGGAAGCAACTGCCACATGCTTCTTCTGTAGAGCAGCTGGTGGGTTCGAAACACTGAGCTTTTGGTTTCCTGACTGCTGCTTCCTTGGGAGACCCTTAGCCATCAGAGCTGCAAATCAAATGCATGTGAAAACTGGACGGTGAGTAAAGAGGACCAAAGAAGAGTTGATGGTTTTGAGTTGTGGTGCTGGTGAAGAATATGGAAAGTACCATGGACTGTCAGAAGAAGGAACAAATCTGCCCTGGATAAAGTGCAGCTGGGGTGCTCCTTGGAAGCCAGAATGGCCAGACTTCATCTCACCTACTTTGGTGATGTTGTCAGAAGGGACCATTCCCTGGAGAAGGATATCATGCTTGGTAAAGTGGAGGGTCAATGAAAAAGGGGAAGGCCCTCAATGAGATGGATTGATACCATGGCTGCAATGATAGGCTCAGGCATAGCAAGGATGAGGGGTGGGCACAGGACAGGGCAGTGTTTTGTTTTGTTGTACATATGGTTGCTATGAGTCAGAACCTACTTGATGGCACCTAATAACACAACAGCAACAACAGCAATCCCACCACTAGGTATGTATCCTAGAGAAATAAGAGCTGTGACACAAACAGATATATGCATGCCCATTGTCATCACCACATTATTCATAATAGCAAAAAGACCATCACACGTATGGAGAACCAAACTAAGGTACGTACACACGATGGTATAGTCTGCAACACTGAAGTAATGAAGAATCTGTGAAACAACTCGTAATGTGGATGAACTTGGAGAACATTGTGCTGGGTGAAATTAATCACAGAAAGACTATTGTATGAGCCCACTATTAGAAAAAGTCAAGGAAAGTTTACCCCATGTAGAAATACTCTTTGCTGGCTTCTTGGGATGGGAAGGGAGGGGAGCAAAAGTTCCCAGCTAGGTAAGAGACCTGTTCTGATTTGATAAACCAAAAGCAGGTAACCAGGACAATATCCCTAAGGAAAAGGAAGACACGGAGGGGTGCATTAGAGGTACAGACAACAAAGATCAGCACCATTGCATACTCAATACTGCATTATCGGCAATAGCAATGATTAACCTAGGAGTGGACCCATTGGTAGATAGGGAAGATGATCAGGTATGGCCAGTGAATGAGACTACGGCCATGAACACTTACAGGTTTGGCAGATGATAGCTCTCTCTATATATTTGTGTGTGCTATAAAAATGTCCATATACACAATTGAGTTAACAGGGAGCAAATTCTTAGCCACAATCAAACACCTTGAGGGAGTGAGTCACTGAGCCTAGGGGCTTAGGACCATGGTGGCAGAGGACATAAAGCTCAATGGCATAACACAATACATAAAACACTCTTCTACATCCCACTTTGGTGAGTAGCATCTGGGGTCTTAAAAGCTTGCAAGCAGCCATCTAAGATGCAACGATGGGTCTTTCCTCATCTGGAGCAAAGAAGACTGAGGAAGATCAGAGACACACTGAAACAATTAGTCCAAAGGACTTAGCAGACCATGGGAACCTGGGCCTGCATGGCCCTGAGACCAAAAGGACTAGATGGTGCCTGGCTACCACTGTCAACCACTCAGAAAGGGATCACAATTGGAAATCTTAGACAAAGTGGGAGAAAAATGTGTAACAATACTCAAAATCATAAAAAAGCCCAGACTTACTGGTCTGATAGTTGTTGTTGTTATGTGCTGTCGAGTTGGACCCGACTCATAGTGACCCCTCCTTGGGTTTCCGAGGCAGTGTCACGAAAGTAAACGTGTGTGAATAGTTGAACGGGAAACGAATTTGCTCCGTAAACTTTCAGCCAAATCACAAGAAAAAGCTAAAAAATAAAATTAAAAAAAGTAAAATTGTAACACTGCATTTTTGGAATTATAATGCACATTGTTGTTGTTGTGTGCCGTCGAGTCGGCCCCGACTCATAGCGACCCCTCCTTGGGTTTCCAAGGCAGTATCACTATGGAAGTAGGATTGCCCAACCTTCCTTCCGAGGAGTGGCTGGTGGGTTTGAACCGCCAGCCTTCTTGTTAGCAGTCAAGTGCTTTAGCCACTATGCTACCAGAGCTCCTATAATGCACATACATGACATAAAAATTCCACAAAGGAACGGGGAGGGATTCCAAAAACCAAACTTAACTGCCGTCAAGTCAATTCTGACTCATAGTTACCCTATAGGTCAGGGTACAACTACCCCACAGGGTTTCCAAGGCTGCCAATCTTTACAGAAGACTGCTTTTTCTTTCTTCCATGGAATGGTTGGTGGGTTTGAACCACTGACCTGTTGGTTAGCAGCCAAATGCTTTAGCCACTGCACAACCAGAACTCCTGAGGAAAGGGTACTGAAGCTATAAGCTATTGTGAAGTTTCTGTATTTTACCAGAATAAGTATATTTTCATAAGTTAGGTATTTTTCTTATAATACTTAGAGCAACCACTTAAAAGAATGCACAGGAATATAGGTAAAAAGATAAGAAAAAAAGAGGAATTAAAACATTTTACTAAACATTTGTTAAAAGAAATTATAATTAGAACAGAGAAACAAAGAGATTTAAAAAATAGCAAAATGGTAGGCACAAATTCAGTCATTTCAAGAATTGCATTAAACACAAATGGAACAAATGCTCCAAAGTTCTAAATCGTCGGAGTGTGTTAACAAGTCACACACGACCATATGCTTCCTGAAAAACAGACTCTTTCAATTCAAGGCCTTATGCAGGTGGAAAGTCGAAGGAAGTAGCTAAGTAAAAGGAAGATAATGGCTATTTAAACACCAAGCAAAATACATCTGAAGGCGAGGAATATTTCTAGACACAAAAAGAATCATTTCCTAATGATCAAAGAGGAGCTTGAGGGGGAACAGACAACAGTTGTAAATGCTCATGCACCTGAAAACACTTTCCTAACACAGGAGGCGAACCTGGAAGAACTGAAAGAGAAGAGATACCCCGAGAAGTGGTGTCGGTTTCCTTCTGCTCCCCCTTCCCTGAAGCTTCTCTCTTGAGAGCATTTTACTCCTATAAGCAGGAAAAAAATAGCTTAATAGTTTTAGAAGATAGCTCTTATAGTTATGGGCCTTGGTCACCAACAGAGAAGCTTAAGAATCACAATGTATTAACATTGACACTGAGCTGGACAAACAAAGGCATGTTCAGGATAATTCTGGTTTGTAAGATCCTCAAGCATATAAAAAAATATGCAATACAACAGTATTATGACCATTCTGAAAATAAATAAATTTTACCTCAATAACAAAAAGACAAACAATCCAATTAAAAAATGGGCAGAAGACATGAATAGACAACTTCACCAAGGAGGATATTCAAGCGGCCAACAAACATATGAAGAAATGCTCACGATCATTAGCTATTAGAGAGATGCAAATCAAAACAACAATGAGAT
>NW_006921968.1:2438867-2442288 GCF_000298275.1 Orycteropus afer afer | reverse complement strand
TGGGCAATCCTACTTCCGTAGTGATACTGCCTCAGAAACCCAAGGAAGGGTCGCTATGAGTCAGGTCTGACTCGACGACACATAACAACAACAACAAGGCTATAGCACTTGTATTTACAGAGATAACAGCCTGCAGTATGGATTACACCTCAGCATAAAGAAAACAAACATCCTCACAACTGGACCAATAAGCACCATCATCAAAAATGGAGAAAAGATTGAGGTTGTCAAGGATTTCATTTTACTTGGACCCACAATCCATGTCCACGGATGCAGCAGTCAAGAAATGAAACAACGTAACATGAATATTGGGATGGGAACACAGGTAGACGGGCAAGGCGATCGGGTACACGGATAGGGAATGGGATATTCCCATGAGCATACACAGGTTTGGCGGATGAGATTCCCACATACGGATTTGTATGTGCTGTAAAAATGCCCATTACAGCATAAAGCTAATGGGGCAAAGTTAGGGTAACTTCTCAGCCACAACTAAGCGCCCTGAGGGAATGAGTTGCTGGGCCTGCGGCCTGGGGACCATGTTTGCAGGGGACACTGAGCTCAATCTGCATAACACAGTACACAAAACTGGGCAGTGTTCCGTTCTGTTGTACATAACGTCATTATGAGTCAGAGATGACTTGCACATTAGCACAGCAGCAACAACAACAGTACACAAAAATATTGTTCTACATCTTCCTTTGGTGCGTAGCGACCAGGGTCTTAATAGCTTATGAGCAGCCAACTAAGGCGCCTTTATTTGTCTCTCCTGATCCAGAGAAAAGAAGAGTGAAGAAAATCAAGGACACATAGAAATGGTTAGGCCAAAGGACTAATGGACCATGAGGACCTCAGCCTATATGACCCTGAGACCAGAGAACTACTGGATGGTGCTGACTACCAATGCCAACCACTCAGAAAGGGATCAAAATTGGAGATCCTGGATAGAGTGGGAGAGAAAATGTGAAACAAAATTAAAAAACAAAAACATAAAAAAGACCTGGCTAACTGGTCTGATACAGACTGGCGAAACCTCTGAGACCGTGGTCCCATGTCACCCTTCAGGCCTGGAACTGGATTCACTCCCATGGTTTCACCCTTAGCCAAACCACAGACAGGCCTCGGAGCTGAACACCTGTATCAGGAAGAGTCATTCCTTAGGACAATCAGCCGTGGGGATCAAAAGGGCAGCATTTGCACAGGGAGCAAGACAGGGAGGCGGGAATGCACAGGCAGGAAGGACACAGAGAAAGGGTGACCACAGGCAGGAAGTGGGAGGAGAGCTGGGACCCTGCACGGAATGCAACCAGCGTCACAAAACAAAATGTTGACCGTCAAATGAATCTGCTTTGTAACATTTCACCCAAACCACAATGTAAAGATAAAAGAAGAGAGAAATCAAATAGTGTATTACTTTGGGCAAATCTGCTGGAAAAGCCCTCTTTAAAGTGTTAAAAAGCAAAAATGTCACTTTGGCGACTAAGGCATATCTGACCCAAGCCATGGTATTTTCAGTTGCCTCACATGCAAGTGAAACTGGACCACGAATAAGGAAGACCAAAGAATTGATGCATTTGAACCACGGTGCTGGTGAAGAATATTGACTATACCGTGGACTGCCAGAAGAAGGAATAAATCTGCCAGAGATTTGTGAAGAGGCACAGCCAGCCTGCTCCTTAGAAGTGAGAATGGTAAGACCGTCTCACATACTTTGGTCACGTTGTCAGAAAGGACGAATTTCTGGAGAAGGGCGTGATGTGTGGTGTAGTGTCAGAGCTGTGTGTCTCCTCGGCTGGGCCTGGCGGAGTGGCTGGGCAGCTGGAGGCAGGGATTCCCCATGGCGAGACTGGTCACCAACTCCGTGGTGGAATCTGCTGGAGCAGCAGGTATGGGATCAGCTTCCGGTTCATAAGGAGAAGCTCTGAGAAAGGCCTCTAGCTTCTTGACATGCTTGGATCTGCATTTAGCCGGGTCTTGAGCAGCCTGCCATGTTGTCTGCCAGTCTTAGGGTTGTTTCTGGACTTGAACCAACGGCCTGCCATGTTGTTTGATCATTGTGCAACTGTGACATTTTACTTGTTGACCTTGGGTTTTTCAGCCTCAGCAACCAGCAGCTATCTAATAGAAACCTCCAGCTTCAGTGGACTGGGAGCAGGAGGCAGAGCTGAAGCCCAAGGTCGAGGGGCTTTCCCCCAGCCACTAGAGCTGGCCCTTTGAACTAGGACTTCTAGCCTCCTAAACTGTAAGAGAATAAACTCCTGTTTCTTCAAGCTGTCCATCTGTGGTGTTTTCTGTTAGAGTGAGCAGGAGAACCAATACACTTGGTGGAGCAGAGTGTCAGTGAGAAAGAGAAAGCCCCTCAATGAGATGGACTGACCCAGAGGCTGAAGCAACGGGCTGCCGCCCAGCAGGGCCTGTGAGGGCGGTGCAGGGTGGCGAGTGTTTTGTTCTGTGTACACAGGGTCCCGACGGGGTGGAACTAAGGCGAAGGCACCTAACAACAGCAGCAATCTTTGCAGATCAACTTGAATTTGAACACAGTATGCAAACTGGAAATACAGGTAGTCCAAAGAGATTACCTTTTCATATATTTTTTATCACATAATAAGTCACTTCTAAATCCTTTCTAATTAATTTACACCTTGTACTAAATTTAAATAGGCTAGCCTTGAGCCAATGACATTTCATTTTAGAAGTTATTTTGTGCTATGAAGAGGTGCAGGGAACCAGAGTGCGATGGGGCCTAGGGGAGGGAAAGGGCCAAGAGAGTGAAATGTGAGGTGGGGGTTTAATTTCTGATTGAGGGCCTGTCAGCTTCTTTTATTGTCACTGACCCCTTCCCCAAAGTTAGGTGATGTTGTTGGAGCTGCCACCAAGGCATCCTGACGCACGGAGCCCCCGTGCACAACAGATTACAATGCTGCTTGTATCTACCCCATCCTCGGATCAGAATACCATACTGCCTGGCCCTGCCACATCCCGGTGATCGGATCCACAGGCAGCCTGGTCCCACCCCGGGTAGGTGGGTCAGGAAACCTCTCGGCCGCGCAGCCCGGTGATGGGCTGCAGGTCTGACCCTGGTGACCCACAGGGTTTTCACCTGCAGATTTCCGGAAGTGGATTTCCGGGCGTTTCTTCTCAGCCTCGCTCAGTCTGGAAACGGCGCTGAAGCCTCCTTCACTGACGGATGGCTGTGCGTGAGGTGTGCACCATGCATTTGGCCATTGCTAGAAACCAGGGTCTCTCAGGGAGTGTGGGGCCAAACAGTTTTTTGAGCCGCTCTCGCTGATGGGTCCTGAAGCCAGGGGAGTACCCGTACCCCTTTTAGGTTCTCAGCTGGGGAAGCCCATTCTGAGGCAGGAGGATGAAGGTCTGGAGCCCCATGCTGCTGGGAAAGTGGAGGAGGTGGAGGAGTGGGGGG